>NC_089841.1:18442955-18744518 GCF_035609145.1 Eleutherodactylus coqui
AGACACTAGAAGTGGGCACATGGGAGGAAGTAACATCAGGGTAGGGGTGGGGCGCCCCACAATTACAGCAGACCTCACGCCATGTGGGATTCTGAACATTACAAACACAGCAAGTCCAGCAAAGATGGCCACTATCATAGGGAGAGGGTAGAGTGGACACAAAGGCATTACATTGTTCATGATACAAGTAATACACATCCCCCTCCTTTACCTCCACCCAATTCTGCTCGTGTATCCCTTTTGCTACTCTATACCACGCCTCAGCAGACTGTAGCGCCCCCCTGTCTGCCAGAGCCCCCTTTTTATCCCTCAAAACTTTCCTCCATTGTTCTGGCTGTAATCTACCACCCCTAATCTTCTCCCATCTTGCAACTTTCCTGATCCTTTCCCATTGTTCAGCAAACTCTGCTCCCTCCCTTTCAGCAACCAAATCACATGCTTTATGGCCTTTACCTTTGCTCACTTTGTTCCCCATTCTCTGAACAACCTGGGTCTATGCCTAACCTTCTCAATCCTTCCAATATAACCCCTCTTTTCCCCTCAAATCACAATGCACATTAATTCTATAACAGCGAACAGACGGGATTACTGGAGAATACCCCCAACGGCTCAAGGTATATGTCTCACCTACCTTTGCAACAGCCCACCCTCTACTAGTAATCCCCAACAGAACTCCGTGCACACAATTGGAACATGACATTTAGCTATACACAGAGACTGACGATTATATTCAGTGACCAAGACCTCAACAATATCCGGAGCCTTTAGCTTTCACACCACACGGCTATAATCCCCGCGTATCCTTCCCTATGTACAAGAGCATATACCGTGCTCAATTATACAAGTGAATACACCTATTTTAAATTTACCTGGCCTCACACTATTACCTAGGAGAGTGCGCCCCTCGGGCGTGCACCCTCAAAGCGTATAGGAACACAGACTATGTCCTGCTATACACTCAAGTCCGCCCGTCTACACACAAAAAGTTAATCCTCACAGAATCTGTCTCTGGGTCTTGGATACACAGTCTTTAACTGTCTCAGACACAACATTCACAGCATACAGAATACCCCTAGACAGGTTACACAGTGATAGTCGGTTAGACAAAACTAGAGTTATTACCTGCCTTTCAGTGAACGGTCTAGTCTGGATCAGATATAGGCAGATTAACAGTTAGAAGTCAGCTGACACAGGTAGATTAACATAAAGCAATCTTACCGTGTTCTGTAGATTTTCGGGCCCCTGAGTTCCACGTGTTATCTGCCGATCTCTATATTTTCCAGACTCTGACTTTCACAAATCCACCCGCTCACACAGGAACGCCAATTTGTGCTGGATTATGTTTGGAACAACCTCAGGTCCACAAAACTTTAGATTCTGATGGTCACACATCTGTTAGAGATACAAAGACATTGCAGCAATCTCAGGGCCGCCAGGCCTTAGATGCTGAGCATCACACATCTCTTAGAGCACACAAGACATTGGAGCAATCTGAGGCCCGCCGGACCTTTGATCCTGAGCATCACACAGCCCTTAGAGCTGCTGAGATCCTAGAGCAAACTCAGGCCCGTCAGATTGTAGATGCTGAGCGTTACGCGTCTGCCAGCTGCAGAGACGCTTGAAGACTCATAAAGACGGCGTGTTTTATTTGCTGAACAACAGTCAGAAAGGAGATGTGTATGTAGCATGTGGGAGCCTTCTAATGATGCCACAGTTCATTGTTACCCATTGATTGACTATGTTAATCATCAATTAGTAATCATAGGGAGAATTAATCAAAAATGTAAGTATTGCAAAGCGCTAAAATGGAGAAAACTGTTAGTATCTGTTGTTCTGGGGGAACAATCTCGCAGCCATCACTAGGCGAGCCGGAGGAACCGCTAAAAACTCTACTTTTGTACGATTGCAGCGAATTTATAAAATAGCATTTTTTAAAAGAATTAAGAAATACAATTCGTGATTCCAGTGACGTCATCTGGTGTGGAGAGGGAAGTCATAATGCCTGGATCTTCACCTACTTTCACAATCCAAGGTCAAATTTTGCTTCCTACAGAGAATCAGCAACATAAGTTCTTACAGATTTAGTTCATGGGGATGAAAATATTGAAGCAGACTGCAGATGTCAGAATATTCAAGCGGTTGAAAAAGATACTGTTCTAAAAATCCGAAGAATGTTGCATGAACAAAACCATCTGATCACCGCTTTCAAAATTGCTTTGGACAGAACACTGGGAGAAGATGATAAATTAGTGATGCACCCGGACTGTACGCCAAGTGGGGAACACGAAAGACGATATAACACACCATTGATAAATGAAGTCGCAGCCACGCTTACAGGCGAACAGTTTAAAACCCGTGATATGGTTTTACATGCCTGTGATGACAGATTACCCAGGGTGCCTGATAGACATAAATATGATGCATTACAATATCTGCTCATTTTTAGGGGCAGGAATGGTATCACTTTGAATTACCACAAATTAACCCTGTAACAGGTCTTTCCTTGGCAAACAAAAAGGTGTCATCTAAGGATTTTTATACCTACAACATGATGATACGAGAAAACGATTTTAATATACCACCACAATTCAGACAACTGGCCAATCAGTTTTATGTCGATTTATACAGTAAGGTTGAAAGCGAGCAATTGTGATATACATCATTAAATCAGACTAAGTTAAGAGCAGAGAATTACATCCATCTTCAAGATGCTGCAGCAAATGACGCAAATGTTAATCCTAATCATTTAGACAGAATGGTTATTCTACCGTCCTCCTTTGTAAACAGCCCACGATACCTGCATGAGAATACTCAAAACGCATTGGCATAAGTGCGCACCTATGGTTGCCCGAATTCATTAGTTTCACATGTAACCCAACATGGAAAGAAAGACGCTAAAATGAAATAATAATGATCTTTATTTGTATAGTGCCAACTCATTCCACAGCACTTTAAAAGCATGGGGGAACCCCAAAAAATATGGCAATTACATGTGGTATACAATTATTTTGGGAGAGATGGGGTGGTGATGGTTCAGGAAGTACAGAGGCAGGAGAGGAGGCACGGGGCAGTTCAAAACAGTGAGAAAATTACATATGGTATTTAATTAATTAGGAAACCAGGGGGGGGGGGGGATAAGAAGGTGCAGGGGCAGAAGAAGTATATGATAGGCAAAGTGGAAGATGTGGAGAGGGGCAGGGGGCTTGCATCAGATTTGGTATGCCTCCCTGAAGAGGTGTATTTTTAAGGCGCGTCTGAGGGTAGTGTGTTCCAGAGGATTGGTGCTGCTCTAGAGAGGTCCTGGAGTCAAGCATGTGAGGATCGAATTAAAGGGGTGTTTAATCTAAATCTAAATGTGTTGGCTGATCATAGTGTGTGGGCTGGGTGGTGTATGGACAGGAGGGAGGTGATGTATGGTGGCGCAGCACCATGGAGAGCTTAATGGGTAAGGGTGAGGTGTTTGAATTTAGTCCTGTAGTGGATGGGTCCCCAGTGCAGCAACTGGCATAGTGTGGAGGTGTGTGAGAAGCAGCTGGATAGGAAAATTAGTCTAGCTGCTGCATTCAGTATGGATTGCAGAGAGAAAAGTCTAGTGCGGGGAGGCCAATGAGCAGCGACTTACAGTTATTGAGTCGGGAATGGATGAGGGCGATAACGAGTGTCTTTAGTGTGTCCGTGGTGAGAAATGGCTGGATTTTAACAATCTTACTGAGGTGCAGGTGGCATGTTCAGGCCAGAAATTGCATGTGGGGGGTGAAGGTGAGGTCAGAATCCAGTGTGACCCCAAGACCCCTGACAACTTGCAGGACTTTATTCAGTTCTGTATTCGTGTTGATCAAAGACTTAATGAACGTAAGAAGGAGAAGCTGGGGGCTTTTGGAAACCCCCCCGCCAATTCTTTCAGCAAACCAGCATTAAACGCTCAGCAATGGACTGAAGCTGCCCCTGAATTAATGCAGATTTATGTAATCCACAAACCTCTTTCCCTAGCAGAGTAGGAAAGGCGCCGTAGAGAAACCCCTACCAATTGATATGGAAACTGTGGATGGTTGTCTTGGGGCCTGTAACTCATGAGACAATCAAATTTTAAATCATTATCGAACCTGATCACCATGAAATGATTAGTTTCCACTTTATCTCTTCTCCCAAGTTTCCACTTATCCTAGAAAGTCTTTGGTTTTCTACCCACAATCCTTCCATCAACTGGGACTTAAGAACCATTACCTTCCCCTCTGAGTATGTAAAGAAAAATGCCAGATGTCACTACCTGCCCTTGAACATACTCTAACCCCTGAGGATTGTCAGCAGAATTCTGATAAGCACCCACATCAATACCAGCAATTAAATCACGTCTGTAGCATGAGGAAATCTGATCAACTAGCCCCTCATTGGTCATATGATTATCCAATAGAATTTTCCCATGGAACAACCATTCCTTTTGGGCAAATTTACAATCTTTCCTAAGCAGAATTAAAGGTACTCAGAGAATACCTGGACAAAAATTTAAAAAAGGGTTTCATTCAACCTTCTGCATCCCCAGCAGCACCCAGGGGCACCCTTGTTTTTTGTAGAAAAGAGAGACTGAACCTTGTGGCCATTCATTGATTATAAGGAAGTAAATGAAGTTACTGTTAAGAATCGCTACCCTCTCCCGTTAATTCTGGAGTTGCTGGAAAGACTCCGTTTTGCCAAGATCTTTACCAAACTTAATCTGAGAGGGGCCTATAACCTCATACAGATTCGTCCAGGGGATGAGTGGAAGACCGCCGTTAGAACAAGATATAGACATTTGAAATACCTGGTTATGTCTTTTGGCCTTTGCAATGCTCCAGTTACCTTTCAACATTTATTAATGATTTGTTTCGAGATTTTTTGGATCAGTTAGTTGTTGCTTGCCTCGATGACATTCTTATATATTCTGACAGCTTGTAGGAACATCGCTGGCATGTCCGTCTCATTTTGTAACAACTGAATCATCTTTATAGGAAACTGGAAGTGTGTGTTGGAACAAACTAGGATCCCATTCCTTGGGTGAATCATCTCCCAGCTGGTCTGAGTATGGGCCAAATTAAAGCTGTGGTTGATTGGCCTACTCCAAGAAGCCTAAAAGACGTTCAATGAGTAATGGGATTTCCAAATTTCAACTGGAGAATCATTAAAGGCTTCTCTAATATCATCTTACAACACAGCATAGGTCAGGAAAGCTTAAAAATACCCAGCGCTCTAGTAGGCAAAACTTTGAGCTGTACGATGTGAAATACTTACTTCACAAGGGTGCTTCTGGTGAGTGCACCCCTAATCCGAGATAGCGTTGTCTGACAAAACTTATGTTAAGCCGGTATAGAGATTTCTGGTCCCGATGTATTACCAAGTAATTTATTCATAAAAACATTCAATCACTGCGACGCGTTTCGGCTCAATATCAAGCCTTTTTCAAGCATATTAACACTCTATAAAACATACACATATATATACATATCAAGTACAAAACACAAGATCTCTCACCCGCCCATTTGTTCGGTCCGTGCCGGTAATGCAGTGGCGTCATCTGATGATGTGGCATCCTGGTGCCTGATTGCAGTGTGCATTTGGAACGCAAACTTGTGTTCCATTTGAAAAAGCGTGATAACATAACTACACCTATCACGGGACTAGGGAGTCACTTCACACGTGACCTAGGGGGTCCATTTAGAAGGTATTGCGTATATTTCATTGAAAGAGCGTGATGACATGACTACATCTATTATGTGACAAGGAAGTCCGTTTGAAATGCAGATATGCATTCCATTATAGAGAACTATAAAGACATCATTACGTCCATCGCTTGGTTACATTAAAACCATACATTAAAAACGACTGAAGCATGTCTCTTTATGGCAAGAAAAGGGGACATTAGTGGGACTTATCAGTATGACTTATTGGGGATGGCAGGTTTAGGTGGAGTACATATTCTTGCCATCATGCACCTTTCAAGCTACCGTCTCAACGGTGTCACTATCAGTCCTATGCCAATGATAGATAAGTCAGACAGACTCCCTGATCGCAATAGTTTGGTGTGCATTATTATAAATTAGAATTTTAAAAACTTTTAAAATTATTTACTAAGTTAATATCTAATTTGTTATAATATATCTTGCTTTTAGTTATATGGAACTACACTAATCATAGATGTAGGTGTATAATTTGTGCATCTGGTGATAACTATATTATCTTTAATAACTACTAGAGTTGAGCGAACGTACTCTGGCAAGCTTGATGCTCGTTTGAGTATTAGCGTACTCGATGGTGCTTGTTACTCGAACGAGCATCAAATCACGTTCGACCCCGCCCCAGCTTTTGGCTCCTCCTCACTGAGACGTGCTTGTTTTGGCCCCTCCCTGCCGCGACGCAGCGCGCGTCATTTGAAAATTTTTGGTCTGGCAGGAAGGGGAAGGGGAAGGGGGAGAAGCAGAGGGAGAGGGAGAGAAACACGAACCAAGAAAAAAACAAAAGCTCGGGACCCTGCGTTCCACATACAAAAATGCTTGAGTCTCCCATTGTAGTCAATGGGGTTCGTTACTCGAGTAGAGCTCTCGAATTTTACGAAAAGCTCGACTCGGATAACGCGGACCCGAGCAATTGGGTGCTCGCTCATCTCTAATAACTACCTATATGTATCCCTTATAGTATTGTGTATTTTCCGTAGGCCTCAAAAAAGGTTTTCAGTTGAGACCTATGTGTAGTGTCTAACGAGTAAAGAATGTGAGTGGCATGCTGTATGTCGGCATGGGTTCTGTAAATGTTATATTCTAATGTGATTCTTAAAAAATGAAAAGTAGACAGTTGGAAGATTTATTCTAACACTAAATCTTCTCTGAGACCTCATTGAGGCATCGAGTCGTTTTATTTGCTTAATTAGGGTTGTGATATTTTCTTGCCACTGTATTTCAACGTGGTTTGAAGAGGAGTAGGTAGCATTAAACCACGACGTCATCAGTACAGTCTTTTGGCGGTTTAGAGAGTGAATAGCTAACAAGCACTAACCCTAATTAAGCAAATAAAACGACTCGAAATGTACACAGCCAGTCCGTCCTGATGAAGTGACACGTGAAAATAGTGTCACAGAAACGCGTTGATGTGACAGTGTGTATTAGTAAAAAAGTACAATATAAAGTGCTAAAAAACGTTGACCCCTCTAACTTATTCAATCTGAGGTTGTCCATGTTATATAGTGTGTACAGATATAGAAAGCACAACATAAGTGCTGATCCTTTCTGCTGATACGATCTAGGGGTATTACATTAACAAACGCTCTTGACTTTTTTTGATAGAAGACGTATAAGTATAATGCGTTGGTGACAGAGTCAAATCATTTCATCACCTTCGATGTCTATGATTGCCCTTCCCAATATAACATTGTGCAAAAGGTATTAATCCTCTTTAGCACATGCAAGTTATATGGGTAGTGAAAAAAGAAAAGAAGTAACGTCTACACTCAGAAGATAACAGAAGTTGTGAGTGTAGATTTGGTCTAGTTATCCAAAAGACGGACCAAGATTTTCAAGAAAAAGTCTTTTCATTTATGTATGTCTGTATATGGTCCCTCCCCCTTTCCTTTCTCCTTTTTTAAGAAATATTAATAAAATTTATGATTTTAGTATTAGTAAAGTTCTTGTCGGTGAAAGCTATTCACTACCCTAGCCCATCTCTGTCCTTCTCAGCTACTACCTTTCTTATTCTCTTTCACATCCCACTTTTCTACATCCCGTTTTTCTTTCCCCAATACACCACACTCATTTTGAGTCGAGGATCATCTTGAACCGATCCGACTCTCATTAACTCTCTAAGATTTAACTTTATCATGAGTAACCTACACGGTTTAACAAATTGAAATAGTTATTTTGGTACTATTTAGCTGTGGAGTCTAAACCTTGAAGTCTAGAGATATTAAAACACGGGGCATCGAGCGGTGAGATACTGCTGCTTAGGGCATAGTCACCCATCTACACCGACCTCAGAGTATGGTCTTAGATGTTTCCGTCATAACTGCCACCTGTATTCTTTCCAACGAACATGTTAGTCTGACTTCGGGGTCTGTCAATCTGTACGTCAATTTGTATGCTCTATGTAATACTTTGAATAAACATATTTTAACAGTAAAGGAAGAAGAAAGATCGGCCCAAATACAAACATGTAAGTTATACAAGTAAACTTTTATCAACAGTTAGAAACAAGTATACAGTTATATGTATCAGTGTGAAATAGTCTATGTACACGGCTGATATAAAGGCGGGATATCTGGATAATGTTTGTTTCTGGATAACAGATGTTTATCGTAATTACATACATTTCTTATTCATCACATACTGCTCTACTTCCATTTTCTTGTGTATGCCATGTCACTTTACTTTTTTACCTTTTTTTTGTAGAATTTGACAAATCAGGTTTGAAAACATGGCTACTCTCCTGTGTGAACTTTTTGATGGTGCAGTAAATGTGATTTGCGAGTAAAACATTTCCCACATTCTGAACATACAAACGGCTTCTCTCCTGTGTGACTTCTTTGATGCTGAACTAGCTTTGATTTTCCTGAAAAACATTTCCCACATTCTGAACAGGAAAACGGCTTCTCTCCTGTATGACTTCTCTGATGTACAACAAGATTTGATTTCTCTGCAAAACATTTCCCACATTCTGAACAAGAAAATGGCTTCTCTCCTGTGTGAATTCTCTGATGTCTAACAAGGACCGATTTGTCGGCAAAACATTTCCCACATTCTGAACAAGTAAACAGCTTTTCACCTGTGTGAATTCTCTGATGTCGAACATATTTTTTTTTGTCTGTAAAACATTTCCCACACTCTGAACATGAAAATGGCTTCTCTCCTGTGTGACGTCTCTGATGTATAACAAGATTTGATTTCTCTGTAAAAGATTTCCCACATTGTGAACATGAAAACGGCTTCCCATCTGTGTGTTTTCTCTGATGTCTAACAAGAGCTGATTTCTGTGTAAAACATTTCCCACATTCTGGACAAGAAAACGGCTTCTCTCCTGTGTGATGTCTCTGATGTCTAACAAGGTCTGATTTCTGTGTAAAACATTTCCCACAGTCTGAACATGAATATGGCTTCTCCCCTGTGTGATGTTCTCCCCTTCTGTGATATTTCTCCAGCTTATCAGTCTGTGATGAATCAGAAGATGGGACCTGTATAAGAGGATCAGATGATGTATCTTGGCTGTAAAGGGCTGAGGGAATATCTGGGATAATGGCAGGTTCTTCATATGTATCTTGAGTGATACCACAATCCTCTGCTTTACAATCTGCAGATATCAGACGTCCTTCTGAGCTCCCGGTACAGTCATCTGCCAAGAATAAAGTTGAATTTTTTCCATATTATAGACCTTAAAAATCATACTGATATTGTGATATAAAGACTGGTAGGCCATCAGACATTTTGTGTGTGTCAGGCCCTTGGCATTTCCCAGCATCCAATTTTTTAGCCCATTCAGGCCTGGCTGTATGGCATCCATGTTGGATGCAGTTAGATAGCATTGGTAATTTGTCAGGACCCTGGGAAAGCTGATGGTGCTTTTACACAGGCTGACAGTCGTTAGAGTAATCACTCAAAATAGCCATTATGGATGACTGTCGGCCCATGTAAACACGAGTCCTGACAGAGCGAGGGAGTGAGAATCGCTCACTCGTCAAAGTCGCTTGATTTGCAGCTCACTTAAACACCAAATATTTGTCAGTGCAGAAAACATCGCCAAAAACTACAGATGTGAATCAGGACTTAGAAGCCAATTAGAAAGAAACTAATTTCGCTTTTGATCAATAACATGCGGGTCCTGGGGGTTCTGAAAAAGCTTGCAGCAGAGTCCTCCACAAGCCCCGGCCTCCTGTTCCCGGTAGATCTCTGAGCCCAAGCTACAGGAATAGTATATTCCATACAGATGGAGTTCGGCCATTTCTGCACCAACATTAGTTTCTGGTTTTCCATAAAGAACTCATATAAAATCTCCCATGAAGCCGGATGTCAGTAACACACGGTGTGCAGCAAATACAGAACTGCTCATCTATAAGACAGCTTGGTACATACAGTAATTCTATATTCTGTCACCTCAGACCAGGACGAGCCCGGGGGGCAGGGAGGCATTTGCCACCCGGGTTCCCCTGCACTGGTTTACATCCACCTAGTTTGCCCCGCTCACAAAGATTTGGTGGCTCCTGCCACTCCTATGGCTCACAATCTTACAGTACTGCCATGTCCCGCTCTCTCATAGGTTGACAGAGTGACCTCACTCCTCCCTTCTCACTCCCCGGCTCAGCCTTCACTGTAGTCTGAGTGACCGCACCGGGGGAAAGAAGCGAGGTCACGCTGGGAGCCTGTGGGAGAGAGCGCACAATGGAGGATGAAGGAGTCTGTTTGGGGGACATAGGAGGATGATGGAGCTGCTAGGGGATGGACATGCATGATATGGAATGATACTTTTTTGTGTTTAAAGTTTATTTTGGGTCCCACAGGACTTTAGTTATGCCACTGATTGGGGGCACAGAGGGAGGCCAGAATACTGACTGAGGCCACAGAATGGGGGTCACATAATTAATTGGGGCCTCACAGGAAGTCACATTACTAACTGGAGCTACAGCAGTGGGCACTATTACATAAAGTGAGACAACAGAGGGCACTATAGCTTACTAGGACCACAGAGGACATAATATTGAAGCAGAGGCACTGAAAAGCTCACTAGTGGTTGCAGCAGCTTGATGGGGGGAGTGATAAATCTTAGTGGCAGTCTGAAGGAAAATAATATATTATATTTATTCCAGTGGGGGGCATTCTGAGTTTTGCTCTGGCCCCCATGAGTTCTTTGTACGCCCCTGATTTTACTCACAGCTTGCTCACTTCATAGTTCCCTGTCATGGCGCAAGCTCTGCTCTGTAGACCTGCAGTCGGGCTGAGACATCTGTAAAATGTGCCCTTAATGCGCTCATCTGAAACTGGTCATAAAGGGGAAATACAGTTCCTGATTTTATATACATGGGCCTCTGTAACCATTTATCCTGCCCTGATGGCGGTCCGGCCATTAGACTCTTCCTGATTCTGAACTAACTCTTTGGAGCCGTTAGAAAACACATCTGTAAGCCGTTACTTTATCTCCAATCCCCTTATAATCGGCTCAGATGTTATATTAGGATGAAACTACTCGGAATCTGTTTCCCAATTGTGCCCATTTATGGTAAATAGAAGAGTATTACGGTGAGATCACACACTGCGGGATTGTATAATCTACAGTACAATGTAAGGGAGTAGGATTCTAAGAAACCGCATTCACTCCCAGCTGAGAGATAAGATGTGACACCTGAAATATGATTTATCTGGTCGGCCATATTCAGATGGCTGAGTGAGAGTTGTGCCTGAGAACTCGCATTGGACATCACATGGACACATATGGACTGTGTGCTGCCCCATGCTGGCCGGCAGTAGACATTGCATGTCCGATTCTGGTCCGGGAATCAAACCAGAATAGGACATGTTCATGTTAATAGTCTAATTGGCTATAAAGGGTCTAGGAAACACATGGACAGAAGTCAGATGGGAAATAGTGGCTGTCTGAATGGGATCTTCATGGTGATCAGCACCTCGATGTCTTCCTGCCAAGTCTCTGGTGAGCAGCATCCCTGACACTCCAGCACTAGACTTACATCCTCTAAAGCATCCTCTGATCTTTCGGTCTATGTCTTCACATTCTGGATTCTATTACATGGGTCTCTGTGATTTTTTTTTTCTGGGCCCATGCCATCATGTTCTGTATCCTGTTATCGGTGTCTATGTCTCCACGTTCAGTATTACGGGGTCTGGGTGTATGTCTCTAAATACTGTATTCTGTTATCGGGGCCTTTGCCTCGATCTTCGGTATTGTGTTAGCACACCGCAACTTGATATAAGTCTTATAGGTATTAATGGTTCCTCAAATCCCTTTATACAGCCTGAGGCTTCTTTCACACGAGCGCATAATGGCCGGTGTTTTCACGGCCGGCCGATATGCGCTGTGATCTGATGCATTGGATTCCAATGTATCAGATCACATGGACGTGTTACTGAGACGTAAAAGCGCCCGGCAAGGCCAATATAGCACCAGGCATTTTTACGTCGGACCCAAAAGATATCTTTCGGGCCGGAATAGGTCTGCTGCTGCATGGGCTCCTATTGGAGCCCATAACAGGGGCCGTAGGTGGGAAGGAGTTTAGCAGCATGGCTGCTAAACTTTCTCCTTCTGCTCTCTTCCCCCTCCTGTGCAGGCTCACCTCTCGTCTCCTCCCCGCTCGTTCTGTACAATCGAAGGGAGTGGGGGCTGAGCTAAGCACATGCCCATCCCGCCTCCTCCCATTGATGGCTATGGACAAGAGGCGGGACGTGGGCAGAGCTAAGCTCCGCCCCACCCTCTCCCATTGCAAAGAACGAGTAGGGAGAAAATGAGAGGTGAGCCTACAATGGAGAGGAAGTGGAAATGGGCGACAGCATGGTGAGCTCGGTGCATATGCACCGGACCCCATGCCATGTGAACGGGTGCACAAACGTTAGATTTGGGCGCTTGTTCACAAGCTTCTACACCCCAGATGGAAGCGTATATTGGCTGGCCATAAAAATGACGGCCAATATGCGCTCATGTGAAAGAAGCCTTATTGTCAGGTCATGAAAAAAAAGGAACATCCCTGAGCAGACATACTGGTGAACGCTCACTTATCAGCTGATCGATCACTTTCAGCTTTACATCTCTCCATATTACCGAGGAGATGGCCAGCCGGCCTATGTGCATCAGCCATCATACTAAAGATCATTCATTCCCATAGCAGCGATTCTTGACCCGTGTAAAACATAAAGTAACCCAACTGACCTGCCTACCGATCAGCGCTGGTTACATCAGATCAGAGTTGGTCAGTGTAAAAGGACCCTTAGTACCGCAGCTGGAAAACCGTTTCTCCCTCATCAGTATAGACATCATATAATGAATAGTAGTTCCCGCTCACATAGGGGTGTTTCATGTCTGTACTGTAAATGCCCATCATGTGTTATCACTAGAGATGAGCGAGCACGCTTAGATAAGTCAGTTACTGGAGCGAGCCTCACTCTTCTCGAGTAACTGCATTCTTGTCCGAGTGTGCTCGGGGGGGCTCGGACAAGAATGCACGTACTCGAGAAGAGCAAGGCTTGCTCGAGTAACTGACTTATCCGAGCATGCTCTCTCATCTCTAGTTATCACCTATAACAGATCACGTCATCCATATATAGTTTGTACTCCGGCTAAATGGGGGAATATACAGCGGAAACTGACAGATCCCAGAGCTTATAAATCTACATAACTATCAGCAGCCGCTGACCGAGGAGAATCTGTGACTACTAGATTACAGACTGAGCATGAGTCAACAATGTGATGCAGCAGAAAAAAAGGCAAACACAATTCTGGGATGTATTAAGAAAAGCATAGAGTCTAGATCACGTGAGGTAATTATCCCCCTCTATTCTTCCTTAGTCAGACCTCATCTGGAATACTGGGTCCAGTTATGAGCACCATTAATTAAAAAAGCAAAGTAACAGGATGGTGAGCGGTCTGCAAATCATGTCCTATGAGGAACGGTTAAAGGATCTGTAAATGTTCAGCTTGCAAAGAAGACTGAGAGGAGAGTTAATAGCTGTCTACAAATATCTGAAGGGCTGTCATAGTACAGAGGGATCAGCCCTTTTCTCATCTGCACAAGGAAAGACTAGAAGCAATGGGATGAAACTGAATGGGAGGGGAGACAGATTAGATATTAGAAAAAACATTCTGACGGTGAGGGTGATCAATGAGTGGAACAGGTTACCACAGGAGGTGGTGTGTTCTCCTTTAATGGAAGTGTTCAAACAAAGGCTGGACAAATATCTGTCTGGGATAATTAAAGTTGCTTGTCCACGGGTGTTGTGGTATCCCGCGGCGGAGCTCCGCAGCAGCAGCTGCCAATGAATCTCCACCAGTCAACCCTATCTGATAGACAGGCTGACCGGTGGAGAATCGGGGCAATTCGCAACATGCTGCGAATTGCCCGCCGCAAGCGGAGAATCGCAATAATTCCCTGCTTGTGAACAGCGTGCTGGCGCTTTCCATAGCAATGCTATGGAAAGGCTTCACGCCCGTGAACACGCACCCTTAGTGAATCCTGCATTGAGCAGGGGGCTGGACCCAATGACCCTGGAGGTCCCTTCCAACTCTACCAATCTGTGACTCTCCTCAGCTGTATTCAGTGGTTACTACTCACCTGGGCGGTTACCTGTAGGAATCTCCTCTTTACCCCGCTGATCGCCCCTCACACTTGTCTCTGTAGTATTAATATTGGTCAGATCTTCATCCGGATACAAAAGCTGTGAGACAAATATTGTAAAAGTCAGCAGACGGTTGGAGAAGTCATGTGAAAGGTTTTACATGATTATAAAAGATTAATAATTATAGTGACAACCAAAAATGACCTGACAGCAGCAGTTATCAGTCATGTCAGAGTGGATGCTTCCTTAATGGATCCTGTCACCGGTTCATGAAGTTTGGCTTGGAGGTGAGCTCTGAGTCACGGAGGGGGCCGTGCTGGCTTTTCCCTCCCACATCATGTAGACTGACAGCTCTCTGCCCTTTTGTGTATCGGTAGAGAGCTGTCACTCTGTATGCTGCAGGCGGGGTAAAGCCAGCACGGCCCCCTCCACGACTCAGAGCTCAACTCCAAGCCAAACTCCATGAAGCTGCTGACAGAATCCCTTTAATTCTATAAAGGTTTGTATTGTGTAGCTGTATTTGATTCTTCATGACCAGAATGTGCGTCACACTGCTGCATTATATAATGGCCGAATAACACAGACTTTTTTTTCAGAATTAAATGCGATTATCTGACAAGTGGATTTCTTTTTATCTTACAATTATCCCGAATTTACGTCCAGAGGTCTTGGTTTACTAGTAAATAAATCTTGTTATTTGTATAGCGCCAACTTATTCCGCAGCGCTTTAAGGTAATTATTACTTATTACCCCCCACCAAGCTGGGTACTCATTTTACCAACCTCAGAAGGATGGAAGTCAACCTTGAGCAGGCTACCTGAATCACGTGGGGATTGAGCTTGCAACCTTAAGGTCGTAGGCGAGAGCTTACACTCTGCACCACACAAGGCTCTACACTAGTCCACTGTGGCCCTCAATGACAATGAGTTTGACACAACTGATCTAATGTCTCTGGTCAGCGGTAATCCTGCCATCTCCACCGGCCTCATCACACAAGTAGAAGACATCTAATAAGACTGAAGACAAGAGCTTCATAGCCTTCTACAGATCAGAGGAACATCTCCATCTACCTGATGGTCCTGTGGAAGAAGAGGACGGGGACATCTCTCTGGGGTTCTTCTCTTACTGGATGGAACTGCAGGAAACACAGACGGACACTGAAGTCATTCTTCACATACAGATAATAAGACATGATTACCGGATTCTTCTGACCATAAGATATATTATTACAAGCATCCATCTTCCTGAAGTCTCCCTGCACCTTATAATCTGATGGTCTCCCCCTTCCCTGTCCTCCGTACAGCCAAGCACAGAGCAGTGATAACGCGTCTCCCCCCTCGTAGACCCCAGTGGAGAGCTGTCACTCTGAGTAACCCTTGAGTGACTGACCCCAGCCCCCCGCAGGTACTGCCTGCACTCTTCTCTCCATCCTTCTTATTCCTCTTTCCTCACTCAGTCTGCTGAATCCCGTCTCCATCCCCGGCACACAGGCAATCTGCGACACTGAGACGAGGCTGGGGTTATAGACAGGGCATACAAGTCATGGGAGGAAGCCATGCTGTGTAATAATGTGCAGTTATTGGAGCTGAAGCATTACTGGGGAGGGGGCTACCACTGAGAGATGATGTACAAGTGAATGCAGAGTAAGTAGACAGAGGACATCACTGCTACAATAGGTCAGGAATGCAGGTGTCCAGTGTCACAGTGAACTCCCAGTGCACAGAGATGGCAGGAGTGAGCGTACAAGTGTGCAGGAGGATATATACCAGTTTGTGGTCCTCCAGCATCACTGAGGATAAAAACAAGCATTTATTAGAACTTCTGGCTACAAACATAGGACCGCCATCCAAAGAGAAGGTCCATGTGGGCCCTTCATCAGTGCTGGAGAACTACATGTTGGCACTTCATCAGTGCTGGAGAACTACATGGGGCTCATTCCGACAGGCGTTGTTCCCCTCCCACCACCTTTATTATTGTAGATTATAATAAAATATTAACCCCCTGTCCACCCTACAACACCAAAACCCTGACACTACTCTGGAGAAGTTAGGAAAAAAATATTTTATACTAATGTCACTATTTCCTGCTGTGTAAGGCCGGGGGGCGTCCGATAGTCCAAAAAATATAGTAAAGGCCAGAGGTTTTCCTGCACCGAAAGCAAAAGCCTTGTATAGCCCCCCCACCATCTGAACCTTCTCTTCGCTGGCTGACCCCTCCCACCAGTGACTGATAACGGAAAGTAACTCACACTATAGCTTACATTTGTTAGTAAATTACATCAAATCAGAATGCAGGTAAATCACTAAATGTAGCAGTAAAACATAATGTTATTAAGATGTTCTATAGAGTAAAATACAAGCACTAAACGAGGGTAATAATACCAAAGAATCTATAATAAACACCTCGCTGTACCATCTGGGGGCAACCCCCTTCCCTATTGAGTAACATAACAAATTATCTTACACTCACCTCATACAGGTGCCAGGGGCACATGCCCCACTTCTCCCACCAGCTACAATCCTGCTAAATATGCGCATTACCTGGTGATGGGAGCAGCTGGCGGGTCTCCATCATGGCCTCCTTGTACAGATCCTTGTGTCCTTCTAAATACTCCCACTCCTCCATGGAGAAATAGACAGCGAC
Organism: Eleutherodactylus coqui; assembly: GCF_035609145.1. Taxonomy (NCBI): domain Eukaryota; kingdom Metazoa; phylum Chordata; class Amphibia; order Anura; family Eleutherodactylidae; genus Eleutherodactylus; species Eleutherodactylus coqui. Next base: position 18,459,884 of record NC_089841.1, read on the forward strand.
ATCCTGACACCTTATAGGAACCTGACAACACAATATACAGTCATCACCCAGAAGCCTCCAGTGCTGTTACTGTATAATGTCCCAGCATTCCCTGCAGCATCACCTGTCCAGTGAGCAGCTCAATCAACTTCTTGGTAAGTTCTAGAATCTTCTGCACACTGATGTCCTCATGTATCAGGGGGTGAGGTGGAGGCCCTGTGATTGAACTCAGGGGTCTTCCCCATCCATCACACACAGGGGCCCGACAGCCATCACTAGAGGCCTTCCTCACTACTGTGTAATCCTGTATATGGGGAGACATTAATAAATATCACTACAGACATTTCCAGTCCATCACCTCCCAGTGACATCATCTGTTATTACCATAGATGAGAATGATGTAATGTGACATCATCAGAATCTCTCCTCTCTCCAGTGACATCATCTGTTATTACCATAGATAAGAATGATGTAATGTGACATCATCAGAATCTCTCCCCTCTCCAGTGACATCATCTGTTATTACCATAGATAAGTATGATGTGATGTGACATCATGAGAATCTCTCACCTCCCCATAAAGCAGAAAGAGTATCTCTAGGGTGAGGTTGAATACACTCTCCGCCATCTTGTTTCTGTCCTTCTCCATCTTTGATGAATGAATCCTGTAGGGACCTGAATGGAAACAATATGAACCAATGTAAAAACCACAAAAATTAACATAACAATAAATTTACTGGCGATAATAAGAGCAAGTGTTTCCCATTAGTTACAATTGCTTCACAACTTGCTTGGCTCGGCTATCAGTCCAACTGATCTAGGTGAAGAGTTTGTGTTGCCTGTAGTTCGCACTTCATTAAGTTCACAAAACATATTTCTTTTAGTATCTCCTTAAAGGGGTTTTCCCATGACTTGCACAACCCTTGTGTCCTTCCTGGTTGCTGCTGACCGGGACATGTGACTGCTGCAGCCAATCACTAGCTATCAAAGGTCAGTGCTTTAGGCTTGTGATTTTTAGCCCCATATCATGCTCGCCCGTGTGAAGTTACCCTCACTGTGTAGCATAAATATGCTGCTTTAACCCTTTTCTTGCTGACCATGAATCTCTCAGGGAGGCATTCCAGTAGCTAATAACGTAGCTGGAACATTCTTGCTACTAATAGCTGTATCTCAGGCTGTATTGTGGCTAAAGGATCGATTTTATGCTGGTTTTAAAGCCAATAATGTGGAATGTTGGTTTAGGCTACAATACAGCCTGAGATACAGGAGGGTGAAGGGGAGATGAAGTGACAGCTGCACAGACCTGCAGTTCTCAGTCTGGTCATTCCTTAGTTTCTATAGGCTTTATCTCAGGCTGTATTGCACATAGAGCATTCATCATAGCCTTGTTTTATATCCAAAAGTTTTACAAAATCATGATTGACAGTTTTATAAAGCAATTTGGTACACAGCCTGCGGTAGAGAAAGTGGAAATGGTGACGCCTTCTTTAGCAAACTTTCAGCTTAGGGGCCTTTTTAGATCAAATGATTATCATTAAAAAAAAAATAGTACTATGTATTGTGGATGTAGCAGAGCTGTATGTGTGTAATGTACATGCTCCTGTACTGTATGTGTATTGTGGATGTAGCAGAGCTGTATGTGTGTAATGTACACGCTCCTGTACTGTATGTGTATTGTGGATGTAGTAGAGCTGTATGTGTGTAATGTACACGCTCCTGTACTGTATGTGTATTGTGGATATAGCAGAGCTGTATGTGTGTAGTGTACACGCTCCTGTACTGTATGTGTATTGTGGATGTAGCAGAGCTCTATGTGTGTAATTTACATGCTCCTGTACTGTATGTGTATTGCGGAGGCAGCAGAGCTGTATGTGTGTGTTGTGCATGTAGAGACCTGTGTGTATCCCTGATTGAGGACTATGAATAATAATCCTCCCCAACTGGCTGAAACCTCAGCAGCGGCCCCAGCAGCAATAGGGTTCCCCCACAGTGACCCCAGCACCAATAGGGCTCCGCTACAGCGGCCCCAGCATAGAATCACAGAACGGTAGAGTTGGAAGGGACCTCCAGAGTCATCAGATCCAACCCCCTGTTCAGTGCAGGATTTATTAAATCATCCCAGAAAGATATTTGTCCAGCCTTCGTTTGAACACTTCAACTGAAAGAGAACTCACCACCTACCATGGCAACCTGTTCCATTCACTATGAGAAAGTTTTTTTCCAATATGTGTCTCCTCCTTTTAAGTTTTATCCCATTGCTTCTAGTCTTTCCTTATGCGAATGATAATAGGGCTGATCCCACTGCACTGTGACAGCCCTTCAGATATTTGCAGACAGCTATTAAGAGTCCTCTCAGCCTTCTCTTCTTCAAGCTAAACATTCCCAGATCCTTTAACCGTTCCTCGTAGGACAGGATTTGCAGACCACTCACCATCTTGGTAACCGTTATTTGCACTTGCTCCAGTTTGTCCATGTCTCTTTTAAAGTGGGGTGCCCAGAACTGGACCCAGTATTCCAGATGAGGTCTGACTAAGGAACAGTAGAGGAGGATAATAACTTCACGTGATCTAGACTCTATGCTTCTCTTAATACATCCCACAATTGTGTTTGCCTTTTTGGCTGCTGCATCACATTGTTGACTCATGTTCAGTCTATGATCTATTAGTATACCCAAGTCTTTTTCACATTGCTGCTGTTTAGCCCAATTCCTCCCATTCTGTAAGTGCTTTTTTTCATTTTTCTTGCCCAGATGTAGGACTTTGCATAGTCGCCACCCACTGTTCAAACTTTTCCTGATCCCTTTGAATACTCTCTCTCTCTTCCCTAGTGTTAGCTATCCCTCCTAGATTTGTATCATCAGCAAAGTTGATCAGTTTCCCATCAATTCCTTCCTCCAGATCATTTAAGCATGTTGAACAACACTGAGTCTAGGACAGAGCCTTGTGGTACCCCACTTGATACATTCTTCCACTTGAATCTGCAGCCATTTAGGACCACTTTTTGAGTACGATCACTCAGCCAGTTGTGAATCTACATAACAGTTGCCTTGTCAATCCCATATTTGGTCATTTTTTTCAATAAGTATGGTATGAGATACTTTGTCAAATGCTTTACTAAGGTCAAAATATAGTATATCAACTGCATTTCCCTGATCAACCCAGTGGGTGATTCTGTCATAGAAAGAAATTGGATTCGTCTGGCATGACTTGTTTGTTACAAACCCATGCTGGCTCTGGTTAATTACTCCATTTTCAACCAAGTACTTGCATACATGCTGTTTAATAATTTGTTCAAAGATCTTTACCAGTATAGAAGTCGGGCTCACAGGCCTGTAGTTTCCTGGATCCAGCTTCTTCCTTTTCTTGAAGATAGGGACAACAATTTGCCATAGTGTTATAGGTTGTAATTCATCTGGACCTTGAGACTTGAATTGATTTAAGTTATCTAACTGCTCCCTCACCATCTCTCTGCTTATAGATAGCCTGCATTCTTTTATTTCCCCAATAGCACAGGGAAGATCAGTTGATGTTCCATCTACTTTACGAGAGAAAACAGATACAAAATAGGAATTTAAAAGTTCGGCCTTCTCAACATCATTCATCATTTTAATCTTGTAAGCATTCAATAGCATCTTTGACTTTTCTTTTGCTTTTGACATACCCCCAAAATCCTTTTTTATTGCTTTTGGCCTCTGTTGCAAACCTCAATTCATTATTAGCTTTAGCTTTTCAGACACTTGTCCTACAGTTTCTGCAGATCGCATTGTGTTCTTCTTTAGATATTCCCCCCTCTATCCATTTGATAAACATATCTTTCTTGCTTTTTAACATGAGCGCAAGTTCTGTGTTCATTCATCCTGGTCTCTTTAAATGCTTCCTTCTCTTAGGAATTGTTAACGATTGTGCTTTGAGAATCTTATTTCGCTATATTTTCCAACCTTCTTGGACATTTCTGTCCTTAAGAACATCCAGTCATTGGATTCTCCCTGCCCTCTTTCTGACTTCATTAAAATCTGCCTTTCTGAAATCCAACCATGAGGTCTGAGTCTTCTCAGGTCTTCCTCCCCTTTTTATCCAAAATTCAAGGATATCATGATCACTGCCTCCTAAGGTCCCAGCCACCCGTACTTCCTCAACCATTCCCTCCATGTTGGTAAGAATTAGGTCCAAGATAGCAGATCCCCTCGTTTTCTCTTCGACCTTTTGGAAGATTAAGATGTCAGCAAGAGCAGATGAGAATTTGTTGGATCCATTACTTTTACCTGAGAGAGATTCCCAACAAATGTCTGGATCGGTAAAATCCCCCATGATCACTATGTCATGCTTTTTTGAGAGCTTGGCCATCTGCTGTAGAAAGAGTTCCTCCATATCTTCTGCTTGTCCAGGCGGCCTATAGTAAATGCCTACAGTGGTGTCCGTTCTGTTGTTCTCTCCTTGTATTCTTACCCAAACAGTTTCCACAGAATTATCTTACTTTGAAGCTTGAATCTCTGAGATGAATGTTTTGCTAACATACAATGCAATACCTTCTCCCCTTTTTTAGGTCTGTTTCTTATAAATAAGTTGCATCCTTCAAGCCTTGTATTCCAATCATGTGTATCATTCCACCAAGTTTCCTTGATGCCTATGACATCATACTTCTCTTCCTGTGTGAGGAGCTCTAATTCTCCTTGTTTTTTTCCCATGTTCTGTGCATTTGTGTTAAAACATGTTAGTTTGTGATCGATGTCTCTTGCTTCTCTACTTTCTTCTGAATTTTTTGTCTTTGTTCTTTTTTTTTTTTCACTTGTAAAAGCGAGGTTCTCAAATGTTTTATTTACCTGGCCTTTCACTTCCCTTACCATATTGTTCTAGATTAAAGCTCTCCTGATGAGTGAAGCAAGGCGCCCACCAAATAGATGCTTACCTGTTTTTGAAAGGTACAACCCGTCTCTAGCAGGCAGTCCATCATATAGGTAATTCACTCTAGGGTCTATAAATCCAAATAGTTGCTGACGGCACCATCGACATAGCCAGTTCACCTCCTATTTCATCTTCTTATTCCATGGCTATCCACTGGGAGGGTGGATGAGAAAAGCACCTGTACGCCTAGTTTCTTCACCTTCTTTCCGAAGTCTTCAAAGTCTCTGCAGATAGTTGTAAGTTCCTTTTTTGCAGTGTCATTAGTCCCCACATGTATTAGGAGGAATTGGTGGTGTTCTGTAGGACAGAAGAGTCTTGACAGCTTTTTAGACACCTCTTTGATTTGTGCCCCTAGAAGACAGCGCACCTCTCCTGAGGTGTCAGGTCTGCAGACAGCAGTCTCTGTTCCTCTCAATAGGGAATCCCCTGTAACCACCACTCTCCTTTTCTTTTTCACAACAGCACTTCTTTTTCTCCCTTCAAGAGGACTCTGTGTGCTTACTGCACAGTTCTTTGTGGGTAGAGTCATTTCTTGATGTACCTCTTTCTGCTTGGAAATCTTGTACTTGTTCCCAAGCAGTATGGGTGCTGGCTGACTCCTGATCTTCCTGCTTCTTTGGGTTACATGCTTCCATTCCTCGGCTTCTGCAGGTACATTGGACATTTCTTTTCTTTCAACATTTTGAAGACTTTCTTCTGCTCTGTCAAGGAAATCCTCACCTTCCTTAATAAGTTTTAGTGTAGCTATTCTCTCCTGAAGACTCTGCACCTTTTTCTCCGGTAGAGACACAAGCTTGCATTTCTGGCAGGTGAAGTTTAGCTTTTCCTCTGGTAGGTCTGTAAACATATAGCATACGTTGCAGCTCACCATGTGGCTCCTCTCCTTTTCCATGTTGTCAGTTGATGTCACTTCCGAACTTCTAAAAGTCAAAAATTGTAATGAAGGTATATAACCTATAAGATACTACCAAGTGTACAACTTTGCGCACCTAATGGCACACGGTCTGGTGATATTCTCCAAGCAGCTAAACCCAGCAATCTTCACACTTACAGTGATTCTTTGCTCTTCCCAGAATGCACAGGGAATATGCATATGATCTTCCTGCAGCTCCATTCTCTGGTTTGGCGATGTACTCCAAGCAGCTAGACCTGGCTAATCCCAGCAATGCTTTCTCATCACAGAATGCACAAAGAATATGAAAATGATCTTCCTGCAGCTCCAATCTCTGGTCTGGCGATGTTTTCCGAGTAGCTAGACCTGGCCAATCCCAGCAATCTTCCCACTTGCAGTGATTCTTTGCTCTTCCCAGAATGCATAGGGAATATGCAAATGATCTTCCTGCAGCTCTAATCTCTGGTCTAATCAGCAGCAATGGGGCTTGCCCCACAGTGTGCCAGCAGCAATAGGGCCCCCCATGGTGGCCCCAGAAGCAATAGTGTCACCATCAGCAGCCCCAGTAGTAATAGTGACCCCCTGAAACCATTATACTTACCTCTTGCTTATCTTCTAAGCTCCGCTGCTCCTCTGCTCCACTCAATCAGGACTCCCACAGATCTCCAGCCTCAGAGCCGGACAGCCATAAGCTTCCAGGACCTGTGATGATGTCACTGTCATGTGATCACTGGTGTGGGAGGAGTCAATGATCACATGACCAGAGGGGCTCAGTGTCTGCAGGACTCGGGGTTTACTGTGTATTGTGGATAGAGAACACAAGAATGGATCCACATAGAGCTTAGAATAATTACATTAGATAGACTTTATTACAAGACAGACTAATAGTTACAAACATATATATATATATATACACACACACACACCTATATATAGTGGGAGAAGAGCATCTGGATGACAGGAACAGGACTGAACAGTGGAATAACAAGTCATTCCCGATATAAATAGGATAACAATATATACCATAGTGGATCTGCTGAGTCATATATAATATAAGCAAGGCAATAAATTAGGACAGACTGATGACACAAAGCAGAAATACAAAGCTGTCACCACCTGCCAGCCCGCCCTGTATCCTGAGCCCCAGCACATTTTGCATCTGCTTTCTGATGGGGGCACGGTAACAATGACTGACCGTGTTTAAATAGTCTCCTAAACAACCTATCACGGAGCGCCTGATGTATCACATGACTCCAAAGAACACACCCTCCAGCATGTCTCCCAAAGAGGGAGTGATTCAGAAGTGTACAGCCCAAAAAGGTAGATGTTATCTGACTCGCTTGTTTGTATGTGCACAGCTATAGCACATCAACTAAGGTGCCCGTCTCCAAGACAGAAGATGGGAGTTCAAGTCCCCAATGTATATAGTCAATAGTGAATAAATGCACAATGTATATAGAACATAAATATATAAAAAAGTGGATGTAGCAGAGCTGTATGTGTGTAATGTACACGCTCCTGTACTGTATGTGTATTGTGGATGTAGCAGAGCTGTATGTGTGTAATGTACACGCTCCTGTACTGTATGTGTATTGTGGATGTAGCAGAGCTGTATGTGTGTAATGTACACGCTCCTGTACTGTATGTGTATTGTGGATGTAGCAGAGCTGTATGTGTGTAATGTACACGCTCCTGTACTGTATGTGTATTGTGGATGTAGCAGAGCTGTATGTGTGTAATGTACACGCCCCTGTACTGTATGTGTATTGTGGATGTAGCAGAGCTGTATGTGTGTAATGTACACGCTCCTGTACTGTATGTGTATTGTGGATGTAGTAGAGCTGTATGTGTGTAATGTACACGCTCCTGTACTGTATGTGTATTGTGGATGTAGCAGAGCTGTATGTGTGTAATGTACACGCTCCTGTACTGTATGTGTACTGTGGTGGTGCTGGCGAAAGCTGCTGTGTATACCCTGGACAGTAAGAGTGACAGAGAAGCCCTGACTTGTATAAGACCTGATATATCACTGGAGGGCAAGATGCCCAGAGTCACGTTTGCAAAGTCGCTTGAAAATCTATAATGCTTGGAGAGATCAATGACAATAGAAGACTGGGCCGCCAAAGGACACGATGGCTGATACTGTCAAGCATATCACTCAACTGAATAATCTTCCTTGGATATTGCTCTCTGGATAATCTTCCTTGCCGAATCCTTTCTACCTCTTTATTGCTTTTGATCTTGTTCCTGCCTCTTTGACTTCATCTTGCTGCTAATTAGGACTTCTTGTAAAGCCTTGCCTTTCCACCCACTCCTTGCATAATTATTCTGCTCAACAGCCTTGATTGATCAAGCTTCACTTCTGCCTGCTCCTCTGCTGTCATGACAAGACCTCCTGATACCGACTTCTGGCTTACCATCTGACTATATTACCTGCCTCATCCATCTGTACTGCAAACCGAGACCTCAAGTTTCAGACCCCTGGCTTCCCATCTTACTATGTTACCCATCTCATCCATCTGTACTGTAAACAGAGACCTCCTGTTGCTGACTCCTGCTTGGTCCCTGACTACTCTCCAGACCCATGGCTAATGCATCTGAGGATTCATCTCAGTGCCTAAAACCACTACAAAATAAACATGTAGCCACGCTAAGAAAACAGATTACGGAGCTCCAGGATTTTTGTGCCTCCTACCAGAAAAAGTTTGTTAGTATGCAACGAGAGATTGAGGGATCAAAGAGGCAACTCCTGGGGATGCGCAATTCAGCCCCAGACATCCCCATGCCACTGCTCGTGAAATTAGCAGGAGATCGTCGCCAATACTGAGGTTTCCTAAATCTATGCTGAATCTGTTTTCAGATGCAGCCCCCCCCCCCCTTGATTACCAGTGACTGATAAAAGGTATTGTTTATCAACACTTCTGCTGGGGATTATGGGTAAAGGAAAACTTGTCAGAGTGGAGACGCTTCATAACCTGGAAGATTTCATTCAGCTGTGCATTCGAATTGACTAGAGACTTTCTGAGTGGTGAAAAGAGAGACTGCGGGGTCTGTGCACCAAAACCCCTTACTCCTTCAGTCAAACCACATTGAGTCCCACGAAACCACACCAGAACCGATGCAGTTCTAGGTCATCCACAATCACCTTTCCACCTCTGAAAAAATAAGGCATTGTGCTGAAAATCTGTGACTTTATTGTGGAAGGTCGGGACATTATACCCTAAACTGTCCAAACAAGTTCTAAAGGACTGTTGCAGAGGTTCTGGGATTGCTGCCTTGCTGATAGTCTGGTGCAGGTGGTTCGCCATCTTTTGGCTCCAGTGGGTGTGGCATTAGGTGAGACGTGCTTAGTCACACCTGTGGGTAATTATCAGGGCTATTTAGCTTGGCCTGATATGGAGCTGAATTGCTGTAGAATCTCCAGTCTGCCCTGACTGTGGTTGCAGTCAGTGCTTAGTCCTGGATCTCTCCTTTGCCTACTGCATCTCAAAGCCAAGTCTGCGATTCTTTTCATTTCTGTATTGTTTTTTAGGTTATTCCCCTGTTCAACATATGGTTAACTAAGGGCCGATGTACAAGGTCAGGTATGTCCCTGTCAGGATGAATTGCCTGTGTTTAGACAGGTCCCGTTTCTGTGTTGTTTATATAGGGATATAGTTCCCATACTTTGGTTTGGTTTATTATCTCAGGTTTATTATCACGAGCATTGAATATGTCATAAATAGGAAAAGTTAATGGGTCCCAAATCGATTATTTAATTCTAAGCGCAAAAGAATTAGCGTCCAAATTTTACGTACGGAATCTAAATCTCTCACCTTCCAGTGTCATAGAAACGTGAAATTTGGCACGGGCATTGATTATGTCATAAATAGGAAAAGTTAATGGGTCCCAACTCGATTATTCAATTCTAGCGCAAAATAATTAGCGTCGAAATTTTACGTACATAATCTAAATCTCTCACTTCCCAATGTCATAGAAACATGAAATTTGGCACGAGCATTGATTATGTCATAAATAGGAAAAGCTAATGGATCCCAACTCGATTTAATTCTAAGCGCAAAAGAATTAGCGCTCAAATTTTACGTACGGAATCTAAATCTCTCACTTTCCCGTGTCATAGAAACGTGAAATTTGGAACGGGCATTGATTATGTCATAAATAGGAAAAGTTAATGGATCCCAACTCGATTATTCAATTCTAGCACAAAAGAACTAGCGTCCAAATTGTACGTACGGAATCTAATTCTCTCGCTTCTTGGTGTAATAGAAACTTGAAATTTGGCATGAGCATTGATTATGTCATAAATAGGAAAAGTTAATGGGTCCCAACTCGATTATTCAATTCTATGCGCAAAAGAATTAGCGTCCAAATTTTACGTACGGAATGTAATTCTCTCACTTTCCGGTGTCATAGAAACATGAAATTTGGAACGGGCATTGATTATGTCATAAATAGGAAAAGTTAATGGGTCCCATCTCGATTGTTCAATTCTAAGTGCAAAAGAATAAGCTTCCACATTTTACGTACACAATCTAATTCTCTCACTTCCCGGTGTCATAGAAACGTGAAATTTTGCACAGGCATTGATTATGTCATAAATAGAAAAAGCTAATGGGTCCCAACTCGATTATTTAATTCTAAGCGCAAAAGAATTAGCGCTCAAATTTTACGTACGGAATCTAAATCTCTCACTTTCCCGTGTCATAGAAACGTGAAATTTGGAACGGGCATTGATTATGTCATAAATAGGAAAAGTTAATGGGTCCCAACTCGATTATTCAATTCTAGCGCAAAATAATTAGCGTCGAAATTTTACGTACATAATCTAAATCTCTCACTTCCCAATGTCATAGAAACATGAAATTTGGCATGAGCATTGATTATGTCATAAATAGGAAAAGCTAATGGATCCCAACTCGATTATTTAATTCTAAGCGCAAAAGAATTAGCGCTCACATTTTACGTACGGAATCTAAATCTCTCACTTTCCCGTGTCATAGAAACGTGAAATTTGGAACAGGCATTGATTATGTCATAAATAGGAAAAGTTAATGGATCCCAACTCGATTATTCAATTCTAGCGCAAAAGAACTAGCGTCCAAATTGTACGTACGGAATCTAATTCTCTCACTTCTTGGTGTAATAGAAACTTGAAATTTGGCATGAGCATTGATTATGTCATAAATAGGAAAAGTTAATGGGTCCTACCTCGATTGTTCAATTCTATGCGCAAAAGAATTAGCGTCCAAATTTTACGTACGGAATGTAATTCTCTCACTTTCCGGTGTCATAGAAACATGAAATTTGGAACGGGCATTGATTATGTCATAAATAGGAAAAGTTAATGGGTCCCATCTCGATTGTTCAATTCTAAGTGCAAAAGAATAAGCTTCCACATTTTACGTACAAAATCTAATTCTCTCACTTCCCGGTGTCATAGAAACGTGAAATTTTGCACAGGCATTGATTATGTCATAAATAGAAAAAGCTAATGGGTCCCAACTCGATTATTCAATTCTAAGTGCAAAAGAGTTAGTGTCCACATTTTACATACAGAATCTAATTCACTTCTTGGTGTAATAGAAACTTGAAATTTGGCACGAGCATTGATTATGTCATGAATAGGAAAAGTTAATGGGTCCCACCTTGATTGTTCAATTCTAAGCGCAAAAGAATTAGCGTCCAAATTGTACGTACGGAATGTAATTCTCTCACTTTCCAATGTCATAGAAACATGAAATTTGAAACGGGCATTGATTATGTCATAAATAGGAAAAGCTAATGGGTCCCACCTTGATTGTTCAATTCTAAGCGCAAAAGAATTAGCGTCCACATTTTACGTACAAAATCTAATTCTCTCACTTCCCGATGTCATAGAAACTTGAAATTTGGCACGGCCATTGATTGTGTCATAAATATGAAAAACTAATGGGTCCCAACTCGATTATTCAATTCTAAGCACAAAACAATTAGCGTCCAAATTTTACGTATGTAATCTAATTCTCTCCCTTTTTGGTGTCATAGAACGTGAAATTTGGCACGGGCATTGATTATGTCATAAATAGGAAAAGTTAATGGATCCCAACTTCATTATTCAATTCTGAGCGCAAAAGAATTAGCGTCGAAATTTTACGTAGGGAATCAAATTCTCTCACTTACCAATGTCATTTTATATAAAGGAAACGTCGCATGGTTACCTCCACATGGTGTTTTCTGGGTAACGCAGAGAACTATGCAAAATGGTGAACATATTTTTTTCCCGGTATCTCTAAAGTAATCACGACTTCATAAGATTTTCCGTGTGAACACCAGATAAACACCAGTAGCAAATTAACTTGGGCGATGCCGGGTATATCAGCTAGTAGTATATATATTGATGAAAATATATTGATTATTATGCTATATGAATTATGCTATATCATACTATATCATATTATACTATATGCAGAATTAGTTTAGAACAGGTTTGCCGTATTAGAATCTGGGTTTAAGTTCATATAGAATTAAATAAGGCAGCTGTTTTGTATTGTTTTTAATTATTTAAATATTTAAGGGAGTGATGTAACCCCCATAATCAAGTGATCAAGACTCCTTACCGAGTGGAAACGCATCCTGTGTACACTGTCTACACAGTCTTACCCCCCCTATTTCTCTTTTTGCCCTCCCCCGAGTCACTAGTGTAAACACTCCTCCAACCTTCTAACCATCTTCTTCCCCAGCATAGCTGTACCCTCCCCATTGAGATGTATCCTGTCACTATGGTAGAGCCTGTAGCTGACAGCAAAGTTAGCTCAGTTCTCCAGGAACCCAAACCCCTCTAGCTTATATCAACTCTGGAGCCACTTGTTGACCTCCCTAATCTCCTGCTGCCTTTTTGGTATGGCTTGTGGTACAGGTAGTATTTCCGAGAAAACTACTTTGGAGGACCTTGCCCTGAGCTTAGAACCTAGATCCCTGAAAACATTTTTGAGGGTCCTCCAGTGACCTCTAACTTTGTCATTGGTGCCGTGTACCATGACCGCTGGATCCTCACCTGCTTCTCCCAGTAATCTGTCAACCCAATCCGTGATGTGCCTCGATGTGCCAGTCCCTCTTATAATTGAGTCCCCTGGGGGGCATGGCTTGGTCATCGAGCCGTGAGGACTTGGGTCTGTGAGCTCTGAGAGATCTTTGCCATACAGTAGATCAACAGATTCCAGACCAGAATCTGACTGAATATCTAGCATGGGGAAGCAGACTGGCCTTTCGAACACAGCAGAAACTTCTTCCAGAGGGTATTTGTCCAAAGGAGAGGACGAAATGTCAGTGCCACATGGACTCACCTCAGCAGCATCCGCAGCTGTAACAGGATTAGGAGAGATAATGGCGGGCAGAGGTCAGGAGAAGAGCAGGAGGCACTACTCTCACCTGGAGGAATTCTAGCAGAGCTGATTAAGGAGAGAAGAGGGGCTGACAGCATTGCTCTTGGCTTCCCGAAGCTCGCACAAAGTGCAGGCAACAATGTAGGTGGGTTGAATGGTTTTAGGTTTCTTTATTAGTTATTTCTATTGTTAGGGCAGGGAAAACCGAATAGCTAGTCGTAATATTGTAAACCGTGTTTAAAGTACTGGACCTAGCCTTAGTACAGTTAGCTGAATTTATTTTTATTTATTATATTTTTTTTTACTTACTTTTCTTTTCTGCCTTTACTCACCGAACAGACAAAAGGTTTCAATAATGACAATAAAAACCCTGTGAACCCTTCATGTAGCTGGCAAATCAAGTTCATAAGTAGAGATGAGCGAGCATACTCACTAAGGACAATTGCTCGATCAAGCATTGTCCTTAGCGAGTACCTGCCTGCTTGGAAGAAAAGGCTCGGTTGCCAGCGGGGGTGACAGGTGAGTTGCGGCCATGAGCGGGGCGAGCAGGGGGGAAGAGAGGGAGAGAGAGATCTCCCCTCCGTTCCTCCCCGCTCTCCCCTGCCACTCCCCGCCGGCAGCCGAATCTTTGCTCCCGAGCAGGCAGGTACTCGCTAAGGGCAATGCTCGATCGAGTAATTGCCCTTATTGAGTATGCTCGCTCATCTCTATTCATAAGCAAGCGGATATACTACACGTGTGATGACAAAGGGACCCACATAACGCGGCGCCAGTTTCAAAGACGGAACCTTCATTTTGAGATTTCTAGAAGACAAAATATACCTTCTGTCCCATCCTGTAAGGTTTAGATACTGACAGACTCTGTTGCTTCCAGGTTCTTCTGTACTTCTTTCCATACCCCCTGCAGCGCATCTGTGGCGACATCAGCTGCAGGACAGGCAGACGGAGTAGAAATAGCTGTAAGGAAGCGAGGATGCTGACCATATACGCAAAGGAATGGAGATTCCCCAGTGGAAGAACAAGTACGGTTGTTTAGCACAAACTCTGCGAACGGCAGGAATTCTGCCCACTGATGAGCCTTTTCGCCAGCAAACAACCGTAAATATTGCACTAAATCCTGGTTCTTCTGCTCAGTCTGACCATTAGTTTGCAGGTGGAATGCTGACGAGAAGGAAAGCGACGTTCCCAGGTTTCTACAGAAGGCTCGCCAAAATTGTGAAACAAACTGAACACCGCGATCAGATACGATGTTCTCGGGAACCCCATGTAGTTGAATGATTTCTTTTACAAAAATCTTGTAAAATTCTTTTGCAGAAGGTAGCTTCTTTAAGGCCACGAAATGTGCCAATTTTGAGAAACGGTCTACAACAACTAGGATAGTGGTGCACTTCTGAGATCGGTGATAAAATCTACCGTTAAATGCGACCACGGATGAGAAGACACCGGTAACGTCTCAGAGGCCCCTTCAGACGACGACTTTTATTGCGTGCACAGACAGAGCATCCCTTAAAGTCGCATATCTCCAGAGACATGCCTGGCCACCAGTATTGTCTAGTACAAAGATCCAGAGTCCCCTGAATGGCATGCGAGAACAGATGAGTGAGACTCTTCAATGACTCTAAGACGCAAGGTCTCTGGCACAAACCATCTGCCCTCCGGCACCCCCGAGGGAGCGTCCTGCTGGCAATTTTGTAGATGAGGAACGAGATCAGATTCTATAGCTGCCACCACCCCAGGTGCCAGGATATTCTCGGGAGCCACTGTCTCACTTTCCGGCAAACCAAAACTCTGTGAGAGGGCGTCTGCCTTCACGTTCTTCTCCCCTGGAATATATGTAACGACGAGGTTAAAACTGGAGAAAAACAAAGCCCACCTGGCTTGATGAGCTGTCAGTCTCTTAGCGTTGGCGAGATATACCAGGTTTTTATGATCAGTATACGTGGTAATGGGATGTCTTGCCCCCTCAAGATGATGACGCCACTCTTCTAGAGACCACTTAATCACCAATAACTCACGATTACCCACGTTGTAGCTACGTTCCACCGAACTGAACTTCCGTGAGAAGAACACACATGGATTATACCCAGATCTCCCGCTGACTTCCTAAGACAATACAGCCCCCGAGGTTATCTGGTCTGACCCATTGGGAGATTGCTGCCACTTTATCAGACTCCATTTGAATCTTTGTGGGTGAAATCACATAACCAAGGAAAGACACTTGTTTAGTACCAAAAATGCATTTCTCCAACTTTACAAAAAGTTGGTACTCACGCAAACGGGTGAGGACCAGCCTCAGGTGCCGCACATGTGAATCCCAGTCTGGGGAGGACACCAGAATGTCATGGAGATATAAACCCCTGGAGCACAGCAGGGGCATTACAAAGTCCGAAGGGCATGACTAGACATTCAAAATGTCTGAACGAGGTGTTGAACGCAGTTTTCCACTCATCACCCTTTCGGATGTGAATTAAACTGTAAGCCCCCCTTAAGTCCAATTTGGAAAACCAGTGGGCCCCTACCACCTGACTCAATAAATCAGGAATCAGGGGCAAGGAGCACTGGTTCTTGACTGTAATTTTATTCAAAGCCCGATAATCCACACAAGGCCTCAATGTCCCATCCTTCTTCTCTACAAAGAAGAGACCTGCCCCGGCAGGGGACCTGGATGGCCTGATATGTCGTTTGGCCAGAGACTGTGAGATATAGGACTTAAGGGCTTTGTGCTCCCGCCCAGACAAATTGAAAATGGCTCCCTTAGGGATGGGACAGTTGGGGATCAAATCAATACCACAGTCCCACTCCCTATGGGGAGGCAAAGTCTCAGACAGTTTCTTGGAAAATACTTCATAAAAATCGGACAAATACTCAGGAATAAGTATGGTATGTGCCGAACACATGGATTTAGTAGCTAAGTGACTATGACAGGAGTGCTGACCAGGGCATACCAAGCACTGCATCAACAGAAATCCTTTCCATTACCAAGAACGACAGATTCTCAGAATGGAGAACACCCACAGTGAACTGTAAAATGAGAGTCCTCCATTGTACAACCCCTGCAGACAGAGGGGTAGAATCAATACTAGTGAAGCGAATGGGAATCTTTAACGCCGAGAATTCAGTCATCAGAGGTCTGACAAAACAAACTAATCAAATTGGCGGCAGCACCCAAATCAATAAAAGCTTGACTGGACCGAATGAAATTCCGGAGACCAATCTGACAAGGCACCAACAACTTAGGGAGTACCAGTGATCCTAGCGATCCTCCCAAAAATCGCCTAGGATCTGACGTTTTCCGCCGGTTCAGTCTGATATTGTAGACACTTCTGAGGACAAGTGGCTACACGATGCCCGGCTTTCCCACAATAGAGGCAGAGATGATGAATCACCCGGAACCGTTGCAATTCCTTGGGACTTAACTAGTCCATTTCCATAGCCTCGGCACCAGAAGTCGGCATGGGAGAAGTGGGAGCGGGTCTGCTGGATTCCCTAGCCTTACGGCCCTGACATTCCTCTTTTCTAGATCTCAGCCCCCTGTCAGCTTTAACAGCTAATTCCATAGCATCATGAGTGTCACGGAAGGAGAATGAGAAATGAGTAGATCCTTGACAGCGTCAGAAAGAGACACAACAAAAACACATCTTTAAGGGCGCTATCGTTCCAAGAGGTGTCACCTGCATACTGTCTAAATTTAGAGCAATAATCCTCTACCCACTGCTGCTCCTGACGTAGAGACATGAGATGAGATACCACCAACCCCGCACGGTCCGGCTCATCAAAAATACCTCCAAGTTCCCGAAAAAACAAATCAACTGGTTGCAGGCAAGCCAAACTCTTTGGTAAGGAGTAGGCCCATGTCTGGGGGGACCCTGAAGTAAGGATATAATCAATCCAACTTTCTGGGATTCTAAGCTGGAGGAGCAGGGCCACATCCAAAAATACAATCCACATGCCTGCTGAAAAACAAAAAACTTGCTCCTCTCCCCTGAAAATACCTCAGGAAGAGGACACTTGTGCTCAGGAATAGAAGAGGCGGTAGAAACATGCACTAACTCCCGCTGCTCCTGGGCCACCATACGACCAGACAGGTCTTGGATCTCGACCACTAAATCCTCCAACTGACTTGCGAGGGTACTCATGGCCTCCATTGGAGAGCAATTTTAAGCGCCAGTTATTATGTTACGGTATACTACCCTTGATACGCCAGCCTGGGTGCCCAAGATCTCACCCACAACCCCTGTCCCTGCCTACTTGCCTCCACTCCTGGCTAACCCCAGGCGGGCAACTGGGTGGCGGTCCCTACTCTCACTAGGGACCGAAAAAGGGACGCTGGCATACCTGTACGGAAAGGGTAGAACACCGACAGAAGAGGCAGATGTAAATAACCAACACGAACAATACTAAGCAGAACTGAGGCAGATAGAAAAACCTGGTGCATAATAGCAAAGTATAGCAGACAAGATGACAGAGGCAGGAGACCAACAGAGGCAGACTAGCTAGCACACTGAGGGAAACCAATAACTGGCAGTGATTGCAAGTCTCTGCCCAACCTTTAAACAAAAGCCTTTGCCCAGGGGTGGAGACAGGACATCCAACTCCCAACAGAACACAACAAAAGGGAGCTCGTGCATAGCAGCTGCACTCACAGGTGCACCACCAGCACCGCGCCGCCCAGGTACCTGCGCCCCTGGTAGCCGGACAACAAGCTGGGGGACGCACCCCGACCACGGGACCCCGCACACCGCCGCTCCGGGAGGATCAGAAACCGCCGCATGGTAACACATCGCACATGTGAATTAACCCATAGGAAAGCATGGGCTTCACATACATCCAATTTGTAGCATTGCAGCAACACGACAAAAATCGCACAACTTTGTCGCCCGTGTGAACGAGGTCTCACGGACAAATATTATCCTGAGTGGTTCCATAGTACCAACGCGCACTCCAAGTTCAGTGGTGTCTATAATGATCCATAAATCTTTGAGGCATCAGGTCATGGGCAACTTGGTGGATCCAGAGGGGCGCTACATCTTTCTCAAAACACATATGGGTGGTAAGAATCTCATAATCTGCGACATATATCTCCCTAACACAGAGCAGAGCAGCCTAATACTCTGAAAACTAAGTTTCCTGAGAGAGTTGTGCTGATAGGTGGTGATTTTAATTTTATGTTTGTTTCACAGATTGACTCCTCATATAAACAAGGTTGCCTTCCAGAGTTACATTTCCAAGCTATTAAGCAACTTCTCCATGATGCGCAGCCAGTAGACATATGGAGAATATTACACACCCAGGATAAAGACTACACATTCTTTTTGCATGCACACAATTCTTACAGTCATATACCCACCATGCCCTTACTTGGCATATATCTTCTACCATAGGAAGCATTGTGTGGTCAGGATCATGCACCGGTCTCTCAATTTTTTAGAGATTGCGGGGATGGTTGGGAGTTCTGAATCGAACCGCGACTCTGACTCGAACTGCGCTGCAGTGGTTAATCTACCAATTAAAATGAAACTCAGAGGTTGCTCATAAAGCCAAACAATCCCCTAACAGGCTGAATGATCTTATTACTACTAGACTTGAGCTCTCCTGGACAAACAAATATACCAAATACAGACAGCAAATCAAAAAATATGCTTATTGAGCCTGGGTCCAGACAGGTACACCCATTATAAGGTCTTAGCAGCACTGTATTGTGTAGTAACCTAGCCGGACTTGAGAGTAGTTGGGAGGAAGCCGGGTCTTTATCAGGTGGTCACGGTTGCAGTACAGAGGATGAGGCAGGAATTGTAGTCAAGTGGAAGCCAAAGGTCAGCAACAGGTATCGATATGCAGTAGAGGAGCAGGAGGAACAGGAGCTTGATCAAGTGGTGGAACACAATAATCACACATTGAGGGAATGGCAAAGCCAGGCTTTTATAGGAGATACAATCAAGGCAAGAGGCGGGGTCAGGAACAGGAGGCACTGGCTAGATAGCTCAGATCAGAGAACAAGGAAAGTGTTCACAAGTTGGATAGATCAACAAGAATGGTTAGTGCTTGCAGTACAAGAGGTTCCTGCTTCAAGTCGTGACGTCCCACTTTTCTAAAACTTTTGAGGAACAGCTAATACATTTTATTACAAAAGAATTCAGTAGTATATTTCCATCTTTCCCGTTCCCGGCTCAGTCTTTATCCACACTTATTAGTTATGTGAAAGGATCCACCTATATGCGCTAGTTATAGACCAATCGTAAACATTAAGCTATTCTCTAAAGGTATGGCAAATAAACTAGGTCCTATCCTGCCAACTTTAGTACATGGAGATCAGGGGGTTCGTAGGGGAACGAGAGGCGAGGGACAACACCAATAAGACGATCCTCCTGTTAAAAACCAGAATTCCCACTATGTATAGTATCTTTAGACGCTGAAAAGCCTTTGACTCTGCACACTGGGGTTTCCTAAGGGCCTTGTTGGAGAAGATTGGCCCAACGCCAGGCGTGTTAGGGAAGATTTTTGCCCTTTACAATGGACCTAGGGCATAGGTGAGGACTAACGGGATCCCGTCACCCCCATTTTCAATAGCAAACGGAACTAGACAGGGTGGCCTGCTGTCTCCAATGCTTTTAGCTCTAGAGTTGAAGCATCTGGCTGTGGCAGTGAGGTGGAACCCCAGTGTCCATGGTCTCTCAGTAGTAATAGTGTCCACCCTCACCACAGTGACCCCAGTAGTAATAGTGTCCTCCCTCACCACAGTGACCCCAGTGGTAATAGTGTTCTCCCTCACCACAGTGACCCCAGTAGTAATAGTCTACTCCCTCGCCACAGTGGCCCCAGTAGTAATAGTGTCCCCCTCACCACAGTGGCCCCAGTAGTAATAGTGTCCCCCTCACCACAGTGGCCCCAGTAGTAATAGTGTCCTCCTCACCACAGTGACCCCAGTAGTAATAGTGTCCTCCCTCGCCACAGTGACCCCAGAATAATACTGTCCTCCCTCGCAACAGTGACCCCAGTAGTAATAGTGTCCTCCCACCACAGTGGCCCCAGTAGTAATAGTGTCCTCCCTCGCCACAGTGACCCCAGAATAATACTGTCCTCCCTCGCAACAGTGACCCCAGTAGTAATAGTGTCCTCCCTCACCACAGTGGCCCCAGTAGTAATAGTGTCCCCCTCACCACAGTGGCCCCAGTAGTAATAGTGTCCTCCCTCGCCACAGTGACCCCAGTAGTAATAGTGTCCTCCCACCACAGTGACCCCAGTAGTAATAGTGTCCTCCCTCGCCACAGTGACCCCAGAATAATACTGTCCTCCCTCACCACAGTGGCCCCAGTAGTAATAGTGTCCTCCCTCGCCACAGTGACCCCAGTAGTAATAGTGTCCCCCCTCACCACAGTGACCCCAGTAGTAATAGTGTCCCCCCTCACCACAGTGACCCCAGCAGTAATAGTCTCAACTCACCATAGTGGTCCCAGTAGTAATAGTGTCCCCCCTCGCCACAGTGGCCCCAGTAGTAAGAGTGTCCCCCCTCGCCACAGTGGCCCCAGTAGTAAGAGTGTCCCCCTGAAACAGTGACCCCAGAAGTAATAGTGTCCTCCCTCACCACAGTGGCCCCAGTGGTAATGTCATCCCTCGCCACTGTGGCCCCAGTAGTAGTAGTGTCCTCCCTCACCACAGTGGCCCCAGTAGTAGTAGTGTCCTCCCTCACCACAGTGGCCCCAGTAGTAATAGCGCCCCCCCTCACCACAGTGGCCCCAGTAGTAATAGTGTCCCCCTCACCACAGTGGCCCCAGTAGTAATAGTGTCCCCCTCACCAAAGTGGCCCCAGTAGTAATAGTGTCCCCCTCACCAAAGTGGCCCCAGTAGTAATAGTGTCCCCCCTCACCACAGTGGCCCCAGTAGTAAGTGTCCCCCTTAACACAGTGGCCCCAGTAGTAATAGTGTCCTCCCTCGCCACAGTGACCCCAGAATAATACTGTCCTCCCTCGCAACAGTGACCCCAGTAGTAATAGTGTCCTCCCGCAACAGTGACCCCAGTAGTAATAGTGTCCTCCCTCACCAGTGGCCCCAGTAGTAATAGTGTCCTCCCTCACCACAGTGGCCCCAGTAGTAATAGTGTCCTCCCTCGCCACAGTGACCCCAGTAGTAATAGTGTCCCCCCTCACCACAGTGACCCCAGTAGTAATAGTGTCCCCCCTCACCACAGTGACCCCAGTAATAATAGTCTCAACTCACCATAGTGGTCCCAGTAGTAATAGTCCCCCCTCGCCACAGTGGCCCCAGTAGTAAGAGTGTCCCCCTGAAACAGTGACCCCAGAAGTAATAGTGTCCTCCCTCACCACAGTGGCCCCAGTGGTAATAATGTCCTCCCTCACCACAGTGGCCCCAGTAGTAATAGTGTCCTCCCTCACCACAGTGGCCCCAGTAGTAATAGCGCCCTCCCTCACCACAGTGGCCCCAGTAGTAATAGCGCCCCCCCTCACCACAGTGGCCCCAGTAGTAATAGCGCCCCCCCTCACCACAGTGGCCCCAGTAGTAATAGTGTCCCCCTCACCACAGTGGCCCCAGTAGTAATAGTGTCCCCCTCACCAAAGTGGCCCCAGTAGTAATAGTGTCCCCCTCACCAAAGTGGCCCCAGTAGTAATAGTGTCCCCCTCACCAAAGTGGCCCCAGTAGTAATAGTGTCCCCCTCACCAAAGTGGCCCCAGTAGTAATAGTGTCCCCCTCACCAAAGTGGCCCCAGTAGTAATAGTGTCCCCCCTCACCAAAGTGGCCCCAGTAGTAATAGTGTCCCCCCTCACCACAGTGGCCCCAGTAGTAATAGTGTCCCCCTCACCACAGTGGCCCCAGTAGTAATAGTGTCCTCCCTCACCACAGTGGCCCCAGTAGTAATAGTGTCCTCCCTCACCACAGTGGCCCCAGTAGTAATAGCGCCCTCCCTCACCACAGTGGCCCCAGTAGTAATAGCGCCCTCCCTCACCACAGTGGCCCCAGTAGTAATAGCGCCCCCCCCCCCCTCACCACAGTGGCCCCAGTAGTAATAGCGCCCCCCCTCACCACAGTGGCCCCAGTAGTAATAGCGCCCCCCCTCACCACAGTGGCCCCAGTAGTAATAGTGTCCCCCTCACCACAGTGGCCCCAGTAGTAATAGTGTCCCCCTCACCACAGTGGCCCCAGTAGTAATAGTATCACCCTCACCACAGTGGCCCCAGTAGTAATAGTGTCCCCCCTCACCACAGTGGCCCCAGTAGTAATAGTGTCCCCCTCACCACAGTGGCCCCAGTAGTAATAGTGTCCCCCTCACCACAGTGGCCCCAGTAGTAATAGTGTCCTCCCTCACCACAGTGGCCCCAGTAGTAATAGTGTCCCCCTCACCACAGTGGCCCCAGTAGTAATAGTGTCCCCCTCACCACAGTGGCCCCAGTAGTAATAGTGTCCCCCCTCACCACAGTGGCCCCAGTAGTAATAGTGCCCCGCCTCACCACAGTGGCCCCAGTAGTAATAGTGTCCCCCTCACCACAGTGGCCCCAGTAGTAATAGTGTCCCCCTCACCACAGTGGCCCCAGTAGTAATAGTGTCCTCCCTCACCACAGTGGCCCCAGTAGTAATAGTGTCCCCCTCACCACAGTGGCCCCAGTAGTAATAGTGTCCCCCTCACCACAGTGGCCCCAGTAGTAATAGTGTCCCCCCCTCCACAGTGGCCCCAGTAGTAACTGTCACCCCCTGAAACCAATATACTTGCCTCTTTCTGGTCTTCTAAGCTCCTCTTTTAGACTCAATCAGAACTCACTGATCTCTACCTGCAGTGTCGGA
Organism: Eleutherodactylus coqui; assembly: GCF_035609145.1. NCBI lineage: Eukaryota > Metazoa > Chordata > Amphibia > Anura > Eleutherodactylidae > Eleutherodactylus > Eleutherodactylus coqui. The sequence goes on from NC_089841.1 coordinate 18,482,808, forward strand.
CAGCGGTGAGCTTCCAGGACCTGTGATGACGTCACTGTCATGTGATCACTAATGTGGGAGGAGTCAGGGAGCAGTATCTGCAGGATTCTGTTGCTGGATGAGCAGGAAGTGTGGATACCTACCGCAGCTCTGCAACAGCTACAATACAGAGTACCCCAAAATGACAATGGGCATAGATGTGTATACAGCTGTGTATATAATCATATCCACCGCAGCTCTGCTACAGCCACAATACAGAGTACCCCAAAATGACAATGTAATATATGCAAGAAAAAATTAGGATAGCGCTGCCTGAGTGTACCGAGAAAACATAACTGGATATCAATGCATAAATAATATATCACTCACCCGGTGCCCAGTGAGAATCCTGTTTACTAGGGTCCTCACTGACACTCTTTGTCCAAGTTCTCCTATATAAAAATGTACTCCTGCGCCTTTAAATCCCCTGGTGTCCTGCTGGGCCAGTCAGCTGGGGAGCCGCGGTCCTCCTCCGTCTCTCACTAACGAGAGCCGCTCGATTCAAGTGTATACACGTTATAACAAAATAGGTCCGCGCTCCGGGAATATGGCATCAGTACTTTTAATCTCCACAACGCGTTTCATCCCATAAAAGGGACTTTATCAAGTGTGGCAACATACTACATACAAGACATTTATAGTAAAAATTACATACCTCCATTGCATGCGGTTCGCTCCGTCCTCCTTCCCTCACAGCGTCCAGCGGCGCCACGCCTCCTCCGCAAGTGTCAGCTGACTAAGTCACGTGGGGCCGTGACGTCACCTCATCGGGCGCTGCTTCTTGTGTGAGAACGGGAGTATGGACGGGCTCGCTCGCATTCCTGGATATATTAATCAGATGGATGTTACTGGCCAACATCACTGTATAAAACTAATGTTTTGTTATTATTACGCAATACATGAATTAAAAAATAAAATAACATATAATATCCGAATAGACATTAGACCCCTATTATATTATAAATTTTTTTCCATTCATAAACTCTTATCGGTAAATAAACTGTATGCAAACATAAATATATTACATAATAAATATAAATATAAATATTATATATAGATGTTAAATATAAAAATTAAAAATATTAAAAAGATCTCATTATTTTCATTATATTTTTATCTAGTATAAGACAATAAATTAACGAATTTATATAAGAATGCAATAAATGGATAAAAATACATAAACTAAAATGGAACTATATATTTATCTATAAATTTATATGTATTTTTTATGTGTTTATAATTTCTCTACCACTTCGTTCAAACCTCTAGGGACCAGAGTATTCATACGAAATATCCAATACATTTCTCTGGATCTTAGCTTCTCCACTGATTTCTCCCTAATATTTTCTATGGGAATAACTCTTAAAAGGGAGGAATCTTGGGCATGGTGGGTACTAAAATGTCTGGACACGCTGTGTTTATCGAATCCTTTCTTAATATTGCTACGGTGCTTGTTAAGTCTTCCTCGTAGCGTGTTGATGGTTCTTCCTATGTATCTCAGCCCGCAAGGGCATTCCAACATATATATGACTTTTGTCACATCACAGGTCATATTTTGTTTTATCATATACTCTTCTCCATCAGGAAGTTGAATTTTCTTGGCACCATGTTGGATATTCGTACAGCATATACATCTTTTTTTCTTGCACTTATAAGCACCTCCTATTCCTTTCTCGTCATCTCCTCCTCTACTTTTTCTTTCTTTTCCATTCTTGGGGTATGACGGAGCGATAAGGTTTTTTAATGTTGCATTTTTCCGAAATATGCACAATGGTTTTGTGGTTAGTTGTTTTTCTAAAAATGGATCTTCTTTCAGGACTATCCAATTTTTCCTTAATATACCATTAATCTCTCCTGCATGGGCATTGTATTTTGTGGTGAAAGCTGCTTCATATCTCTCTCTCTCTTTTTTGGAATTTTTTACCTGTTTTGTTCTGTCTACTATTAGACTTCCCAAATTTAAAGCTTTCTTGTATGCGGCCTTCACTAAAGTTTCTGGGTACCCCTTTTCCTTGAATCTTTTTTCTAGTATTTTGGCTTGCTCGTTATAATCTTCTATTTTTGTACAATTTTTTCTGATTCTCTGAAATTGGCCATAAGGGACGTTTTTCTTCCATCTCTTATGGTGGCAGCTATTAAAATTCAAATAGCTATTAGCGTCCACTCTCTTAAAATGAGTTTTCGTAATAACTTCGTTGTTCTTCCCTTCTATTACTAGGTCCAGGTATATAATCCTTGTCGCTGATATTTCGTATGTGAACCTAAAATTAAATTCATTTGTTGATAGGTTCTCCAGAAAATCCATCAAATCTTCCTGTCTTCCGTCCCAAATTATGATGAGGTCGTCTATGTAGCGTTTATATAATTTTATCCGCTCATCCGTAAACCTTTCTTTTTCGAACGTTCCCATCACCAAGTTGGCGAACGTAGGGGCGCATTTCGTCCCCATCGCGGTACCGACATCTTGTCTGTAGATTTTTTTATCATACATAAAAATATTATTTTGTAAAATGAACATGATGCTTTTGGCTATGAACTGCCTTTGGTGTTCTGGCATAAGCAGATCTTCCTTCAATATCTCCTCCACTGATTCTACTCCAATTTTGTGTTCGATATTCGAGTAGAGTGACTCTACATCCACACTACACCATAAATAAGTGGGTTGCCATTTAATACCTCTGATGAATTCCAATAGGTGACCTGAGTCTTTGATGTACGAAGGTAGGCCCACTACATACTTTTGTAGTTGGCGGTCTATGTATTCTGATAGCCTGTGTGTAACAGACTCCATGCCCGCCACTATTGGTCTACCTGGTGGCTGATGTATATCCTTGTGCACCTTGGGTGCATGGTAAAAATATGGCATCCCAATGGGGGTTTCTTTTAAATATAGATACTCTTTTTTACATATACTATTATTTCTATGTCCTTCCTGTATTAATGCGTAGAACTCCCCAGTAATTTCTTTCGTTGGATCTTCTCTTAATTCAGTATATTGTCCCTCCTTCCCTAAAATTCGCAGTGCTTCTTCGTGGTATTGTTGATGGTCCATTATTGTAATCGCTCCCCCCTTGTCTGCTTGTTTTATGACAATTGACTTCTCCTCTTTCAATTTCTTCAAGACATTTCTTTGTGCCCTGGTAAGGTTATGATGTTTGGGCTTATTTTCCCTACACATTTTTGTAAAGTCTTTCATAGTTTTGTTGTAGAATAGTTCCACGTATTCTCCCTTTGATTCTACTGGAAAAAACTTGCTTTTTTGTTTCAGATCTGTAGTTATGGGGTCATTTAGATTGAACTCAATTGGTCCGGCATCCTGTACTTTTTTATTCTCGATATTTTTCACTTCCTGAATAGAGAAGAACCTTTGGAGTGTGATCTTCCTTATAAAAGCATTTAGGTCCACAAATAACTCGAATAAATTTGCTCCTTTGGTTGGGCTGAATGAAAGTCCCTTCAACAGCACCTCCATTTCATCTCTTCTGAGTTTGTGATTTGATATATTATATATGCCGTTCTGTCTGGCTTCCTCAAAAGAAACTACTTCTTCGCCGGATGGTTTGGTCCGGTTGTTGATCTTTGTGTTGCGGATACCACCTCTTTTACCCCTCCGATTTCTCTTGTATTTCTTGTCTTGGTTGTAGTTGTTCGCAACGGCTGATAAAATTGGTGTATTTTCGTCCTCCCTCTCTGAGGTGCACTTATCATCCTTTGTGGTTGCATATCGGTCGTACTCCTTGGTGGGGTTGGTCTTGAAGCTCCCAGACTCCGATTGGGGGATGACGCCGTTATCGGTTCTTTTGGAGTGAGGGGTCCTCTTCCTCCTAAAAAAGGAGCTGTATTGCTATGGTTATTACTTACTCCCGTTGATGATCTTCTATTCTCTTCACCTCTCCTGTTTATACTCAAATCCAGTATTTCATTCATATCCGGTGGCGAATTTGCCATTGGAGATCGTAATAATAAATTTTCTATTTCGCATCGATCCACCCTAGGGGTAAGTAATTCTCCTCTTTGTACTCCACCCCGCATATTATTCTTATTTTGTAGGGGGTGTATGATCCTATCCCGTACAACTGGGGTCTGTTCTCTCTCGCTACATACAGTTGTATCTACTGTATATAACATTCCACAATTTTCATCCAGATATTTTCCCATATTTCTTTCTTCATAATGGTGGTTTCTGGTTCGACAAACATTCAAACCCATTTCTGTTTGTGTATTATTATCTCTCACCTGTCTATTAGACTGGTATCTTCTCCTTCCTTGTCTTTCAAATTGCATGTTATCCTCTTGTTCAATGTTTGTATTTCTACCTGTATTTCCATGCCGTACTCTACCATACTGTTGTGTTCTTTCTTCTATATTAGTGTTTGTTGTACCTATATTACTCCTATACCCATTATATCTACCACGATTATTCAGGTAATACCTATTCTGACTTGTATTCTGCCATCTATTCCGGTGGTGTGAACTTTCCTGTTGAAAAAATCTAAAGCTTTAAATTTGGGAAGTCTAATAGTAGACAGAACAAAACAGGTAAAAAATTCCAAAAAAGAGAGAGAGAGATATGAAGCAGCTTTCACCACAAAATACAATGCCCATGCAGGAGAGATTAATGGTATATTAAGGAAAAATTGGATAGTCCTGAAAGAAGATCCATTTTTAGAAAAACAACTAACCACAAAACCATTGTGCATATTTCGGAAAAATGCAACATTAAAAAACCTTATCGCTCCGTCATACCCCAAGAATGGAAAAGAAAGAAAAAGTAGAGGAGGAGATGACGAGAAAGGAATAGGAGGTGCTTATAAGTGCAAGAAAAAAAGATGTATATGCTGTACGAATATCCAACATGGTGCCAAGAAAATTCAACTTCCTGATGGAGAAGAGTATATGATAAAACAAAATATGACCTGTGATGTGACAAAAGTCATATATATGTTGGAATGCCCTTGCGGGCTGAGATACATAGGAAGAACCATCAACACGCTACGAGGAAGACTTAACAAGCACCGTAGCAATATTAAGAAAGGATTCGATAAACACAGCGTGTCCAGACATTTTAGTACCCACCATGCCCAAGATTCCTCCCTTTTAAGAGTTATTCCCATAGAAAATATTAGGGAGAAATCAGTGGAGAAGCTAAGATCCAGAGAAATGTATTGGATATTTCGTATGAATACTCTGGTCCCTAGAGGTTTGAACGAAGTGGTAGAGAAATTATAAACACATAAAAAATACATATAAATTTATAGATAAATATATAGTTCCATTTTAGTTTATGTATTTTTATCCATTTATTGCATTCTTATATAAATTCGTTAATTTATTGTCTTATACTAGATAAAAATATAATGAAAATAATGAGATCTTTTTAATATTTTTAATTTTTATATTTAACATCTATATATAATATTTATATTTATATTTATTATGTAATATATTTATGTTTGCATACAGTTTATTTACCGATAAGAGTTTATGAATGGAAAAAAATTTATAATATAATAGGGGTCTAATGTCTATTCGGATATTATATGTTATTTTATTTTTTAATTCATGTATTGCGTAATAATAACAAAACATTAGTTTTATACAGTGATGTTGGCCAGTAACATCCATCTGATTAATATATCCAGGAATGCGAGCGAGCCCGTCCATACTCCCGTTCTCACACAAGAAGCAGCGCCCGATGAGGTGACGTCACGGCCCCACGTGACTTAGTCAGCTGACACTTGCGGAGGAGGCGTGGCGCCGCTGGACGCTGTGAGGGAAGGAGGACGGAGCGAACCGCATGCAATGGAGGTATGTAATTTTTACTATAAATGTCTTGTATGTAGTATGTTGCCACACTTGATAAAGTCCCTTTTATGGGATGAAACGCGTTGTGGAGATTAAAAGTACTGATGCCATATTCCCGGAGCGCGGACCTATTTTGTTATAACGTGTATACACCAAAATGACAATGGGCATAGATGTGTATACAGCTGTGTATATAATCATACTTACCGCAGCTCTGCTACAGCCACAATACAGAGTACCCCAAAATGACAATGGGCATAGATGTGTATACAGCTGTGTATATAATCATATACACCCCAGCTCTGCTACAGCCACAATACAGAGTACCCCAAAATGACAATGGGCATAGATGTGTATACAGCTGTGTATATAATCATATCCACCGCAGCTCTGCTACAGCCACAATACAGAGTACCCCAAAATGACAATGGGCATAGATGTGTATACAGCTGTGTATATAATCATATCCACCCCAGCTCTGCTACAGCCACAATACAGAGTACCCCAAAATGACAATGGGCATAGATGTGTATACAGCTGTGTATATAATCATACCTACCACAGATCTGCTACAGCCACAATACAGCGTACCCCAAAATGACAATGGGCATAGATGTGTATACAGCTGTGTATATAATCATATCCACCGCAGCTCTGCAACAGCCACAATACAGAGTACCCCAAAATGACAATGGGCATAGATGTGTATACAGCTGTGTATATAATCATATCCACCCCAGCTCTGCTACAGCCACAATACAGAGTACCCCAAAATGACAATGGGCATAGATGTGTATACAGCTGTGTATATAATCATATCCACCCCAGCTCTGCTACAGCCACAATACAGAGTACCCAAAAAATAACAATGGGCATAGATGTGTATACAGCTGTGTATATAATCATACCTACCCCAGCTACAGCCACAATACAGAGCACCCCAAAATGACAATGGGCATAGATGTGTATACAGCTGTGTATATAATCATATCCACCCCAGCTCTGCTACAGCCACAATACAGAGTACCCAAAAATGACAATGGGCATAGATGTGTATACAGCTGTGTATATAATCATACCTACCCCAGCTCTGCTACAGCCACAATACAGAGTACCCCAAAATGACAATGGGCATAGATGTGTATACAGCTGTGTATATAATCATACTTACCGCAGCTCTGCTACAGCCACAATACAGAGTACCACAAAATGACAATGGGCATAGATGTGTATACAGCTGTGTATATAATCATATCCACCCCAGCTCTGCTACAGCCACAATACAGAGTACCCCAAAATGACAATGGGCATAGATGTGTATACAGCTGTGTATATAATCATACCTACCGCAGCTCTGCTACAGCCACAATACAGAGTACCCAAAAATGGCAATGGGCATAGATGTGTATACAGCTGTGTATATAATCATATACACCCCAGCTCTGCTACAGCCACAATACAGAGTACCCCAAAGTGACAATGGGCATAGATGTGTATACAGCTGTGTATATAATCATACCTATCCCAGCTCTGCTACAGCCACAATACAGAGTACCCAAAAATGACAATGGGCATAGATGTGTATACAGCTGTGTATATAATCATACCCACCCCAGCTCTGCTACAGCCACAATACAGAGTACCCCAAAATGACAATGGGCATAGATGTGTATACAGCTGTGTATATAATCATATCCACCCCAAAAGATCGTCTCAATACAGATTAGGAATAGATAAAACAATCTTTACCAATCATTAAAATATTTTTACTTAAAATGTCTGAGTGTCACAGGAGCGGGCAGCCCTCACACCACACAGTACAAAGTGTCACAGGAGCGGGCAGCCCTCACACCACACAGTACAGAGTGTCACAGGAGCGGGCAGCCCTCACACCACACAGCACAGAGTGTCACAGGAGCGGGTAGCCATCACACCACACAGCACATCATCAGTAACATCTGCATTGGTACAATGGTTGATGTGCCATATGTGTGTTACAGTGTATAACCAGCATCATATCACAATACATTACTAGCAGTCACATGAACATACTAACACCATATAAAGCACAGACCTAGATGCACCCGACACAGGGAATCACCCAAAAGATGGCTTCTTCCAGGGCAGTGGTGGCGAACCTATGGCACGTGTGCCAGACGCGGCACGCACAGCCCTCCCTGCTGAGTAGCTGTTCATCTCACCCTTGCAGGAAGTGGGGCAGACATCACCAAACTGCCAGACGGAAGTGGGGGTTCAATTATATCCCCTCCAAACAGTCCTCCACAGAAAACAGACTCATGAATAAGGATTCTTACTCAGACCCATTTGTTCCTGTAGGACTGCAATATCATTTTAGGATCTGCGCCCATCAGTCTATGCCGAGAGTAAAGTAAACATCTAACAAGCAGGGATATAGATAAAAACATAAACAGGACCAAAAAGGTCTACTGCAACACATAAAAATACATGATGTCTCTAGCGGGATTCACACCAAGGCCCCCACATTACATGATAACAGTGTTATCCATTGAGCCCCACGTCCACATACCTAAAGCTGGATACAAATAGTACAGTTAAACCTCTAGTTTCGTTGTCTTCTAGTTTAGCCGGTTTCAAGTTTCATCGATTTTTCAAGCCAGAATTTCGCCTCTAGTTGCATTGGCAGCCGCCGGCCCACATGGACTCACTGCTGACGTGGCCCACTGATCTCCGCCCCCATCCCATCCCCTCTCATTGCAAATAGTACCGAAGGGCAGAGAGTGGATGGGAGCTTAGTGCACTGCTCTCGGCTCTTCCTGCCTCCTCCCCCTGCAGAGAGGGACACCATATATCGGCGGGGTGTGAATACCCGGCCGATATACGGTCGACTGCATAAGCCCTAAAAGTGGAATAACCAGTTCTTTTGGTTGGGGCAGAACTGATTCTGAGCAGAGCAATGGGTAGGACTTGTGGCATTTTAGGTGAGTCTCCTGACAGAGCTTCCCTAAGGCAAGTTTTAAGGTTCGGTTCATGTGCTCAGCCTTTCCTGAGGACTGTGTGCAAAGCACAAGACATCTGGCTAGCTCTTGTTTTATCTCTGCAGTAAAGTCTGGTCCGTTGTCTGACCCAATCTGCATTGGTTGGCCGTGTATTGGAATTATGTCTCTTAGTAGTGCTCTGGCCACTTCGGAGTATTTTTCAGTCCTAGTGGGGTAGGCCTCCACCCACCATGTGTAAGTGCAGACAAAGACCAGGAGATGCTTCCATCCATCAGCTGCAGACATTTGAGTAAAGTCCACTAGTGCATCTTGGAAGAGAGCTGCTTCATAAGATCGTATCCCTGGAGTCTTCAGAGCTCCTTGTCTGGGACTATTTTCAGTGCAAATGACACATTTTCTGGAGCTCGCCTGGTATGTCTTGGGATGTACAGCACATCTTGGATTATACAATCAGGATAAAAGGAAAAAACACTTCGGCGCTCCGTTAAAACTGTATCAATATATGTCAGGATCTTACTTGTTTGGGGGTGCCCGATCTCCTGGCACCCCTCACATCCAGAGAAGCAGAAAACCCAGTAGAGGGAAGCGTGTTCTTGTAGGTCAAATTTAATCATTTTAAAACAAATTTATAATGCTGCGACGCGTTTCGGCTTATACCATGCCTTTCTCAAGCATATGGAACAAGTTACAAGCTGCCTCTATTTATAGTGAACATACAAATGAAGCAAATAGAAAGAAGAGGGGGAGGTTCTGCTTTGTCACTCCCCTAGGTGGGCGTTGAGCTTCCAGTTGTTAATATATTAAACTACATATGAAAGATCTCAAAATGTCTTACCCCTTAGGTGTTGCTGGTGTTGACCACACGTCGTATGGTACTACACAGGTATATAGTGGTGGGTAGGCTCGCTCTAAAACGGCATCCGCGTGGTAACACAGCGCCGTTAATGGCATCTATATAGTCATATAGTAACCCGGGCTTCCAAAGGAAAGGGGCGGAGTTGTATGACGCCATGGAGGGGGGACGTTTCTAGTGACGTAAGTGTAAATATTTAGTAACCCTGGTTTCAGGTTGTAGGCGTGATGCTGTGGCGTCCCAGTGACGTTGGTATGGTCACATGGTACCACAAGGAACGTAGTTACGTCCAGGCTGAGGGCGTCACTAAAGGGAATCACTCCCAGTGACGTTGGTATGGTCACGTGATGCTACAGGGAACATGGTTACGTCCGGGTTGGGGGCGTGGCGTCACGTGACCGCGCGGCCAAGGTCACATGGGGGAAAGAGAAAGAGACGTGTATTAAGTAAAATAGGCCCGTATTTCTTTGGAGTCACCTTCTGCTGCTCTCCCTCTGGGATGTCTTAGGACCGTTGATCTTTTAATAACCAAATTCTGGTATAAGAGGCTTACGTGGATCAACAGACTGACCGGTTTCTAAATCCTAGGACCGGTTCAGTTGCGGTGAGTCCCCCTTTACACCAGTTCCTCTTCTGTCTTTCCTACATACCACTGGAGTGCCGCTTCTGACTTATATTGTTTCGTACATCTTGGATTAGCTCTTCCATAGTGGTGGACCCATAGCGTGTCCTCATGTACTTTCTTGACAATCTCCGTTGCTAGTGCTGTTGGGACCACACTTCGTCCATCCGAGGGGATGAACCAGCCCTCAAGGGGGGAATTTTCCATCTTCCGTCTTTAGCCATTCCTGTTTACTTCGAGTTCCAGTTGCTGAGGGAAAACCAGGAAAAAGGCTTGTAGCGTGACAGGATTTTTGGCATTTAGGAGAGTGGCAGCTAACTTGCCATCAGCATCTGCCTCTCTGTTTCCCTGTGCAACGAGTCTCCCTTCTGTTTTCCTTTACAGTGAATGACACACTTCTCTTCCGACAGGTCTGGAATGAGAGGAGCGTGCTTGACTTTTTGACCCACTGAAGAGATCAGACTCTTTTCTTTTTTCAGGGCCCCATGAACATGGAGTGTAAGGAAGGTTTCTGATAAGTGCAATAATTTCTGCCTTTTGAGCTGAAGTTCCTCTGGGCAGCTGTTCTGCTTTTGTAGCACGGTGACCACTATATCCACCATAGCGTATGCCTTCATCCAGGAAGCTGCTACCATCTGTGTACTATTCGACATCAGGAGCTTTAAGTGGTGTGTCTGTCGTGGAATCCCTTTTCGTGTCCACGGCCTACTCAAGTAGGAATGTTTGCACCCTTTCCTGATTGGCTACGAATTGATTATGTGCATAAGAAGATTTCACACTGACACAGGTTCAGCATGTATAAGCTTCCTCAATTCCGCTTTATTGTTGGGCGCGCAGCCTCTATAAAAGAGTTTAACATATCTCCACATCTGGGCATGTCAAAGATTATATAGATACAACGCATTGTTTAATTATTGGATAAGCATCTTGAAATTGTTCCATCCTCCGGTCATCTGTTATTGGCCATCATGTGGTAGCAGGACGAGATGAGTGGGTTGTCTTGGACCCACGTGTGGTTCCTCCGATATGATTGGAGATTACAGCTTGAACTATTAATTGCATAAATTTCCCATGTTATTTGCATGTTTCCAGTAAAACTGCTTGGGTTAGCGGTAGCTGCTTCAGACTGCGGTTATTTATGTCTGATGTACCCCTGCCAAAGTAACTATGAATCGGGAAATAGACCATTCTTGCTAACTGCTAGCTTCTGCTTGCATCTATAAGAGTTTAGGGAATGGAAAGTTTCAACATTTTTTCATATAAGGAAGTGAATACATTGGGTACACAAGGAATATATCTATATTTGTAGAAGAATAAACAAAATGAAATACTACAGGCATTGGTATAGAGAATGCTTGAATCTATAAACACAGGTCTCCTGTCCACATGAAATGTATGTCTATTGTCCCGAAAATATAGATATGGTGGATATCCACTACAAACCCCCCTTGAAACTATCTGTTTCACTAAACTCACTACACCAAGTGTTCCTACACTACCACATATCATTCTCAACTATTGACCCTCCTCGACGTCCCAGATCGTGATAGGCACACAATGGAGCAGGTAGTCATCAGGGTGGAACAGGTAGTCATCGGGGTTGGAATACACTGTACACAACAACAACAAATAGAAATTAGGATGACTATAAAGGTAACAAATATAATTAATAACTTCTTTATCAGAATAAACTAAATCAGTAGAGTGGCGGTCTTTCACAACTGTCGCTCCGGCTGTAAATGCCCCTCCGATACCTAGGTGTGGGTTCATGGCAATCGGGTCTTTGGTACATAGGATACTTAGCCGGGACAGTGCACACGGCCCTCCTGGAATATTGGTGGGGATATTTGTGTAGGAAAAATTACCACAGGACCAGACCCATCCTGCTTTAACTTGATCTCTGACTTTATATTCATCTGGTACCCTCATAGGTACCCCTACGGCATCTCTGTACATGTGGAGGTCTAGCCTACCACCTGGGATCTCTAGGCATTAGGTTAGGAGAGGTTTGGCTTTTACTATTTCAGGTAAATACTGCTTAACTTGTGTAGAACCCGCCTTCTTGACGCTACCTCGATTCATCCACAAAGAGTGCAAAATTAGGGCTATCTAATGACTGATCAACATGACTGAACCTCTGTATCATTAGTAAGTGCTTAATCATATCTATTAGTCTGGAAGGAAAACTACAAGGTGATTATTCCCACTTCCCTTTTCCAGAGGCGGCAAGGTAGCGGGACTGGGGGCGTTGTAATGCCGGCGTGTTGCGTGGCATGAGCAGAGTGCACTGCAGATAAAATAAAGCAAAATCTTAGCGAAAACCTATCACAGTGTTCTAAATACACGTTTTAAAACTTATTTTTTCTCTTCTCCTGTTAGGTATGTACCTAACTGAGGAAACAGGCTAATAAAAGATACTTAGTCCGTTTTCTCCATCACTTTCTCTCAGTTTAAACTTCTCCATAAGTTTAAGATATCTGCCCTTTGTATCTTAGATTTTAGGGCACCGTTCATCTTTTCTACTTTCCCACTACTCCGTGTATGGTTGGGTGTGTAAAAGGCCTAGGATGTACCCAGAGCAGACAGGATGTCACATTATTTCACCTATGAAGTGTGTACCTTCGTTTAACTCATTCATTTCCGGTACCCTGTATCTGCAGATTACCTCATTCATGAGCTTCTGTGTGGTTACCTGCTCATTTACCTTAGTATCAGGGTGGGCCTCCAACCTGAAAAGACTCCAACAACAACAAGCACATATTCATACTCCTCAAACAGGTGTGAGCTGAATGTGGTCAAATTGTCCATCTCTGAAATGGGTAGAGTGGTCCAGACAAGTGTTATATGGCCACCTTACTTCTGTCCTGACTCGCATATGGCAAAGATCATGCAAATTGGACAAATGATGCAGCAGCTACACAGAACCCAGAGAACCCAGGTGTCACCCATTCTCGTTCAGTGTCGACGTCATTTCTGCTTTTGATAGGTATGTCTTTCTGTGTACCAGTTGGGCCATCATGGGGCACAGGGACCTCTGTAGGCAGGTTCTGCTGACTGTTCGCCATACGCCGTCCTGTTCTGTTGCTCCCGTCTTTTAGCCCATTTTTGCTTTCCTTCTTCGTTGGCTTGTAACTGTAAAGTCCTTAGCATATCAATGTCCAAAGTTTTGTCAATGTCCAAAGTTTTGTCAATGTCCAAAGTTTTGTCAATGTCCAAAGTTTTTATCAATGTCCAAAGTTTTTATCAATGTCCAAAGTTTTTATCAATGTCCAAAGTTTTTGCCACTGACTCATGCTGTCAGTATCTTTTCTTCTTTCTTCCACGGCTTGAGGACCGCTGCCTTTGCTGTGCTGTCGGTGAGGGTGTCGTCTTTCGCTTCTCCATTGTAGGAATCGGTATGAGGTCTCCACTGCCAGGTAGTAGTAGTAGGGCCTCCATGAGATTCTGCACCGCTGCACCATTCTTAATTGGCTGTCCTACTGAGATAAGAAACTGTCTGGCCTTCCATATTGGGCCGTAATCATGAGCTATGCCAAATGCATACCAGGAGTCAGTGTAAAGGGTTGCCGTCTTACCTTCTACCACTCTACACGCCTCAGTGAGGGCCTTCGGTTCCGCTTCTTGCACTGAGACATGCGGAGGCAGAGCTTCTGCGTTTAGGACATCTTGATGTGTGACCTCTGCATATCTGGTTCAGAGTCATCAATCCTCACCCTGGTACTATCTACAAAAGAAAACTCAAAATATGCATTATTAGCAGTGGGTTCTAATAACAGTTTTCTTGTTGCAAAGAATTAAATTTACAAAATAGCTGATCTGCCATACTTAGATCACCTATGCCTCCCCTCCCCCGTTTGAACTGGAATACCTGATTAAGAGAAGAGTAGCCGGGTTCAAGGTAGTACAACATTGGAAAGAAATATTAGGGGAGGCATGGAAAGAGCACATTGTAGCCTGGTCTAACAGGCCAGAGATAAGTGCTTGGGTTGCACTTGCATGAGTATGCTCTGGATGTCATTTGGGGTGTGGACCACTAGGGGGTAGTCCAATACCAACTTAGAAGATTTGTCAACCATTGCCTGTACTGCTGCCACCGCACAAACACAAGAGGGAGCTCCTCGAGTCACTGGATCCAACCTCATGGAGTAGTATCCCAGTGGCCGAAGTTGTCCTCCGTGCCTTTGTGTCAATACTGTCGCATGGGCGACAGTATGAAACAAGGCCCAGAAAGGTGTGGAATTTGGCACCGGATGTAGGTACAGGTATGGCCTGGACAGCAGCCTTTTGTTCCTCTGTCAGAGGTCTAGTTCCTTGGCTAAATAATGATCCAGGAGAACAACCTTTCTTGCAGAACTTGGTCTGTCTTTGGAGGCCTCCAGGCCTTACAGCCATCTTCTGCAAGGGAAATTAACAGTGAAATTGTGGCCGGTCGGCAGTTTTTCCAAAATCATCAGCACACAGCACCTAACATGCGTGGCTGACCCTTCACCCTCCCCCCCTTTTTTTTTCACTAAGGGGATACTGTTTGACCCAGGGGTGTGTATCCGGGTCTCATATATATTATCATGGTGGGTACATTCAATTTCCCTATGTCTGTCTTGTAGGTGGCCCATAATTTGTCAGGAACCGTGGAAAGCTGAGTTTCCGCAGCGGCTATCAGGCCAAACACATAAGCCAGCTCCACCAAAAGAGCAGTTTAATTTACAAAAAATTTTCTGAAATGACACCTGAGGTCCCAACCCGTACCGATCCATCTGGCGGCATTATGATGGATGCAGATAGGGTTTGTAAAACATCAGTGCCAATAACAGAGACATGCCTTCCATCCGGGCAGCCATATTTAAAATGTGATATTCTTTAAGACAATTCATTATTAATTTAATCTGATCCTGCCTGCAATGTCTCATCAAATTTGAGACAGTAGAAAAAAACAAAACTTTTCCTGGCTATCTATGATTCTCACCCCCTCCTTGTGGACAAGAGAGGGATGACCCATTACGTATTCTTGCATCATCTAGCTCCACCCCTCTGAATTTGGCTGATCACTTCCTTATATTTTCATTCAAAGTTTGCAGTCCTCGGATACATATCACAACCAAATAAAGTCTTATGCATCACACAATTTACATTTTACAATTTACGGGTCAATCTGCCCCGTCCCTCCTGTGGATACCAGGCCTTATCGTTACCTGCTTGGTTCCCATTCTTTGGCTTCTCTGCTTACTTAGATCTACACCTAACTCCCTGTAATTTATTTATTTTTTATACTGTCTGCAAATTTATCTTCCCTGGGACTGCAGTACTAATGCTTCTCCCAGTGACTTCCTCTTTTTAAAATCTCTCCCTCCCGTGACAGCCCCTCCCTTCTCGATCACAGAATGGAAGAGACAGAGAGACAGGATTATAACGGAGGACGTGGCTAATTTACTGTACGAGTTAACACTCCTTGGAGCGTGCCCTCGCTTGAACCTACGGCCGTCTACACTATCCTAGGCGAATGGGAAACCAACTGACATTTTAAACCAGAGACCGGAGCAGATGCAGTCTTAGATGACAGGCATCTCCATCTGATTGGTAACGTACTGTAATTCACATATTGTGTGCCAAAGGTTGCTGAGTGACTGAGATATTATTCTATCTCCTTATTTACTGAACCGTTATACAATTAACCTGTTATACTGAACGCTGGTGTCTTTGGCATGCGTGGGTACCGCCGCCATTTCAGACCTTTCTTCCTCTGACTGACATTCAGGGAAATTCTAACACCTAATGTATAACTACTATGTTGTAACTTTATGGTCACAGCTGTGACCACCTAACATTGTATGTGGTTACAATTGAATTGGGGACTTGGCAAACATAGATGTATTTTCTTGTGGGCATGGTGGGCTACAGTTTGTAACCCTTGTATTCTTAAAAGCCCCCACAGGATGTGAGTGGCATGTAACTTTTTACACTTGTATGAAGGACATACAACAAAGATTAGATTACAATAACAAGACATACGAACAGTAGTTGTTATTTGTCACAGCACATGAATTTGCTTTCTCTTCTATCGCTTGGGTCTAATGCACCTGCTCTAACAATTTAGTACATCACTGACCTCCATCTGTGACCCTAGACACTAGGTGCCTTAAAACTTCTATCTTACCTGCCTTCTAAGACAGTATAATTCATCATATTCATTATAACATTTAATCCTATTAACACAACAAAGTTACTTCCTCCTGTAAAATGAGGAAGTAAGGTCTGAGCCTGAAGATTCAAGCAAGCAGCCTTTCTCTCTTACTAAAACAAACTCAGTTAACCCTTTGTATACATTCACCTACATATTGTTACCATACAGCGCGGCACGGGGTCCCGCGGTCGGCGCGCGTCACTCCGGCGTCTGCTCCGGCGGCCTGGAGCCCTGTGTCGAGGTTATCCCAGCAGCTTGGGGCGGCCGGTGGGCGGCGGCATGGGCGTGTCCGCCCGTAGGGTGCCGCCCGCACTCCTCCGTTCTTCTTAAACAGCAGTGGGTGGAGTTGCCTCCTCCCACTCTCCGCCCCTGGGCGGAACCTTGTGGTTAAAAGACTGGCAGTGAAGTGAGCTCACTGCCAGTTATTGGTTCTGCTTGCACCTAGCCAGTCTGTCTGCGGTTCCTCAGCCAGTCCCTAGTTGCTGGTCAGCTCCCTCTGGTTCCCCTTGTTCTGTCTGCTCTTGTCGGTTCTGTTAGCCTCTAGTTTGGTCTGGCCCAGTCAGCACTAGTTGCTATCCAGTACCCTGTCAGTTTGCCTGTGAGCTCCATCTCCAGCTTGGTAGTTTTGTTGGTCGGTTCCATCTGCCTCCCCTGTCGGCACTCTGTTCCCCCCATTAGGTAGCTTGCTTCTTGTCAGTCGCCAGGTCCCTAGCCAGGGCAGGGACCGTCATCCAGTTGTCCGCCTGGGGTTAGCCAGGGCCGAGGCAAGTAGGAAGGGACAGTGGGGTGCGGGAAGATCAGGGCACCCCATCTGGCGCTCGGGGGGGCAGAGTGCCGTAACATAATAACTGGCCCTTAAAATACTGTTTTTCTTTTCATGGCGGCGATCAGCGCCCTTGCAAACCAGCTGCAAGACCTGGTGCCGGTGATCAGGGATTTGTCAGCTCGCATGGTGGCCCAGGAGCAGTGGGCATTGTCGCAGGGGCAGAATGCCGTTACCAGTCCCGAACCCAAGTGCCCTCTTCCCGAAGTGTTCTCTGGGGAGAGGAACAAGTTTTTCGTTTTTCAACGGGCGTGTTGCCTGTTTTTTCAGATGCGTCCCCGTTCTTCCAGCTCGGAGGCCCAGAGGGTCGGGCTTATAATGTCCCTGCTGCGGGGCTCTGCCCAGACTTGGGCCTTTTCCATTCCCGGGGGTTCCCCCTCCCTGCAGTCGGTGGACTCCTTTTTTCAGGAACTCGGGGGTATCTTCGATGAACCGGACCGAGTGGGGTTGGCGGTTTCACGGTTGCTGGCGCTGCATCAGGGGTCGCTTTGTGTGGAGGATTATTGCTCCAATTTCAGACGCTATGCGGGTGACACTGCATGGAACGATAGTGCCCTGAAGTAAGTTTTTCTGCAAGGTCTCTCGGACGCGGGCAAAGAACTGTTGATCTCCCATCCCGTTCCCGGGTCCTTAAAGGAGGCTATGGAGCTAGCGGTGAAGGCAGATAGGAGGCTCAGGGCTGGGAAGCAGGACAGGCAGACCAGTAGAGTCAGGGAGGTCGTTTGTCCTGTTCCCTCCCCTTTCCGTACTAGTCTCTGTTCCCGAGCCTATGGAACTGGACCCGCTGGACCCCAAGGAGCGACGCCGAGTTCGGTTATTGCATAATCTCTGCCTCTACTGCGGGAAAGCTGGACATCGAGTGATAACCTGCCCCCTGAGGCCTCAGCGTCCACAGTCTGAATCGGCAGAAAGACTCCCAGTCCTAGGCAATTGCAGGGAGGGTCGCCTAGGACCACAGGTACGTCCTAGACTTCTGATACCCTGCCAGGTTAGATTCCGGAACTTCTCCCGCCTAGGGCAGGCGTTTATTGATTCCGGAGCAGCCGCTAACCTGGTAAGCATGCATCTCGTTGAGCCCCTGAGGACTGAATTTGTGGCGCTAAAGACGCCAATTCGTTTTGCTAGCATTGATGCTACTCCTCTTGCTTCGGACTTGGTACGATGGAGGACCCTATCGTGGAACCCTCCTTTCTGGAACCACGCCTTACTCAATTAGGAATGATCACACCCTTCCAGATTGATTGATCAAAGGTATTGCACAGTGCGCACTGAAATTATTTAGTCTGACACAAGTTCAGAGAAAAGTAAGTTCCTGTTTATTTTGGCGTGTATCATGTTTTTATAAGGCACAATCAAAACAGCCCTTTTGGGGCAGGCAAGGTTACATAGGCACAACGTATTGTTTGATTATTGGATAAGCATCTTCCTTCATCCGGTCATCTGGTATGGCTCATCACGTGGTAGCAGATTGGATAGGGCGGATACTATTTCGTATCCCACGTGTATCTTCACCGAAACGATTGGCTGTGTCGTCATGAGTTAGTAATAGCATAGACCGCCCATGTCATTCGCGTCTGTTTCCAGTAAAATCGCTGGGGGATTTTCGCGGTGACTTGAAAGCGGTAGTTCGTCTCAGGTGCGGTTAATTGTCTAATTTCTAGTTCCCTTAATCTCCCATGCAGCTGGACGAACAGATATTTATATATTTTGGTTGCGTGCTAAATTCCATCTTTGTCAGCAGAGTTATGAAAAACAGATATTTCATATAAGCATTGCCTAATATAAGTATTGCATAATTGTACGTACACTTCTATAGTTGAATCAAAACAGAATTAAAGCATTTGAATTGAGGCCCACCAAACCCCAATACATAAAGATTTATGTATTGGGGTTGCCACCACAGACCCCCCTTGAAACTATCTGTTTCACCAAACTCGCCCTGCTCCATCCCACCCCCACCGCTGACTCTAGACTTGTATTGTGTTGTATTCTGGAGCCATTGGTGGAGCCATTGTGTTGTATACTGGAGCCATTGCTGCCATGGGGGTATAGGCCGGTTCAACATCATCGTATTCTGGATCTGTGATGACGACATTGGCATTGACGGTGGGCCTATTGCTGGACATCATAGAGAAACAGGTGGACCAGGTAGACACCAGGGCCGGAATACACTGTATGCAACAACAAACAGAAATTAGAACCATTACAATGGCAACAAAAACAGTTAGTATTTTTTTCATCAGAGTAAGCCCAAACCAGGACCCTGTCAACCAGTCAAACCACCCTTGATCCGTTCCTTGTTTGATACTGGTGGCTAGATCTCTCAGGCGGTTGATCTGTTGGTGGATTGACGCAGAGTTGTCAGAGAGATTAAAACAACACATCCCTTCAAACTCTTCGCACCCGTGGTTCATGGTCATAAGGATGTAATCAATGGTGGCTCTGTTCTGTAGGGCGGCTCTTCGTATGTTTTGTACATCTAAGAGTAGTAGGTCCAGTGCCTGGGATGTGGCATTTAGGCCCTTTACCATGTCACAAGCTAAGCCGTTAATTACTCTTGTGTTATGCTGGGCCAATGCGGGGGTGCCCAGAATACTGAGAGCTAGTGCAGTGTGCTCTGAGAAACTCAGTAGAGTAGGTGGTCCTACACAGTTATCGGCCAGGCCGTGGATGTCCCTCCGATCCCTAAGTGAGGGTGTGGGTGCCGGGGAGTCTGGCTTCTGATACATAAGGATACTCAGACGGGACAATGCACACGGTCCTCCTGTAATGTTGGCAGGGATATATGTGTATGTTAAATTGCCACAGAACAGGACCCATCCTACTGGTAGTTTGACATGTCTGGAGTGGCTGGGACTCCGAACTACCTTTCCACAAGACATGGTAGTCACTATCTTTTGACATTGTTCTTCAGTACGGGAGCAAAGTATTCGGGAATCACTAGTGACCACTTGGCCCCTCTCACATTTCCCAATGTACCGTGGATTACATGTGAAGTTGTAACATACCTCAGCCTGTGAGACATTTCTAACCTGGAACTCAGTCATATTGGACCAGTCAGCGTGTTCTACAGCTTTACAGTAGGGACAATATTCATATATGTTAATGAAGGTGTTATCTTGTATCACATCGCCTTCCCCCACATCATCATCATCATGTACCATTGCATAAATTGATCTCAATACATTTACTGGAGTGGGAATGGCCAGTAAGCAAGCTCGTAGAATATCTTCCCCGCTCCTTAATTTAGGCATGCACATATTAGTTATATTGATAACATCTCTGGCTAAATACTTCCACATATTGATATGACTTTCCTTCACCCATTTAGCCTGCTGTTTCTGGTTCTTCACTGAGGTACCCTTTTCGTCCCACATTACCAGAACCCCACATAGGAGAAGTGTTATGATAACTTGACCTAAATATTTCATGATGAGTCGTCCTCCTGGGATGGAGCTTTCTTGCAGTGGCTTGCGTGGATCCAGGTAGGCTTCCCCTCTAGTTTCACTGAGGTGGCAGTGGTCAACACCTGGAACGGACCGTCGAATCTGGGTTCAAGCGAGTTTTTTCTCAGGAACTTCTTTACGTACACCCAATCCTCGGGTTGTATGGAATGGGTGCCTGTGTCTTGGTCTGGGTCTGGAATGGAAGAGAAAACTCGTGCATGGACTTTAGTTATTTCTTTGGCGAGTGATATAACATACTTGGTCAGAACATCTGAGTGCAATTGTAACTGCTGAGGGAAATAACACCCTAGTCTGGGGACGGTCCCGAAAAGAATCTCATAAGGTGATAACTTATGTTTTCCCCTTGGTGTGTACCTCACGCTATACAGTGCTATGGGAAGAATTTCTGGCCAGGGCATGCCAGTTTCTCGTGACATTTTGAGTATTTTTGTTTTCAAGGTACCGTTTAGTCTCTCTACCTTACCACTACTCTGGGGGTGATAGGGTGTGTGAAACAAAAGTTGCTGCCCAACGCCTGCCATATCTCTTTGGTGACGTTGGCGGTAAACGCTGGACCTTGATCGCTTTCAATAACTTCAGGTATTCCGAAACGGCAAACTAACTCAGTTATGAGTTTCTTAGCGGTAGTTTTGGCAGTCATATTGGTACTTGCATATCCTTCTGCCCACCCAGAGAAGACATCCACCACTATTAGGGCGTATTCAAAGCGTCCTGATTTCGGCATTTGGATGTGGTCAATCTGGATCCGTTGGAATGGATACAGTGGCTTGGCCAGGTGTTTTCTAGGTGTGTCTTCCATTTTTCCTGGATTACATTGGGCGCAAATGGTGCAAGATTTGCAGTACTTGTCCACCAACGTTGTGATGCCAGGCGCCAGGTAATATTTCTGGATCAATGAGTTCATGAGCATCTTGGACAAATGGGTTGGGCCATGCGCCCACTGTACCACTGCTGGGTAGAAGCTTCTAGGCAAACATGGGCGGCCTGTCAGCGCAAACAGTCCCTGTTCGTCCTTCTTCGCTCCCTTCTTCGTCCATTCTTCTTTTTCTTCCTTGCTTGCTCTCTTTTGTGCTTCTGTAAGGTAGTCCGGTCGTATCTTCTCATCCACACTGACCATCATGGACGGGTCTGGTTCCTCCGTTGATTCCACCCCTACCGGTAGTGCTTCCACCTGAATTCCAATTCTTCCAAACTCCCCCCTTGCAGCTCTTTTTGCTGCTTGATCCGCTGTATGATTACCAACGGCCTCTTCAGTGTTCTTCTTGCTGTGAGCTTTCACTTTCAGTACGGCCACCTTCCGTGGCAGTTG
Source organism: Eleutherodactylus coqui (assembly GCF_035609145.1). Taxonomy (NCBI): domain Eukaryota; kingdom Metazoa; phylum Chordata; class Amphibia; order Anura; family Eleutherodactylidae; genus Eleutherodactylus; species Eleutherodactylus coqui. The sequence continues at coordinate 18,504,861 of NC_089841.1, forward strand.
GAGGGCATCCAGCAGGTGCCTGATGGCTTGATGATGCTTGACTGGGGTGCCTGCAGCTGTGAGGAATCCTCTAACTTTCCAGATCATCCCGAAGTCGTGTGCCACTCCATGAGCGTACCGTGAATCTGTGTAGATGTTGGCTGTATGGTCCTGGGCCACCTCACACGCCCGTGTGAGGGCCTGTAGTTCGGCTTCTTGTGCTGATACAGTAGGAGGGAGTTGTTGGGCTTGGATTATTTTCGTGGTGGTGGTAACTGCGTAACCGGTATGGTATCGACCCATCTCATCGGCGAATCTGGAGCCGTCCACGAAGAGTGTGTAGTCTATGGGTTCCAGTGGTTTGTCATAGACTGATGGTAGATGAGAGATTTCCTGTTGCATCATCTTGACGCAGTCATGTGAAGGACGTGGAATGTCGTAGTAGGAGACGGAACCATTCGGTTTTTCCTCAGCATCATCCTCTTCATCGCCTTCCCCCTGAAGAATTGGAAGGAGGGTGGAAGGGTTGAGGACATTACAACGCTGTAACGTGACATTCTCCGGAATCAACAGTGAACATTGCAAGCGTAGATGCCTTGCTGCTGATAGATGCTTCGGCTGTGTCTGGTTGAGTACGGCGGCAATGTCATGTGGAGCCAGGACAGTCAGAGGGTAACCCAACACAAGATCTGAAGTCTTGTCCAGCAAGACATGGGCTGCAAAGACTGCCCGCAGGCAGGAAGGTCCTGCTCTGGCCACTGGGTCGAGTCTGGCTGAGAAGTAGCCGATGGGCCGCGATTTTCCAGCATGTTTCTGCGTAAGGACACCTGATGCGTGTCCTTGGTTTTCGGACACAAACAGAGCAAATGGTTTGTCGTAGTCTGGTAGTCCCAATGCAGGTGCTTTAGAGATCAGGTCCTTAAGTGTGCTGAAATTTCTTGTCGAGTCTTCTGAGAGTGTACATGAGGCCTTGGCTTTTCCTCCTTCTTCACCGATCCTTCTGACATCTTCGTACAGGGGTTGCATCAGCAAAGAGGCCTCTGGAATCCAGGCTCTACAGTATGAGATCAGTCCCAGGAAAGCTTGAAGAGCCTTTTCAGATCGGGGAAGAGGCACTTGTTGAATGGCGGCGATCCGGTCTTCTGTCAAATGTCGTACTCCTTGGGAAATGCAGTGGCCAAGGAAGATGACGGTGGTGCAGCACCACTGTAACTTGGATTCTGACACTTTACATCCCTGATACGCCAGATAGCACAGAAGATTTTCAGAGGAGGAGGAGGCCGTGTCCAGATCGTCTGCACAAAGTAACAGGTCATCCACGTATTGGAGTAAGACCACTGTGGGGTGTCCCTCCATCCATGGGTTTAGAATCAGAGACATTGTTTTGGCGAACTGGCTGGGTGAATTTTGTGCACCCTGAGGCATTACAGTCCATGTAAGTTGGCCTCCGTTGTGCGTGAAGGCGAATAGAAATTGGCATGACCGGTCTAGCGGGACGCCAAAAAAAGCGTTTGCCATATCTATGGCCGTGAAATACTTCGCTGTTGGCGGAATTCTAGACAGTAGCGTGTGTGGATTTGGCACCAAAGGAGTTTCCAATATGGTAGCCTGATTCACTGCTCGTGGGTCTTGAACCATACGGTATTTGGTTGGTTCGCCCTTCGGTGTCTTCTTCTTCACCAGAAATAACGGGGTGTTGCATGGCGACTCACATGGCACAAGGGCTCCATTCTGGACCAGCATCTTAATCTGTTCGTCGATGGCTAGTGACACTGAGTGCTTCAGTGGATACTGTGGTCTTCTTGGGAATGGCATTCCGGGCTTCATCCTCACTATCACTGGTGGAACTCTCAGACGACCAATGTCCTCAGGTCCTTTTGACCACAGTGTATCAGGGATTCTTGCTTTCACTTCATCTGGTATTGTCTTTCGAACTTCTTGACAGGTCATGAGGAATGGTTCTGAGGCAAGTGTCATCTGGTCATCTTCAGATAGAGGGGAGGTAACCGTTATGCCACCGTCTTCAGTGTAGGCAATTGTAGCTTGAAGTCTTGATAGAAGGTCAGCTCCCAATAGGTTGAGCGGTGAGGTCTTGTGGACCACAAATCTAGCCAGAATGTTCTGTATGCCGACAGGAAGTGGCTTGCTTAGTGGGTTTTCAGACGGCCTTCCTCCTACTCCTACGGTCAGTATGGTCTTGTCATCCAGCAGGTGCTTGAAGGGAAAATCGTCAGCACGAATGATGCTCCTGGCTGCACCAGTGTCCAGTAGGAAGGTAGTTGGATTCCCTGCGAAAGAGAGAGTCACTTGGGCTTGGGGTCCGGTATTATCTACTGCAGGGTTCTGCTGGAAAGAGGCCATACTGGAGACTGGCTGGCCTGTGTCCTATTGGGACGGGCCATGGTAGGATACCGGTGGTGGGGGTGGTGGGGGTGGTGGTGGAGGCGGAAGGTCATCAGAAGATGTTGGTCCAGCCTGTCTTCTGGCCTGATTCGTTTGTCCGTGTTGTCCTGGTGGTGCGCGTCAGTCTCTCTTGAAATGCCCTGTTTTGTTACATCTATAACATCTTCTTGGCCCATCCTGACTACGATTGTGTGGAGCTCCCATCGCCACCATCACAGGGGTAGGTCCATTTCCTGCTACTCCCTTTGCGACTGGTAGTAGGACATCGATAGCCAGGATCTTGTATTCCGGTTTTGCTGCTATCAGTCCCTTTCTTATCGGGTCCCGTAAGCCAGAAACAAAAGCAGCGGAAAGCATCAATTGGTGTGTTCTGATTTGTGATGAGAATCCGAGATAGTCAAAGAGTTGAATGAGGCGACCGTAGAATTTGTCCACAGATTCCCCTTTTTCTTGGGTCACGTCTTGCAGTGTGATAGCTTGATCTGCCAACCTGTCTTGCGCCCAGGCCTTCACTTGCTTGCAAAATTCCCTTCCGGAAGCGTATGTTGTCTCTGGAGTAGCATTTTCACTCGTCGGATCGAGGGATTTCTGGATGACTGGCCAATATGTATCTCCAGCCTTTACTTCCGTCAAGGCCTGTAGATCCTTCCAGGTGGCTGAATAATTACGTTGGTACTGGACCAGCTTCCTGAAGAAAGGCATGGGTTGCTTTTTTGGTTCTGGTAATCCCGCCTGGAGAGTAGTGGCTTGACTTGGAGTGAAGCTGACGTATAGGAGCGGGGCGTCTGCCGGTACGAAGGCATCCTGTGTGGTGCCAGCTGAGGCGTGATCTGTGGTGCCAGAGATTGATGTTCATCTTGTGTAAGGGAGTCCTGCGATCCATACGGGTCATCTCCTTGTGGAGACATGAAATGGACCTTAGGAGTAGATGTATTGGGGGGTGCAAAGTTAAGTTGTTCTTGTATACTCGTGCGAGCTGCTGGGCTTTTACGTAAGCTGGGCTTTGTTAGCGAGAATTGTTCTTCTGCTCCCCCTGAAGTCATCGTCGCTGGGCGATGCTTGGGCCTTGCACCATATCCCTTGTTTGCCAATATGCCATCCCGGCGGCGCACCATTTTCACAGGAGGGGGTCGGCCTCGGAATTTCTCCCCAGACCTGGTGACTCCTGTTTCACCATCCTCCTCACTGTCTGTCCATTGATCTCCATCTTCCTCCCTGGGTGGGGGTAGATCAAAGCCTCCCTGAGCTCCACCTTCACTTGCAACAGGTCCTGCGATCAGCTGATCCTCTGTGGTTGCTTGATCATCTGTAATTGGCTGGTTTGGAAACAGAGGAACAGCTTGTCTTTGTGCTTGTAACGCTTGAGGATCTATCACTGGATATAGTGGAGACATGGCAGGTGTGTTGCGTCTCTGAGGTGTAGCAATATGGCTGCCTTGATGGGTGGACAGCTGGGTACTAGGCCTCTGGGGTGTACCAAGATGGCCACCGTACGGAGTAGGTGGCCGTGCACTAGGCCTCTGAGGTGCATCAAGATGGCCGCCAGAGGAAGTGGTCATTGAGGAAGTGGCTGTGGAACGCATATTGGAATGCCTAGTATTTCCTGTGACATCATCACAGGAAACTGCAGTGTTGGAACGCACGGTAGCTCCGGATGTGGGAACCGCCTGCTCAGCGTTGAATGCAGGAAGTGTGGGCTCATTTACACTTCCGCCTGGGCGCGGGGCACCACATCCCAGACAGGTTTCTCGCTGCCTTGGGTTCTGCATTCCACAGACTAGGCACATCCAATATGGTAAGTTACCTGAATGCATGGGAGGTGCTGACGGATGTGTAAGAAGTGGGTTCACAGAATTTGCATGATACACATAACGTTTGTATTTCCCACTGCCCCCCTGCTCCGTCTCCGCCCACCCGTCTCTATTCAGTGTTTTTGCGACCCGATACCATCCTTCGGCAGCTGTGAGCAGGTTTTTATCCTGCAGCATGCCACGCTTGTCCCTTATCAAGACTCTCCAGGGCTCCGGCTGAAGTCGTCCATCTGGATTTGGATGCCAGCCCGCTACTTTCCTTATCTGTGGCCATTTATCAGAGCAGTGTTTACCTTCCCTCTCGGCTACTAAATCACGTGCTCGTCGGCCGTTATTACTGCTTGATTTATTTCCCATTCCTATGTCCGTAACTTTATGCTGGAATCTGTAGTACTAATAGATTCTAAACGAACACTTCCTCTTTCCTGGCCTTCGCAGAGTTTCTCCCCCTTTCTCTCTGACACTTACTCTGGCAGGAAGGATCTCTAATCTTTCACTCACAACGCGACTAATGTTTATAGAAACCCCCCTTCTCCCTTATCAATTCTGACAGAGACCTGCTCCCCTGTCCATTAACCTCCCGTCGCCCACAATACCCTACAACAAGGGGGTGAAATCCCTGCCTATCTCAGGAGGGGGGCATGGGCCTCCCGTGGGTTTTTTTCCGAGAAATCCACACCCCTCACCTGTACGAGGTGGCGCTTCGTGAAGCGTCCCCTCGCTGGTTCCTATGGCCGACTATGCTATCCCTAGGCGGACGGGAGATTAACTGGCTGATAGGACTATGGAGCAGGTGTCCGTAACCGTGCGTAGTTTGCGCTAACTGTGCCGACTAGGACAGTGCCGGAGTCCAGACAAGAGACAAGCGGTGCCGCTGCAGGTACTATAGATATCCCATCCTTAGGTCACTGGCCAGGAATAGTCAGTGATGGTCAGAAACAGCGATATCTCTAGTTTCTATGTTTTTTCCTTTCTCTGCTAAGTGTAATGTGTAATTGAGAACTTCCTCTTTCTCGGGCGCAGCGTTGATCCCCCGCGCCAGACAGCCCCCCTTCCTCTGATTACAGACTACAGTTTAACCCTATATCACAGACTTAATCTTAATTCTATGCAATATACAAACAGGCTATTTCTATATGAGATATAAGCAGGATCAACTCTACGTTATATATAAACACTCTAAATTCTATGCAAGGCTTATTTTATGCAAAGGATGAGCAGAACTACTCAGATTCAATCTAATGCAATCACCTTATACTCTACCGTTGCATAGCAATTGTTAGTACTGTCCATTACAGTTATAAACATGACTCTTTTGAACACATCAGAGAGTCAGTGATAGCAGTGATTATTTGGATTTCCACATCTCAGAGGGGGATGCAAAAACTGTCCTTGATACAACAGGTGTTGCATTCCAATTTCAATCACGGCAGTCAGGTCTAAAATTCTAGGAGTATCGCTAGATGCCGGACACAGTATGTCCCGTCCTAGAACCTCACTGAGTTCTACTGCTACACAGTTCAACAATCTACCTTCAGCCAGAGGGATCCACTCATGCACGTTTAAACGATAAACAAATATTTGTGGACCATCCCTCTCAAACAGTGGACCATAACCACAGCGGTGGGCGGGGTAGGGATTATTCTGACTACAGATCTCCCATCCGAGGGTACTTATCGTCAATAACAATCCTTTTTGGCAATTTGGACAAGACATGGGTGGTATACCCATACAATTAGACAGACAAGTAGACGGAGCACCAGTGCGGCCGGTTTGGTCTAAACTGCCCCTCGGGATACTGTCTGGCAGCCCCTGTCTCTCCTAGGTCTCTTACCAGACTCTAACGGAGCAGCGGTGCCTGTCCAGACGTTTGACCGTTTCCTGACTCTAAGGTTTTAGACACCAAACATGACCCGAGCAGGACCACCTAGTCAAACTACCCCGACAGGTCCCCTTACTCTAAGGTTTTAGACACCAAACCTGACCCGAGCAAGGGGCCCCTGTACAGGGTCTTCCTCTCCCTTAAAGCAATTCACTGACCTTGCCAACCGACCAGTACTCTCAAAACGACAGGCATGTAATCATTCCTTTATATCTTATGACAGGTTCTTATCACGTGATCGAGACTTAAGAAGTACCTGTCGTGCGGATCCAAATCTATCGGCCTTGACACAACACAGGCAAGCCTGAACTCAGCCACACAGGTATAGATAATTGATTTATCTTACCGTGTTCTGTAGATTGGTGGGCCCACCAAGTCCAAGGTTGTCTGTCCGTGCCTTGTGTCCGAGCTTTTTGGAGCCTATCGATCACGATCCCACTTCTGAAACCAGCTGTGTTACAACTCACGGTGGGGGGTCGCCATTCGGAAGGTCTATCATTCCTGGTGATGGAGAAAATGTCGATAGACATGGTACTAGGGATGCCGTGGCTGGCGTTGCACAACCCCCAATTCGATTGGGCCACTGGGGAGCTAACCCAGTGGGGGCCGTCCTGCCATAGCCATCGCGCTTCCCTTCCTCCCTGCTCAGTCGATACCGCACTCAGTCCCTGAGGTCTCACTTACCGTCACACCCCGTCCGCCTGCCCTGCTGCTGATGTCGCCACCGATGCCCTGCAGGGGGGACGGAAGAAAGGGGTGGGGTCTCGTATGCAGTTGCGTTGTGAGGAGAGTCTGTCGGTATTTGAGCCATACAGGGTGGGACAGAAGGGGTACCGGTCCTCTGGAAATCGCAAAAGGAGGGGTCGCAGGGGGTTCCATAAGTCTTTGTCGAAACCTGTTGTCGCTCCGGCGTCGGCTCCGGCGGCCTGGAGCCCTGTGTCGAGGTTATCCCAGCAGCTTGGGGCGGCCGGTGGGCGGCGGCGTGGGCGTGTCCGCCCGTAGGGTGCCGCCCACACTCCTCCGTTCTTTTTATACAGCAGTGGGTGGAGTTGCCTCCTCCCACTCTCCGCCCCTGGGCGGAACCTTGTGGTTAAAAGACTGGCAGTGAAGTGAGCTCACTGCCAGTTACTGGTTCTGCTTGCACCTAGCCAGTCTGTCTGCGGTTCCTCAGCCAGTCCCTAGTTGCTGGTCAGCTCCCTCTGGTTCCCCTTGTTCTGTCTGCTCTTGTCGGTTCTGTTAGCCTCTAGTTTGGTCTGGCCCAGTCAGCACTAGTTGCTATCCAGTACCCTGTCAGTTTGCCTGTGAGCTCCATCTCCAGCTTGGTAGTTTTGTTGGTTGGTTCCATCTGCCTCCCCTGTCGGCACTCTGTTCCCCCCATTAGGTAGCTTGCTTCTTGTCAGTCGCCAGGTCCCTAGCCAGGGCAGGGACCGTCATCCAGTTGTCCGCCTGGGGTTAGCCAGGGCCGAGGCAAGTAGGAAGGGACAGTGGCGTGCGGGAAGATCAGGGCACCCCATCTAGCGCTCGGGGGGGCAAAGTGCCATAACACATATATATCTATATCTATCTATCACACCCCATACTTTCAACAATTCAACAGCAACACAGTTTATCAGTCTGCCTTTACTAGAAGGGATCCAATAATGCACATTTAGCCTTTAAATTACAAACCCACAACGCTGCTGTGTGCGGTGAATCAATCTTGGCTATAACCCAGCCAATGCGTTCTCATTGCCGACAATCCCTTCTTACAGTTTGAGTAGGACTGCTACTAATTCTATATGATAGACAAACAGACTATTTCCATATAAACAACTCAGCAGGATTAGCTCTACACAACAGACAAGCACACTAACTTTATATAACGGACAGGGGACCTGTTTTGAGCACACAGAAAGATTGCTTGATTAATCAATGATAACTTGACTCTCCACACCGTCCACACTTTTCTGGAGGGTGTAAGAATTGGCCTTGGTACAATGTTTGCTGCCTCTCAATCTCAATCATGGCAGCCAGATTTATGATTATAGGATTCTCCTCAGACGCCAGACATAGTATGTCCCGCCCTAGAGTCTCTAGCATTTCCGCCGCTACACAGTTTAATAATCTACCCTCAGACAGAGGGATCCACTCATGAATGTTCAAACGATAAACAAATAAGTGTGGCTAGTAACCCTCAACCAGTGGACCATAGCCACACCGGTGACTGGGGTAGGGGTTATCCTGTCTACAGATCTCCCATCCCCATGTGCTTATGATTAACAATAACCCTTTCTTACAATAGGGCCGAGACATGGAGGTGGGAAGTAGACACAAAAAAAACAGAGCACTAGTACAACTGGCTTAATCTCACTGTTCCCTCGGAATACGCCAGACTGAATTACCTCAGCCTGGATGTCTGACAGCCTCTCTTACCCCTGAGCCTCTCTGCAGGCTCCCCCGGGGCAGAGTCCCTGCTCAGACGTCTGTCAGCCTCTCCCGGCCTCCTGAGTCTGATACGCAGACTTCCCAGGATTAGAGTCCCTACACAGGCCCTTCCTTGGGCAACCTATTGACTTCACCTGGGACGCACATACAAATAGACAGAGCACCAGTATAGCAGGCTTAGTCTCACTGCCCCTGGGGATACACATCTGACAGTTCCCTCCTCCCAAGCCTGACTACAGACTTCCCGGGAGTGGAAAAACCCTAATCAGACCTTCTGACACTCTCTCTCTCCCAGTCTGGCACTCAGACTTTCCAGGAGCAGAGTCTCTGCGCAGGCTAGCTGACGGTTCCCTCCTCCCTCCAGGAGTGGAAAAACCTCGTACAGGCCCTCCCTGGAACAGCCTGTTGATGTCACCAGTCAACCGGTACTCTCAAAAACAACAGGTATACAAACATTCCTTTTTGTTCTTAAGACAGGTTCTATTTACGTGGTCGAGACTTAAAGTACCTGTCGCGCGGATCCAAATCGATCGGCCTGGACATGGCACATAGGTGAGCTTGGAGTCAGCCACACAGGTATAGATAATAAATTTATCTTACCGTGTTCTGATGATTTGTTGGGCCCGCCAAGTCCAAGGTTGCCTATGTCCGCGCCTTATTTTCCGATCGTCTTCAGATCCCAATCGACCACTCCCCGTACGGGCCACCAACTGTCGTGGAATCCCTTTTTGTGTCCACGGCCTACTCAAGTAGAAATGTTTGGACCCTTTCCTGATTGGTTACCAATTGATTATGCGCATAAGATGATTTCACACTGACACGGGATCAGCATGTATAAGCTTCCTCAATTCCGCTTTATTGTTGGGCGCACAGCCTCTTTTAAAGAGTTTAACATATCTGCCCATCTGGGCAGGTCAAAGCTTACATAGATCCAACGTATTGTTTAATTATTGGATAAGCATCTTGAAATTCTTCCATCCTCCGGTCATCTGTTATTGGCCATCATGTGGTAGCAGGACGAGATGAGTCAGTTGTCTTGGACCCACGTGTAGTTCCTTCGATATGATTGGAGATTACAGCTTGAACTATTAATTGCATAAATTTCCCATGTTATTTGCATAAGTTTCCAGTAAAACTGCTTGGGTTACTATTGTGGTAGCTGCTTCAGACTGCGGTTATTTATGTCTGATGTACCCCTGCCAAAGTTACTAAGAATCGGGAAATAGAGCATTCTTGCTAACTGCTAGCTTCTGCTTGCATCTATAGGAGTTTAGGGAATGGAAAGTTTAAACATTTTTTCATATAAGGAAGTGAATACATTGGGTACACAAGGAATATAGCTATATTTGTAGAAGAATAAACAAAATGGAATACTACTGGCATTGGTATACAGAATGCTTGAATCTATAAACACAGGTCTCCTGTCCACATGAAATGTATGTCCATTGTCCCGAAAATATAGATATGCGGATATCCACTACATGTCTTGTAGATCAGGATGGCTTCTAAAGACTTCATCCATCACCTTACAGCAGTTATAGTCAGCAGTTTCAGTTCTGATGGACCACAGGGTTGCTGGATTTTGAGTAGTACATACTTCCAGTCTTCGGTTTTCACATAGGTGGCTTCAGTACCTGCTCATGCGAGCCATTGTTAGCCAGTGGTGACCTTTGGTATCCATCAGAGTTAGGACAGAAGGTCGCACTCATACCGTAAGATCTTGACCCAGGGTATGCTTGTCAGCCTCTGTAACCAAGGCGACTCTTGCTGCCAGTCTTCTCAGGCAGAGAGGCCATCCCATGGCCACATTATCTGGTTGCTTGGACAGATGGGCAACAGGTTGATGCCATAATTCCATCATTTGGTTGAGAACGCCGATTGCCAGTCCCTTCTTCTCATGAACATACAGAATAAGTGGTTTCTCCTTATTAGACAAGGCCAGTGCTGGTATTTTTAGAAGAAGAACTTGCTTGATGTTGTCATAGGCCCTTGTATGTTCCTGCTCCCAGCAGAAGGGGGCATCTTCATATCCCTGCTTGTAACTTCATAAATGGGTTTTGCCATTTCAGCAAAGCCAGGTATCCATATTCTGCAAAATCCAGCAACTCCAAGGAATTCTCTGACTTTTTCTTCTGGTGGTTGGTACAGGGATATTGCAGACAACCCTATTTCTTTAAACTTCCAGTTGTACCTTACTTTGTGAGATATAAAATCCCAGGTATTTGACAGTCGCTTGGCAGATCTGTGACTTCTTCCTTGAGACTTTGTATCTGGCTTCATAGAGCTGATGAATTACTGTCTTAGTGTTCTGCAGACATCGTTCAGAGGTAGATTCAGTTATGAGGAGGTCATCCACATACTGTAGCAATACAGTACCTGGCTGGGAGGGGAAAGAGTTTCTTCTTAGGTCAATAGCAAGAGCTTCTCCAAAGAGTGTGAGTTCTTGAGCCCTTAGGACAAATGGTACTTTTCTCCAGTTCTTGGATCTTCCCACTGGAAGGCAAAGATAAGCTGACCGTCCTCTGTCAGTCTGTTGATGAAGAATGCGTCTTTTAAATTCAGCACAGTAAAGTTAGTAGCTTCTCCTGTTATCAGTCCAAGCAGTGTGTACTGGTTGGGCACTGTTTGATGCAAAGGAACAGCAGCTTGACTCATTGCTCTTAGATCTTGGACTGTGCAATACTCTGTTCTTCTAGGTTTCTTTACAGGCAGGAGAGCAGTGTTCCAAGGTGATTGGCATATCTTCAAAATACCATTTTTCAGAAACCTTTCGGGATGCAGTGTGATGCCCTGGCAGGCAGCAGATGGTAGGCGGTTTTGCTTGATGGACACTACTTGTGCCCCTGGCTTCTGCTGCACTGTGACTGGAGGTATATTCTTGTATTCAGGTGTGGAATGATTGTGTCATCCCTCTGGGCAGGAAAACCACCCAGTGGAACTGACAGCTGACCCATAGACCAGATACTGACTCCTCAGCACGTAGCTTGGTACGAGGTGGAAATTAGGACTGAGCAAGCCCTGCACTGGTGAGGAATAGGAAATACTTGCCTAACAGAGAGCAGGGTAATCGTCCTGACAAGGACAGCCCTGAGCTGGAACCTAGGCGCTGACTAACCCTGTCACGACCCTAACACCAGTGGGGCCATACCAAGCAGGAGCAGAGGCTGAAGGTAAGAGTAGGTAACAGAGAACCTGGAAAGTACACAAGTTGCAAACAGCTACAGCAGACTGGAGCTCAGTAACAATAAAGATCACTGTAGAAGCTGCAGCCACAAGCTGTCATACAATTCTAAACTAATCCTGCAAGATTTTTTTTAAAAACATGATTCATAATGACTTCCTTCATAATGAGGTAATGTGGGGTATACACACAAAGGGTGCAGAGGAGGATATTATAGGAGCATGGGTATAAATAAAACAGTTCTTCAATTTTCTACAAGTACTTCATGATTTTTACCACACATATTGTCCCAATTATTTTCTAACGTATTATTCAAGCCTCAAACCTTGGTATGGACCCGATTATCTTTGCGTTTCAATTTGACTGAAGTAGAAGTCGTGAATTGGATCTGGTATGGTGCATCAAATCTTGGTTCCAAACTTTTGCACATATATCCTTTTGAGGACAACCCAGTCACCTTAAAACACAACTTTAATAGCCCTTTTACATGGAACAATTATCACTCAAAATGAGCAATAATCGTTACATATAAATGTTGGCATCGTGCACTTTTTGTTTGAACAATAGATTTCAGTCCGCACAAAATCCATCATCAAGCCGCTGAAAGACTGAGCATATTCATTTCACTAGATCCCCCGATGTTCGCTACACGATCATAAAATGTTTTGAAGAATGGTTGTTGTGAATCTCCTCCCCTCCCCCCTCCATGCCAGTTTTCTCTTTCTCTCCCTCTCCTCGCTCTCCATTCCGCTACTCTCTTCACCTTTCCATGCCACTTCTCACCTCCCCTCTTTTCCATGCAGCTTCTCTCTCCCCTCTTTTCCATGCAGCATCTCTCTTCCCTCTTTTCCATGCTTCTCCTTTCTCCCCTCTTCTCCATGCACAATTCACTCTCCCCTCTTTTCCATGCTTCTCCTTTCTCCCCTCTTTTCCATGCTTCTCCTATCTCCCCTCTTTTCCATGCTTCTCCTATCTCCCCTCTTTTCCATGCTTCTCCTATCTCCCCTCTTTTCCATGCTTCTCCTATCTCCCCTCTTTTCCATGCTTCTCCTATCTCCCCTCTTTTCCATGCTTCTCCTATCTTCCCTCTTTTCCATGCTTCTCCTATCTCCCCTCTTTTCCATGCTTCTCCTTTCCCCCTCTTTTCCATGCTTCTCCTTTCCCCCCACTTTTCCATGCTTCTCCTTTCCCCCCTCTTTTCCATGCTGCTCCTCTCTCCCCTCTTTCCATGCTGCTCCTCTCTAGTCCCCCTTCTCCATGATGCTTCCCTCACACCCCCCTCTCCATGACGCTCCCTTCTCCTCTCCCGCTCTCCATGATGCTCCTCTCTCACCCCGTCTCCATGATGCTTATCTCTTGACCCCCTCTTCATGAAGCTTATCGCTTGACCCCCCCATTCATGACGCTTCTCTCAACCCCCCTCCCTCCATGATGCTTCTCTCGACCCCCCCCCTCCCTCCATGACGCTTCTCTCTCGCCCCCCTTCATGACGCTTTTCTCTTGACCCCTCCTCTCCATGATGCTTTCCTCTCAACCCCCCCTAACATGCTTTTCTCTCAACCCCCCCTCTCCTTGACACTTTTCTCTCAATCCCCCCTCTGCATGACGCTTTCCTCCCCCACCCTCCTCTCCTTGACTCTTCTCTCTTGATCCCGTTCTCCATGATGACCCCCCTCTCCATTGGGGTAGCAGGGTTAGGAGGTGAGGAGCTGAGAGAAGTTCCCTTTGCTATGCAACTCTCACTGCCATCCTCACGGCCTGCCATTCCCACCTCTTCCTGCTGCTGTGCACACAACGCCATCATTCTCGTGGCCTGTGCTCCCTCTATGATTCTACTCTCCATCTGCTTTTCTATGTGTGATAGCCATCCATATCTGGAATCAAGGAAAACACATTTATGAGTGACACATATGGGCGGTGAGATTCTCAAGCCAGGACTTAAGCAAGTATATGTGTACTACAGGAACCCTATCAAAACTTCATGGTGGCTCAATTCAGTCTTATGATTAGGACTAACTGAGTAGAAGACTACTAAAATCTGAACCTCCATTATTCTCTGACGTCTGGTACACTAATATATATATATGTATATATTTTATATATACATACTTAATTTGACAATATCTTAGCTGTATCTTTGGCGTCGGCATTTTATTTATTTTTTCTACAAGCCACACTTCTAGTTGAGAAGAGATCTATGCAAACCAATATAAACTCTAAAACACCTACGTCTGGTAGCTGTATGCAGTCATTTGCAGTCACTGAAGTGGATAGTCTGGCTCGCAACGAGGAGGTATGTTGACCAGTTGGTCTGGATTGTAATCAGGCACATTGCATGCAGCCCAGTACAAACTGGGTCACAGCAGTGTTGAACCCTGGGGAAAATCAAACAGAAGACACAATACCACACAGTATCTCCTTAGATTGAAGGGTTAGCTCATGGCTCATGGAGTAGAGTGTGCGGGGATGCACGCAAGATGATTCTTCCTTCTGATCTTGTCAGTGTGTGATTCATTCCTCTTTCTTCTACCAGTCTCCGGCTACTGCGTCTACTCTCCGGTTCTTTAGAGCCTCAGGAGTTGCATCCTTGGTGTGAGCTTGGTGGACCTTGATGACAACTACCTGTAAAGCCTTGTACAACAAAGACACTGCTTTTGCATTCAGGATTGGTTTACCCGATGTTTCAACAAAAATTTCCACTGCGCCACACGGATGTAAAATCGAATGCGCTTCCAAAAGTGTACCTCATCATTTCCAACCTCCTCATATCAGTCCCAAGAAAGGAGTGTTTTTTTTCCTTCCCGATTACCAATATCGGTTATCAAAACATATCCTATTCTGCCTGTCCATTTCCATGATATTTTGAAACACTCTATAAAAACACAAAACCTGCATTAGCAACTGCATTAGGTTTATTTTTAACATTCTCAGATTTTGTTCTGTGAGATCTAAATATTTAAATAAGAGTATTTTTAGGCTGCTCAGTGGTTTCTGTTCCCATTTCTCCCCCCTCTGAATCCACATGAAAATAATACAGCGGGATTCAACGTAGTTACTTTTATGGCGCCGACCTGTTTTATGGCCTCCAATCTAGCTGCAACTCTCTATGACCAATCAGTTAAATACAGTTCGCCCATGTGAAACTAATCCAGAGTCCACTCCGGGCCCAAAGTTCAGGGAAATCACCAGCCCTTTAGGCCTTCAAGTAGTAGAGTCCAAACTGTTCCAGCATCACATGGAGGCAATTCTAATGACGACAATGTCCTCCACCCATTTCTAAAAGATTAAGGGGCCACTCACAGGAAAGAGGCAGTTGAGCCGAAGCTGCAGATGGTTGTCTTCATCCTGTAATTGTTACTGAAAATTGTTGTATGCCCATCTGGAAGGGTCAACATTACCCCAGGTCCTTCTCTTAGAGCATTTTGTCCATAGTAAAGGCTTACAATGAAGATACATTGTCATACATTCTCATTCCACAGTAGCTTAAAAACCTGAGTACCAAAGCCCTTGGACACAAGAGACCCAATGTTGGTCTTTTATCAACAGAACTGATCTAACCTATTAGCGAATATTGCTTACCGCTCCCCACTACTATGTTCTCCCCATTTCCAGGCACCATTGACCACAGAGTTGTGCAAAAGCTGCAGTGAAGACTGACACTTATCTATGCAAAGGCTGATAATTCCAAGGTTGCAGATGAATTTCTGCAAAATAAAAGCTAGCAGGGATACCCGGCATTGCCTGGAATTAAAACTTCAACTAAAGACACATTAATATGGATGGAGATTTAAACAAAATCTGTATTGTTCATAGCAACCAATCACAACACAGCTTTTATTTTACTTCAGCATTATAACAAAAAAATACAAATTCCACATGAACGAAGTTGCGGGTGATAAGCTAGTTAGCTATAAAACAGTAACCTATGATCCAGTAGTTTTTGGCCTGGAGAGTGTTAGTTATGGAGTGTATTTCTAATGACTGTTTAAGAGCCTTGAAGAGTTGAAGGGGTTATGTTAGATGTTGAGAGATGGTGGACAGCCCCAGGTATAATCCACCCAGTTATTTAAATTATTTTTTTTAAATTCGATCCTTGGTGACCAGATGTTCAGGCATTTAGTTCAAGTACCGTTCTACCAGCTCATGAGTTCCTCGGAGCGCAATATTTGATGTATTTTGTTTTCCCACTGGCCTAGAGAGGGGGGGATTCATTGTTTCACCACAGTAAGGGGATGAGTAATTTGACTGCAGTTATTCTTTATTTTTTGTGCAGTTTGACAAAACAGGTTTAGAAAAACAGCTTTTCTCCTATGAAGAGAAGCCACACTGAACAGGAAAATCTCTTCTGTGAATTATCTGATGTTTAACAAGAGATGATTTCGCTCCAAAACATTTCCCACATTCTGAACATGAATATGGCTTCTCTCCTGTGTGAATTCTCCGATGTTTAACCAGCACTGATTTCCCTGTAAACCATTTCCCACATTCTGGACAAGAAAACGGTTTCTCTCCTGTGTGAATTCTCTGATGCTTAATAAGTTCTGTTTTCGCTGCAAAACATTTCAAACATTCTGAACAAGAAAACGGCTTCTCTCCTGTGTGACGTCTCTGATGTATAACAAGGTTTGATTTTGTTGCAAAACATTTCAAACATTCTGAACATGAATATGGCTTCTCTCCTGTGTGACTTCTCCGATGTTTAACCAGCACTGATTTCCCTGTAAACCATTTCCCACATTCTGGACAAGAAAATGGCTTCTCTCCTGTGTGACTTCTCTGATGTGTAACAAGGTCGCATCTCACTACAAAACATTTCCCACATTCTGAACAAGAAAACGGTTTCTCTCCTGTGTGAATTCTCTGATGCTTAATAAGTTCTGTTTTCGCTGCAAAACATTTCAAACATTCTGAACAAGAAAACGGCTTCTCTCCTATGTGACGTCTCTGATGTATAACCAGGTATGATTTTGTTGCAAAACATTTCAAACATTCTGAACAAGAAAATGGCTTCTCTCCTGTGTGAGTTCTCTGATGTCTAACAAGGTCTGATTTATCCTTGAAACATTTCCCACATTCTAAACAAGAAAATGGCTTCTCTCCTGTGTGCCTTTCCTGATGTTTAACAAGGACTGATTTCACAGCAAAACATTTTCCACAGTCTGAACAAACAAATGGCTTCTCACCTATGTGACTTCTCTGATGTGTAACAAGGGCTGATTTCACAGCAAAACATTTCCCACATTCTGAACAAGAAAATGGCTTCTCTCTTGTGTGACTTCTCTGATGATGTGTAATAAGGGATAATTTCCGTGTAAAACATTTTCCACATTCTGAACAAGAAAACGGCTTCTCTCTTGTGTGAGATCTCTGATGTGTAATAAGAGATGATTTCCGTGTAAAACATTTCCCACATTCTAAACATACAAACTGCTTCTCTCCTGTGTGAATTCTCTGATGCTGAATTAGACTTGATTTTCCTGCAAAACATTTCCCACATTCTGAACATGAACACGGCTTCTCCCCTGTGTGAGCTCCTTGATGTTTTCCCCTTCTGTAACATTTTTCCTGCTTATCAATCTGTGATGAATCAGAAGATCGGGACTGTATTAGAGGGTCAGATGATGGATCTTTGCTGTGAAGGGCTGAGGAGATATCTGGGATAATGGCAGGTTCTTCATATGTATTTTGTATGATACCACAATCTTCTGCTTTACAATCTGCGGATATCAGACATCCCTCTGAGCTCCCGGTACTGTCATCTGTCAACAACAACAAAAATTATAAACCTTAAAAATTATGCAGATTTTTTTAACATTTATATAGAAATAACAAGTGTTGTAGCAAAATGTAACATCATCTAAGGGTGCTTTTACACAGGCTGAAAGCCGTATGAGTAATCACTCAAAAGAGCCATTACAGATGACGGCCCATGTAAGCATGGGTCCTGACAGAGCAAGTGAGTCAGAATCGCTCACTCATCAAAATCACTTGGTTTGTATCTCACTTAAAGAATAAGCAATTATCAGTACAGAAAACATCACCAAAAACTACAGATGTTAATCGGGACTTACAACTAACTAATTCTGGTTTCCATTAATAACATGGGGTTCTGGGGATCTGAGAAGGGTCATGAAAAGTAACTTGCAGTAGAGTCCCCCACAATCCCCGAGTTCCTGTCCCCAGTAGATCTCGGAGCCCAAGCTACAGGAATAGTATATTCCATACAGATGGAGTTCGGCCATTTCTGCACCAACATTAGTTTCTGGTTTTGCATAAAGAACTCATATAAAATCTCCCATGAAGCCGGATGTCAGTAACACACGGTGTGCAGCAAATACAGAACTGCTCATCTATAAGACAGCTTGGTACATACAGTAACTGTTTTCACTCGGGCAGAAGTAGTCTACAAACTAATATACCCTTTACAGACTAGACTAACTAAAATGAACATTTTTTAGAATATGTTAAAACACATATAAAGGTTACCAAGGCAAACACCTGGACACAAATAACAAAAGTTAGAATCAATACGTATAGATACTGGCTAAATAACCACTGCTTTGTTGATTAGTTGGAAAGATCCATCTATATTTCAGTATTGATTATTAATCCTACAAGAAAACTGAACACTTTCCATGTACTAGATGTCCCTCCGATACAGAGTGTTATAGATTCTAGTAGGGGTAAAAATAATCCCTTAGGACGATATGATAGAATAACTCTCAACCAAAACTTTATAAAGATATAGTAGATCAGAATGGTGCAATGCGTTTCTCTGGAGCCCACAGATTGTCAGGGAACCCCATAAACCTTAAGAATGATTATATGTGAACTGATATAGATGGCAAGTCAGTTTGTCAGATGGAAGGACAAACCGAACCGCCCCAAAAAATCGCATCATCTCAGGATATAGAAATCCCACAGAAACATGGAAAACTTGGTAGGAGCTACAACTCCCACCAGTAATATCTACTGTAATATCCCAGTGATATGCTGGGGTCTCACCAGGATTTGCAGCCTTACTCTAAAGAAAATAAGGGAAACCAGGATACGAGGCTGCATGGATGGTAAAGTATTTCACCTCAGTACAACTAGCACCTACTTGTCAGCTTCACACCTATAGAACCTGCTAACCTCCCACTCCCCGCAAATTATTAGTGAGTTAGGATGGGTTGTTTAGAGAAAGCTGACACCAGTGGTGACTACCTCAACCTGACTAGCTACATAGTAGCAGCAGGAGGCTGATAGCCTCTTAACTAGGAACTATCTCAATGTCAAAAATAACTAAAATAGAAAATAAATGAGGCAAAGCCAGCCGTCCTGATGGTGGACTGCTTGTATCACATGACCAGCAGTACACCATCAGGACAGCTGGCTTTTGCAGCCCTTTTTTTCTTTGGAAATAGATCCCAGAAATAGTGATAGGAGGACAGTTTCCAGAGTGAAGGCAACAGAGGAGTTGCACACTACGTTGTAGAGAGACATAATATCTCACCACAGGCTTGCTACTGAATGACATTTCCATCATAGATGGATCATGTTGCTCACCTCAGAGAAGCATCTCCAACATAGGGGAGAGTGATGGCTATACATTTTATGTAGTTTCTCTTGGGTTCTATAACATTGGGTTAGGGTCTTATATTTAAGGTCCTGCAATCTGCAGGATACCACTATCTTGTGCGATAAGAGGAAGCCCTTATGCCAGAGCTCCACTGGGAAGCACATACCTAGTCCTCTCTCCCACGCAACCAGAAAGCTTTGCTTAGAGTCCCCCATCTCTAGACTCAGCAGTGTCCTGTAGATCACAGAGCGTGTGTGTCTGGGGGTCCACGGATACACACAGAGCCTCAAATGGGGTGAGGGATCTAGTGAGGGGTCCCCTAGGTGTCATGGAGTCCACAAAACATCTTAACTGAAAGTATTATAACCAGGCCCCATGGGAAGTCACAGATCCTCTAAAGTCATCCCTAAAGGGATTTAATCTTGCTTATGAGTAAATGTCTCGTAGACTGGGAGTAGGCAGACGAGGAAGAGATAGCAGAGAAGCTCTGCAGTGTAACCTTAAATTGAGGATTACCTACCAAGGTGGTGAGCGGGCCTGGGGAGGTAACTAGTTTAAATTAATCAGGGAATCTCACCTAGATTTGCAGTATCTGCTCAATGAGTGTCGAGTGTACCCCTAGATTGTCATGATACCTCCTTGGGATTCAGAATATACCTGTAACCAGTTTGGTTCCTGGTCATCTTCTGTTTCTACCCAAATGTTGTTAAGGCGATGGTGTAGGAGATTGAGTATGCAGTTACTGATACAAGCTCTATAGTATAAGGACAAAATCAGGTAGACCTACTCCACCCAAAGTGGAGGCCCTTTTTAGGCTACAATTGCTCCAAAAAGTGATTCTGTCACCAGGTTCATGAAGTTAGGCTCGCACATTAGGATGTCATGTTTTAATCTTGGTCTACATCCCCTCCAGACAAATCTAGAGATCAGATGACAGATGCTCATTAAACAGGAACTGTTTAATTTCACAGGTAGGGTCTGGCATAGAGCTAGAAACCTAGGCAAGATATCTATCTTAATGACATTAACTCTGCTGAACCATGATAGATATAGTGGGCTCCATCTCTCCAGATCCCTCTCCATGTCCGACAGGAATGGCTTAAAGTTTAGGGAGAAAACCTGGGAGGGGTCTGCTGGCAAGTGCAAATATCTGATGGAGGTATAATTCCATCTAGGGGGGAGCTTCCTTTCCAGGAATGACACCTCACTCTGCACCAAACTAATATTCAGGATCTCTGATTTTACTAGATTTACTTTGAAATTACTAACCCTCCCGAATTCCTGAAATTCTTGTTGTAGCGCTGGGAGTCCCACCCTCGGGTGTGACAGATATCTTTTTGCTATATTTATAATAAGAGATTCTAGATAATAAAACAAAAAACACATTTGATATCGCTGCGTCCGTAAAAGTCTGATGTATCAAAATAATGCGTTATTTACCCCATAAGGTGAATGTCGTCAGAAAAAAAAAGGAATGCCAGAATTGCGATTTTTTTGGTTACCCTCCAAGAAAAAATGTAACAAAAAATGTATGTACTCTAAAATGATACCCACGGAAACTACAGGACATCCTGCAAAAAATGAGTCCTCACACAGCCGTGTTGATGGAAAAAAGTTATCGCTGTCGGAAGATGGCAGCAGAAAAAAACTTTTAAAAAACTTAAATCTCTTTGAAAAACAAATAAATAAAAGTAATACAGCAAAAAAAAAAAAAAATACACTATATAAAATTTAGTATTGTAGTAATCGTCCTTACCCATAGAATAACGTTTTGGCGTAATTTTTGTTGCAGTTTGTACGCCGTACAAACAGGATGCACCCAAAGAGGGCAGAATTTTTATTTTTTTCATTTCCCTCCACTTATAATGCACTGAAAAACTTTTTTAAAGTTTTATGGTACATTAAATTGTACCAGTGAAAAACACAACTCATCCCGCAAAAAACAAGCCATCATACAGCTATGTTGATGGATAAATAAGAGTTGTGTTTTTTTTAAAGGGGGGGGGGAGAAAATGGGAAAAAAAGGGCCGCGTCCTTAAGGGGTTCCCCAGTCATCCTGCCCTGATGGCGGTCCGGCCATTAGACTTTTCCTGATTCTGAACAAACTCTTTGCAGCCGTTAGAGAACACATCTGTAAGCCGTTACTTTATCTCCAACCCCCTTATAATCGGCTCAGACGTTATATTAGGATGAAACTACTCGGAATCTGTTTCCCAATTTTGCCCATTTATGGCAACTGGAAGAGTATTACGGTGAGATCACACACTGCGGAATTGTATAATCTACAGTACAATGTAAGGGAGTGGGATTCTAAGAAACCGCATTCACTTCCAGCTGAGAGATAAGATATGAAACCTGAAATATGATTTATCTGGTCGGCCATATTCAGATGGCTGAGTGCGAGTTGTGCCCGAGAACTCCCATTGGACATCACATGGACACAAACGGACTGTGTGCTGCCCCATGCTGGCAGGCAGTAGACATTGCATGTCCAATTCTGGTCCGTGAATCAAACCAGAATGGGACATGCTGGGAGTTTATGTGAACTACATAAAAAACATGTCCATGTTAATAGTCTAGCTGGCTATAAAGGATCTAAGTGCGGCCTATGAAATACATGGACAGACGTCAGATGGGAAATAGTGTCTGTCTGAATGGGATCTTCATGATGATCAGCACCTCTGTGTTTTCCTGCCAAGTCTCTGGTGAGCGACATCCCTGACACTCCAGCACTAGACTTCCATCCTCTAAAGCATCCTTTGTTCTTTGGGTCTAGGTCTCCAAATCATGATTATTTTTTCTTAGTCCATGCCACTATGCTATGGATTCTGTTATCGGGGTCTTTGCCTCCATCTTGGGTATTGTGTTAGCACACAGCAACTTGATATTAGTCTAATAGGAATTAATGGTTCCTCAAATCCCTTTTACACGGCCTGATTGCCAGATTATGAAAAAGGGGATGCTCGATTATTAGCTGATCGATGATTTTCAGCTTTACATCTCTCCATATTACCGAGGAGATGACCAGCCGGCTTATGTGCATCAGCAGTCAGACTAAAGATCATTCGTTCCCATAGCAGTGATTCTTGTCCTGTGTAAACCAAAAAGTAAGCCAGCAGCGACTGACCTGCCTACTGATCAGCGCTGGTTACATCAGATCAAGAGTTGGTCAGTGTAAAAGGATCCTCAATCCCAGAACTGGAAAAACATTTCTCTCTGCTCATCAGTATAGACATTATATAATGAATAGTAGTTCCCGCTCACATAGGTGTGTTTCATGTCCGTGCCGTAAATGCCCATCATGTGTTACCACCTATAACGCTATCACATGTCATACATATATAGTTTGTATTCTGGCTGAATGGGGGAATATACAGTGGAAATTGACAGATCCCAGAGCTTATAAATCTACATAACTATCAGCAGCCGCTGACCGAGGAGAATCAGTGACTCTTCTCTGCTGTATTTAGTGGTTACCACTCACCTGGGCGGTTACCTGTAGGAATCTCCTCTTTACACCGCTGATCGCCCCTCACATTGGTCTCTGTAGTATTAATATTGGTCAGATCTTCATCCGGATACAAAAGCTGTGAGACAAATATTGTAAAAGTCAGCAGATGGTTGGAGAAGTCGTGTGGAAGGTTTTACATGATCAGAAAAGATCATTAATTATCATGAGAACCAAAAATAACCTGACAGAAATTGTTCCAAAAAGGGATTCTGTCACCGGTTCATGAAGTTAGGCTTGGAGCAGAGCTCTGAGTCACAGAGGGGGGCCATGTCAGCTTTTCTCCACCCCCCTTTTCCCCTTTCGTGTACAGGTAGATAGCCATTACTCTGTATGCTGCAGGGGGGAGAGGCTAGCATAGCCACCTCCTGTAGTCCAATAGAAGGGACAGGAGGTAGGGGCAGGAGTGCACTAATACTACTGTTAGGACCCATCCGAAAGCTTGGTCATCTGGACATTGGTGTATGGGCCAATATACTGTGATCACATTCTATACCAAGTACCTTGCATTGCTTAATGTGGTTAGTGTATACATAGTTATGTAGTTTTCTGATTAAAAATGTATATTGAGTTTGGTTGCCACTTTTTGGTTGTTGCTTGAACAGTAGGTTTCTGCAGCCATGGTTTTACATGAACCTATCACCTACCCAGATTTCCCTGCTTGAAACGAATAAAACGGTCATGAAAGTGACAAAGTTGTGAAAAAAAATATGAATATATTTTTCACTTGCTTTATAATAATTTTTGCAAACAAATGTGGAGTCCGAACGCTCAATAGGCCCCGAGATAAATTGGCTAGGGGGGTCAAGATTTCAAAATGTATTCAATTGTGCCCTGAAATCCAATGGGTGTTCCCTCCATTCTAGGCCTGCCATGTGTCCAGTAAGCAGATGATGGCCACAATGGGTGTGTTTCTGAACACAGGACAAACAGGTGTAGCTATTTTGGTGTACAAATCCTCATTTCCATGTGCACAATAGAAAAAGATATGTCTTTAAAATGACATATTTGCAAAAATATGAAATTTTATTTTTCTACTCTATTTAGCATTAACGCCTGAAAAAAAAACCTGTGGGATCAAATACTCATGACACCCCTCATTGAATACATTAAGGGGTGTAGTTTTTTTTAAAGTGGGGTCATTTGTGGGGATATCTATCATTCTGACACCTAGAAGCCTTTGCAATCTTGGCTTGGTCTAGGAAATCAAAGTGTTCATCAAAATGTTGATAATCAATGTTAAATTTGTACGTTTCCCAAATAGTTAAAGAAAAAGTAAAGTTTTTCAAATGTGCATCCAGAATAAAGTAAACTGATGGAAATATATATCTGTAGAATATGTTTGCACATATTTGAGATATTGCAGTTGAAAATGTGAAAAAAAAACATTTTTAATAAATATACACAAATTCTATCAGTCTATTTTCACCACCTAAATGAAGAACATTATGTGGCGAAAAAACAATGTCAGAATCACTTGGATATGCAAAACCTTTACAGAGTTATTCTATGTTAAAGTGACACGTCAGATTTCCAAAATTTTGCTTAGTCATTAAAGGGGTTGTCCCGCGCCGAAACGGGTTTTTTTTTTCAACCCCCCCCCCCCCCCCCTCCCGTTCGGCGCGAGACAACCCCGATGCAGGGACCTAAAGAAAGCTTACCGGAGCGCTTACCTGAATCCCCGCGCTCCGGTGACTTCTATACTTACCGGTGAAGATGGCCGCCGGGATCCTCTTCCTCCGTGGACCGCAGCTCTTCTGTGCGGTCCATTGCCGATTCCAGCCTCCTGATTGGCTGGAATCGGCACGTGACGGGGCGGAGCTACACGGAGACGGCATTCTGCACGAGCGGCTCCATTGAAGAGAGCAGAAGACCCGGACTGCGCAAGCGCGGCTAATTTGGCCATCGGAGGGCGAAAATTAGGCGGCTCCATGGGAACGAGGACGCTAGCAACGGAGCAGGTAAGTAAAAAACTTTTTATAACTTCTGTATGGCTCATAATTAATGCACAATGTACATTACAAAGTGCATTAATATGGCCATACAGAAGTGTATAGACCCACTTGCTGCCGCGGGACAACCCCTTTAAGGTTCAAACAGGCTTATTCACTAAAGGGTTAATGATTAGAAAATCTTGATAGGGAATCCTTACACTTTCACTTAACCTCACTATACACCTGGGTGATGTTATTTGGGCTAGTTGTCCACAGAAGGTCCAGTAGGAAACCTCTTGTGTGAGTGGGTTATGTTCTATCTACTCTGATGGCCACATAGCTGCAGGTCTAGAGGCCGGACATAGATATTGGATGGTGGTTCAATGACCCCTCATGACCCTCATACACATGTATATTCAGGTTTGCTAGACACGCTGCACGTTGTCTCAGTGGAGGAGATCAGCGTCTACCCGACACATCCGCTGTTTGTCTCAGGGGAAATAAAGGAGCAGATAAATATAAATCCAAGCTTCTTATTCCCACCAGCAGTCACCACTGCCAGAACACTGGTAGAAGATCCAGAAAACATCTAAAGGGCTTGCGAAAAGAATGATCAAAGTCCATCTTTTTGCATTTTTAAACAGAACCTGCCATGTTGTAGATTGTTGTAGAATGTGTTGCTGATGGCAGATAAATGCAAATATGATCCTAGTCCATTCCAGAGCCGTGCAAAGAAATCAGTTGTTGGAAGAACGATAAAAGTCCACTGTGCATCAGGAATGATCAGGTCTGATCTGTAATAGAAAGCTGTACTCTAATCTTCCCCCATTACAAGATCACAAATACAACGATCTGCAGACTCTGACACTGTGTGTGCCAACAGAATACCTCGATTACTATGAAATCTCATAATTAGGCAATGCCCAGATGACGATTAAAGAGAAAACCCAGTGAGGTTTCTATTCATGATGTAATTTGCCCCGGTATATAGAAGTTGGCTCGTGGACTTTTAATACCTTCTTGGCACCTCAAGTCCACCAGAGACCGGTGTGAAGCACAGCTGATCCCCCTGCATGCCGAGAGAACTGTGTGCGGGCTCCGACGCCGTTACTGTCAGTGGCAGAGCGGCGGGACCGGGCGCGGGAGACTAGCAGCGGCCATCCTATACACTGAGGGTCCGCTCGCTTTCTAAAGAAAGGAAGCGCCCGGCGACAGCCAGCACGACCGGCACAGACAACGTTTCAGCTCCCCGGGAGGTCAGAGGGGAAGGAGAGCGTGACTGCAGCACTCACTGGAGCGGCAGGCTTTCAGCTCCTCCGGTGCTATAGCAACAGACGCCGGGACAGGTGAGCAGATCAGCGAAGGAGGGTGACGGTCGGGTGTGAGGTGGATAAAGAGAGGAGGCTGCTCCAACACTATCCTCCACTAAAAGTGAAGAAGGAGCAGTATTCCAGGTGCCTTCTGCCTCCACGCCATTTTCCCCCCCAGCGCCCCCTCCTTCTTCTCCCTCCTCGGCGGGAAGTTTCCCGCCTAACATCTCCACCACTCCACCCCCCCCCCCCATCTGGATGAAGATAGTTGAACTGTCTCCAAGGGGAGCTCTTGTTAACCCCTTAACACCGGAACAGCCTGTAATCACCCTCAGGGGACCCAGAGGCTTATATATAAGAGCACTGCTCTAATTTTTGTAGATCCTGCAGCGCAGGATCTAATTTACTACAGCTCCTGTTAACCCCTTAACACCTGAACAGCCTGTTATCACCCCCAGGGGACCCAAAAGCTCATATATAGGAGCACTGCTCCAATCTTTTCTTGGAGATCCTGCAGCGCAAGATCTAATTCATCCACTACAAATTTCTCAAATTTGGACTTTCACAAGGGCGGAGCCTGGACGCCGAGCGAGATGGCTAACTGAGAGCCGCGCTCCTGCAGACAGGCACCCATGGAACCCTACAGCATCGGCAAACTACAAGAAAAATGGACAAAACATCAAAAGAAAGAGGCACAGACCCGCAGAGCACACCTCGGCCGGCCAAAACGCAGGTAGACGTGCAACGCTTCTTTAAAAGAGCACCCGTCCCGATCCCCGCGGCCCCCGTCCAAGATGGCGCCGGCACGGGAGCTCATCCCTGCACCTAACCAAACAGAGGAAGAAGAGCTGCCCTCTGACGGAGAAGAGGGTGAGTCCGTTTCCCGAGGCTTTATGAAAAGCTTACTCTCCCAAGCCCTACGCCCTATCAGCTCTGACCTAAGTGAAATAAAAGACGAGCTAAAACACTTGGGCCATAGGGTGGAGGATATGGAGACATCCTCTGCTGCCATAGTGTCACATTCCTTGCAACTAGAACAAGCAGTCAAGGAACAACACTTACATCTCAACAGAGCACTCTTACTCCAAGAAGACCTGGAGAATAGAAATAGGCGTAACAATTTGCGCCTAAAGGGGATCCCGGAATCTTATGCCAGTGAAACTTTGACGAAAGTCGCCAAGGAAATCTTCGCCATCTTACTGGGGGAAGAAAGAGCATCCAGCATTAACATCGAGAGAATTCATAGAGCTCTCAGGCCCCCTCCTGGCACTACTGAGTCCCCCAGAGATGTAATTTGTAAAGTGCTCTCCTTCCCCGATACAACCGCAGTGCTAAGGGCAGCCAGACTACATGGAGAACTGAAATACTCGGACTCTCTGATTCGGATCTTACAGGACTTGGCACCCTCTACGCTTGCTAAGCGCCGGGCTTTACGTCCATTATTAGAGATCCTTAAGTCTAGGGAGCTACGCTACGCGTGGTTATTCCCTTTTGGCATTAGCATTTCCATCCAAGGCAAAAGAGTCAATATCCGCACCCAGGAGGAAATGCAAAAATTATGGGAGCTCCTGGATATAGAGCCTATTGTCCTTTCAAACTGGCAATCGATTCCTGATCCGCTTCAGTTTCAGCCGCTTGAAGACCCAGGGGACTGGATGTTAGCGAGCAGTTCTAAATCCCCTAGGGGGAAAAAGAAGAAGCCGCGCCAGGACTCGTGAATCGGGGGTTCGTGGACTTGCGGACCTTACACTTTTATTGGTCAGAGCCAGAGCGTACCCCAGAGGCAGTCCTAGTTCCACTCACATTGTCTGCCACCTGAAAGGGGTTAAGTTCCCGCTTTGTTTCGGGATTATATGTTTCACTCTGCTACTGGTTTTCTACTCCTTTTTTCAGATCACTGGTGTTACAACTGGTCCGACGGGGCCAGAGGGTGGAGGACTGCTTCCAGAAGGATGCTGAAGATTTACACCCCCTTCCACACCTCTGATTCACGGCCCGGGACTGGTGACTGTTGCTCTACAAATTCGACCCTTATTGCTTTTGCTTATACTTCATGCTTACTGTTTAATGCATATAGCTCATTGCTTATAGCCTATTGCTAATGTTATGGTATATCTATGCCTTTATTAGTTAACGTTTACAAGATGTTGCCGTTGCATAACATTATTTTTCCTCTTACGGGTGTTAACCCGTGTAGCCCTCCGCCGAGGAACTGGTGGGTGCCTGTCGGGTAATGTCCACGCAGTAACTGATATTCTGTACTCCCGTTGGGGTCGACACTCCCCGGGACTTCGGAATACCGCCCTCGAATATCAAGAATATCAAACACAACTTGGTTTAGTACAAGCTTATTTTTCACAGGTTATATTAGGAAGCTGAGATCCCCCTTATAGGGAATCTAGCCTCTCCTACTCACAGCAAGACTTGTGCGTAACCTCCCCCACTGCCTTTTTCTCCCCTTCCCCTCCTACCTATTCCCCTACGACCCAAGTTATCTATCTTTTATTTGCCTAGTGTGGTGAACTCGCGTAAGGGACCCGTCAGAGATCCCTTTACCCATCATTTTCGTGTAACCTTGTCTCTAAATCTTTGTCCATCTCCTTCTTAGCGCAGGTGCCCTGCAATGAGCGGATTGCGTCTTACCTCCTTCAACGTCAGGGGCCTCAGCTCTCCGCAAAAACGCCATGACCTGGAGTTACTACTGAAAAGGTACGACACCAGAATTCTCTTTCTCCAAGAGACCCATTTCAAGGGAACCAAATCCTTCCCCCTTCCGGGGAAGTGTTTTCCCAGTGTTTATCACAGTACTCACCCCTCGTCGGCCTCGAAGGGAGTCTCCATATTCCTACATAAGTCAGTTAATTTTGTGGAGGAGGCCCGGTTCGGGGACGGCGAGGGTAGAGTTCTCTTCCTGAGAGGCACATTGAACAATACCAAGATGACACTAGCAAACATCTATGCCCCCAACACAGAGCAGATACCCTGGCTGTTAAAACAGCTGGAAAACTTGAAAAACTTTAGCGTAAGCCAGATCATCTTAGCGGGCGACTTTAATATCACCTTTAACCCCGCACTGGACTCGTCCTCTGGCCGGTCCCAGATCTCACAGACCAAATTGAGGAAGCTGGGCAAGCTGATTCAGGAGCTCGGCTTGGTAGACTCATGGCGTTCCCTAAACCCTACCACGAGAGATTTTTCGTATCTATCTTCGGTACATTCAACATACCAAAGGCTGGACTATGTCCTGGTCTCCTCCGCCCTCCTCACGTCACTGATTAGAGCCGACATAGACACCATGACGATATCGGATCATGCCCCCGTGCATGTGACGATTCGTCCACCACAACCAAGCGTTAGAGAATGGAGATGGGCTCTTAATACCTCCCTTCTGGACCAAGTTGAGGACAGGGAATACTTGACCAATTAGCTCGAGGAATATTTCCACCTCAACGCAACAGAGGAGTCTAGTTCCCCGATGGTCTGGGAAGCCCACAAGGCTTACATGCGAGGACTATTGATTGACCTCGGTTCGAGAGTCAAGAAGCGCACTCAAAAGGCCATAGACGATAAACTCTCACTAATTGCTAGACTCGAGTTCTCTGCGAAATTATCCCAAACAAAACAAAACCTGGACAAACTTACGGGGGTAAGGGCTGACCTGAATCTATTGTTAAACATTCAATAAGAAACAGTTGAACTTCAGACTTAAGATTTATGCCCAAGGCAACAGGGGAAGTAGACTTATGTCTGCACTGATTAAAAAAGCCTGCGCTAAGACCCAAATTGGGACTATCAGGTCCCCCTCGGGTGTATCCATGACCACTTCCATAGATATAGCAGAAGAGTTCCGAAAGTATTACTCGGCCTTATACAATATCAGAAAAGAGGGTGATGCTTCCCCTCCAGGAAACCTCGCTGACCTGATAGACGGCTTTCTGGGGCAGATCCAAATGCCCAGACTCGATTCTGCAAAGGTCTCTTCGCTAACTGACCAGGTAACACTCTCCGAGGTAGGAGATCTGATAAAGTCTAGCCCCCCGAATAAAAGCCCCGGCCCCGACAGCTTCCCTCTCAAATACTATAAAACCTTTCTTCAGGTGATTGGTCCGAGATTGACAACCCTGTTCAATGACCTGATGGGAGGGGCATCCCTGCCGAGTCAAGCACTGGAGGCCCACATTGTCCTGATACATAAGGACAACAAAGACCCAGAATTATGTGGGAAATACCGCCCCATCTCACTGATTAATCAGGATATGAAGCTCTGGGCGAAATTGCTAGCAAATAGACTGGCTCCCTGGGTACCCTCCTTGATAGATGGGGAACAGGCGGGCTTCGTTAAGGGAAGGGAGGGGAGAGACAACTGCCTTAGGCTTCTCCATGCGGCGAGATACGCTCAACATCACAAGATCCCGCTTGCCTTAGTAGGTACTGACGCCGAAAAGGCTTTTGATAGAGTGGACTGGCTATACATGGAGAGGGTGTTGCACCATTTTAACTTCCCTGTGCAATTCATCAGGGCCATCTTTTCGCTCTATGCTTGCCCCCACGCAAGGCTGAGGGTAAACGAGATTCTCTCCCTTCCCTTCCTTATAAAAAATGGTACTCGGCAGGGATGCCCCCTCTCTCCATCACTCTTCATTCTGTCGCTGGAACCTCTTTTATTGAGGATAAGGCAGGACTCCGAGGTGAGGGGCCTAGATATCGGTGGACGACAACTTTCTGTGGCGGCCTTCGCGGACGACGCGGCATTTATAGTTACCGAGCCTAGGAGGAGCTTGCCCAGGCTACTAGAGATTCTGGATGAATTTGGAGGAATATCGAACTTTAAGATCAATTTAGCAAAGTCGACCGCACTAAATATTTCTATTCCACCAATGCAGTTTGATCAAATAAAAGCTGACTCACCTCTAGCCTGGGCACCCTCCCATCTAGAATATTTGGGTATTAAGCTAACTAAAAAAGCGGAAGATCTGTATAGAGCGAATTTTATCCCCCTTATAGATAGGGTCAAACATCTTCTCAAAACATATGACATACCGTGTGTGTCATGGTTCGGGAGGAAAAACATCATCAAAACCAACATTCTCCCCATTATATTGTATAAAATTAGGATGCTTCCTATACATCTCCCCTCCAGTTTCTTTAAAGACCTACGCTCGTCCTTCTCGGGGTTTGTGTGGAGGCGGAGGAGACCAAGACTGGCACATAGCCTCATGATAAAGAGCCGTAGCGAAGGTGGCATTGACCTCCCCAACCTTTGTGATTATTACAGAGCATCCCAACTCCGCTATTGGTGGGACTTAACGCAGAGGGAGGGAGATAAGCTCCTCACAAGTTTAGTTGAAGGTTATAATAAGTCTCCACTAGAGGATGACTTGTGGTTCCCAGCCAGTGCACGCTATCAATCTAGAACCTACAACCCACTCCTCAGGGGTCCATGTGAGGTCTGGGACAGGCTTAGGGGGGAGCTGGCTCCGGCTCCCTCACCCATACTCCCACTGTCCGCAGTTCCTAAAATACTGAACCCCTTCCTGAGGCGGGACATAGCTCCAGTGTGGGAGAAAGTTAAATCTCTCCAAATTGCAAATCTTCAGACCATTGCTCACCTCGACCCGAATAGCATCCTTCAAAAATTACGGCCTGAAGAGAAGTTCTCATTTCTAGAAAAGGCTCAGGTGACAGGCACACTTAAAGTATTTCTTGGTAAGCACAAATCCACTAGACCGACTACACCCTTTGAAAAGGCCTGGATGGAAAATAAAGCCTCTCAAAAGAGCATCTCTTACCTACGGAGGAGCTTGGTCTCCCCGGGTCTGCCTTACAAACCAGCCTTCCTCTCCTCATGGGAGAAGGAACTGGGGATACACATAAACGCAGAGGAGTCTAAATTAATCTTAGACACCTCATTTGGTTTATCTCCTTGCATCACAGCCCAGGAGGCACATTAGAAACTGCTTGTAAGGTGGTATCGGACCCCCCAGTGGCTATTTGACCACAAGCTCTCCACTCAGAAAATTTGCTGGAGATGCAAGTCCGAAGAGGGGACATACCTACACATATGGTGGTCATGTTCGGTCTTGGCTCCCTTCTGGAGAGGCGTAGACACAATTATCAGGAAGATTTCCCCTAAGACTTTGATCTCTCTGGACTTAGTCCTGTTGTGGAGACCATAGAAACATTTCCATCCTTTTAGAAACAAACTGATAGCCATGCTCCTGGACACAGCCAAATCACTAATCCCCCGTCTTTGGCTGCAAAACACTCCCCCTACGCTAGGTCATTGGAGAGAGAGAATTGATAACTTGTACTCCTTAGAGGAACTACACAGCTGGTCAAACAACACTTATGATAAGTTTATTGTGACCTGGGCACCGTGGCGTGAGGTTCGGCTCCTGACGTTGTGGGACTAACGAGATGAGGTACACCTGCTCCCTATCCAGTTATGGGCTGACGGTCCACCACAACAAAGGTTCCCCCCCCCTCCCCCTCCCCATCTTCCCCCCCCCCCCCCTCTTTATATAATCTACAGTCGATGTTTTTTGTAAGCACCACGACTATATGAAGGGTAAGGGTGCAAGGAGGAGAGGAGCGGGACTGAGACATGGTCCTACGCTCATCCCCTCTAGCATTAAAATACATAGTATTAATACGCCTGCGGCTGGCAAGGAGAGAAGTCAGAGATAGCAGATATTGGCGTTACGCACTTCTTTCCCATATATATGCTTTCCTTTATTTAGCATTACTCGATATGTAGATTTACTGATATTGCTCATGCTAAGATAAATGTTCCTGTCTTTCAGCGATATCAGACAACTTTGTTTGTATGTAACTTGTTTATTGAAAAACTAATAAAAACTGATTTAAAAAAAAAAGAAAAAAAAAAAGAAGTTCGCTCGTGTTACCTTGTTTAGCAATTCCTTTCTATCGGAAGCTTCTCAGAGTCCTTCTCCTTCAGTGTGCCTTGTGATTTCATTCTGAACATCCCAGATTTACTGCGCTTTATGGTACTCTTACAATGTCTGTTTGTCAGTAAGCTCTTTAGAGGGGGACACAGAGACTTCTAGTATAGTTACTGCTGATGATCCTGTCACACAGTAATAATGAAGGTGATGACAGTTCAGTCTCCTGACTGTATACTTATAGTCTGTAGCTGATTTAGCTGAATACAGAAGGTACTGACAATATGCTACTTGTCAAAGATGGGTTAGAGGAGACCCGACAGATGCCGCCTCCATCACTGATTACTCACGGAACAATTATTCTGTCCGCCTTGCTGCTATGACCATGTGTCATGGCAGAGCCTTGATCGATCACTATAGTGAAATTGCGAATGTGGAGTCGCCAGACTACAGGTGGATTTGTAACCAGCTTTCACATGGTCCTGCCACATGCAGATCGAATGCACCCCGTAATCCGGTCTGACACACTCCAGCACTATACAATGCCGCTCACATACACAT
This sequence comes from Eleutherodactylus coqui, assembly GCF_035609145.1. Taxonomy (NCBI): domain Eukaryota; kingdom Metazoa; phylum Chordata; class Amphibia; order Anura; family Eleutherodactylidae; genus Eleutherodactylus; species Eleutherodactylus coqui. The sequence continues at coordinate 18,538,317 of NC_089841.1, forward strand.
GCTGCCACCACCAGCTGTTAAGGGATGCCAGGACCCAGACTATGAATTATGAACACAATCTTCCGAGTTTATGGTTTTAAAACGGGAAAGGCTTAACTAATAAATTGCAGATTGATTTTAGAAAACAATTAGCAGTGAAGATATATATATATATATATATATATATATATATATATATATATTATAAAAAGATATACAAATAGCTTGGTACACGGGAGTATAAGGGCACACTGGTTTACTCACACAAACAGTATTTTTAAATAAACAGGAAGAAAATAAAAGAAAGATACCAGGTTTGGGATATCTGGCTCAAGGTTATGATTCGTGCAGAGTTACTGAAGCAGGATCTGAAGTCTGACCCAGGATCTCTCTGAGACCATAAGTTTTAAAATTTCCCTAGAACACACCTCCACCCTCCCCCTCGGAGGTCATTCAGAGAAAGGTGGGGTAAATATGTATGGAGTTCTGGGAAACCATAATTTCCCATTTTGGCCAAGATCCTCCAAACAGGAATTCCTGGTCATGATTACATCAATTCGGCGGTACAAAACATGACAAGTAAATTATGCCCAGGTACGTGGATATACCATTGGGTGGAGTTCTCTGCTTCGAACCTCAATGTGTTTAGGTGCGTTTTGTCCAGCTGGTTCCCCAGATTCTGAAAATATAATTGATATCAGGCTTGTACAGTCACATGACTAAGAATCTTTATTAACAAATTTTCCATTAATTGGACTGTCGGTGCCTAAACGCCTGGGAGAACTCAGCTCTGAGATGAATGAGCCTCCTGAGACTTCATTAACAGGCAACCAATCACACGATGCGATTTCCTCATGCTAATTCTAACTAAGTAGATGGTAGAGTTAAATAGACTGGAGGAACTAATTTACATCAAAGCTATCTACCTGCACACAAAATGGATGACATACAGCCAGGCTTGAATGGGCTGATATAAAATGGATGCTGAGACAGGCCTACCAGTCTCTATATCACAGTAGTGGCAATAGCTACTTACATAATGTTGTGCTGAAGCACTATGGGATTGAAAGCTCAGAAGAGTGGAAGAGAAATCAGGGACAAGTCTTAACATTGAGATAGTGCCTGGTAAGCATCAGACAGGAGACTGCACTGCAGGGAAGTAACTGCAATATACATGGGAGATATCCAGAGACATTAAAGGGGTTGTCCCGCGCCGAAACGGGTTTTTTTTTTTTCAACAGCCCCCCGTTCGCGCGAGACAAACCCGATGCAGGGACCTAAAAAAAAATCCGCACAGCGCTTACCTGAATCCCCGCGCTCCGGTGACTTCTTACTTACCGGTTGAAGATGGCCGCCGGGATCTTCTCCCTCGGTGGACCGCAGCTCTTCTGTGCGGTCCATTGTCGATTCCAGCCTCCTGATTGGCTGGAATCGGCATGTGACGGGGCGGAGCTACACGGAGCCGGCATCCAGCACGAGCGGCCCCATTGAGAAAAGAAGAAGACCCTGACTGCGCAAGCGCGTCTAATTTGGCCATTAGACGCTGAAAATTAGGCGGCTCCATGGAAACGAGGATGCCAGCAACGGAACAGGTAAGTGAAAAACTTCTTATAACTTCTGTATGGCTCATAATTAATGCACAATGTACATTACAAAGTGCATTAATATGGCCAAACAGAAGTGCATAGACCCACTTGCTTTCGCGGGACAACCCCTTTAAGAGCACAACAGAACATCAGATGACGGGTACAGGGATGGGAAAATGTGTTTTTTGCTGAAGTGGTGCTCTAATGTAAAGTTATATTTTTTTAATTATATGATTTTCAGCCGTGTTTTCCTTTTCGAAATGTTCCCTGCATAAATTACCGGGTTCACATATCCCATCTTATTGTTTACTTTGGGCATGATGAGTTGTGAAACCTTCAAATTAAGACTAGCAATTTTCAGTAAAAGTGGACCGTGATCATTCTTTCCCCCGAGGCCTTCATCTAATGCCTCTGGTCAGCGGTAATCCTGCCATCTCCACCGGCCTCATCACACAAATATAAAACATATAGTAAGACAGAACTCAAGAGCTTCACAGCCTTCTACAGATCAGAGGGACATCTCCATCTACCTGATGGTCCTGCGGAAGAAAAGGACGGGGACATCTCTCTGGTGGGCTTCTCTTAGTGGATGGAACTGCAGGAAACACAGACGGACACTGAAGTCATTCTTTATATACAGATAATAAAGACCCCGTGGATTTAGTCCTGTCTATTACCTGGTGATGGGAGCGGCTGGTGGGTCTCCATCATGGCCTCCTTGTACAGATCCTTGTGTCCTTCTAAATACTCCCACTCCTCCATGGAGAAATAGACAGCGACATCCTGACACCTTATAGGAACCTGGGATGTAACACAATTAATCCGCAGCACTTTTTAGGGCCTGCCAACTGAACGACCAACCTTGTAAGTCCTTTAATGCACATCGCAGAATAGAGTCTGAGCTACAGAATCTTTTTCATGGTCCACTATATACGAAGCGAGTGACAGCATACCAGGCGTATAAATCCAAGTATAATTTTATTCCTCCATAATCACGACGTTTCGACCCACTCGGGGTCTTTGTCAAGCAAGATACAGTGCATTTCAGCATTCACAGGCTTATAAAAAAAACACAGCAAACCCACCACCAATCACGGTTAAAAATAGTCAGGTGTTACAAGGTCCTAATCACCAAACAGCTCTTCCTCTTACTCCAGGAAATTTCCATTAAGACCAGCATACCTCCTGCTCACTTCAAAGCTGCGTGGGATTCCAGACTCTGGTCGGCATTCGTTCTCCTCTATTGCGCATGCGCTGGAATTCCGAGCATATCGCGGTCTCCAGTGTTCATATGCTTCTACTGCGCATGCTCGGGATGTCCGGGCACATCACGCTACCTACTGCTGTGCCAGTAGCGTTCTAGAATCCCCTCACGATACTGCTCATGTCAGCAGTGTTTGTGACATCACCGGTAGCTGCTCTTAATACACTGGGCACCGGAGGTATGTAATAATGCTGATCTTAATGGATATTTACTGGAGTAAGAGGAAGAGCTGTTTGGTGATTAGAACCTTGTAACACCTGACTATTTTTAACTGTGATTGGTGGTGGGTTTGCTGTGTTTTTTTATAAGCCTGTGAATGCTGAAATGCACTGTATCTTGCTTGACCAAGACCCCGAGTGGGTTGAAACGTCGTGATTATGGAGGAATAAAATTATATTTGGATTTATATGCCTGGTATGCTGTTAGTACCTTATAGGAACCTGACAACACAATATAGAGTCATCAACCAGAAGCCTTCAGTGCTTGTACTGTATAATGTCCCAGCATTCCCTGCAGCATCACCTCTCCAGTCAGAAGCTCAATCAACTTCTTGGTGAGTTCTAGAATCTTCTGTACATTGATGTCCTCGTGTATCAGGGGGTGGGGTGGGGGCCCTAGGATTGGGCTCAGGGGTCTTCCCCATCCATCACACACAGGGGCCCAACAGCCATCACTAGAGGTTTTCTTCAATACTGTGTAATCCTGTATATGGGGAGACATTAATAAATATCACTACAAACATTTCCAGTCTATCACCTCTCCAGTGACATCATCAGTCATTACCATAGATAAGAATGATGTATTGTGACATCAGAATCTCTCCCCTCTCCAGTGACATCATCTGTTATTATCATACATAAGAATTATGTATTGTGACATCATCAGAATCTCTCCTCTCTCCAGTGACATCATCTGTTATTACCATAGATAAGAATGATGTAATGTGACATCATCAGAATCTCTCCTCTCTCCAGTGACATCATCTGTTATTACCATAGATAGGAATGATGTTATGTTACATCATCAGATTCTCTTACCTCCCCAGTAAGCTGGAAGAGTATCTCCAGTGTGAGATTGAATACGCTTTCTGCCATCTTGTTTCTGTCCTTCTCCATCTTTGATGAATCAGTCCTGTAGGACCTGAATGGACAGAATTTAAAGCAATATAAAAAACACAAAAAATGAACACATAAAGATTTACTGTCGAGGATAAGAGGAAACATTTAAAAGTGCTTTCCATTAGTTAAAATTGCTTCACAACCCCTGTGTCCTTCCTGGTTGCTGCTGACCAGGACATGTGACTGCTGCAGCCAATCACTGGCTATAAAAGGCAACTTCTGTAGGCAGTGATTGGCTGCAGCAGTCACATGTTCTGGTCAGCAGCAAGCAGGTAGTGAAGCAGGTCACGGGAAAACCTCTTTAACCACTTAATGCTACAGGACATACAGTAACTAAAAAAGAAAAAAAAAGTAAAAGTTTAAAAAAGGGAATAGGAGTTAAAAAAAACCTTTTGCCACATTTATAATAAAATAATCTACGTAATAAAACAAAAATAAATATTTGGCATCACTGTCTCCACGAAACAACGCAATAAAAAGTGATCGTATGCTTTAAAAAATGGTACCAACAGGAACGACTTTGTCCCTTTGCAAAACTATGTCCAAGGGGGGGGGGGGGAGTTATGGCTGTCAGAAGATGGTGACAGAAAATAATTTTTAAAAATGTCGTAATTTTATTTTTTTTCCATTTTCCTCCACTTAGAAGTCTTTTTAAAGTTTCTCCGTACATTGAATAGTACCACTGAAAAATACAACTTGTCCCCCAAAAAGCAAGCCTCCAGAAATCTGTCGGAGGATTAAGAAAAGAATTCTTAAAATGGAAGAAAAAAAACAGAGCCATGTCCTTAAGAGGTAAAGGAGATATTAAAGAGAACCCTTTTCGTGAGTTTATGAAGCCCGAACTACAGGCAACACAAAATCCCGACACGGTTCGTTCTCCTCACCCGGATCAGCTGGACAGATAGTCGACCCAGGCAGGAAGAAGCCAGCAGCGACCGCCCCGATGACTCTTCTCCAAGTTCAGAGCTGCTTTTTATACTTGACATAGGGAGAAGCAAGCAGGATGTTCTACAGACCCCCTTCTCTCCCCCCCCCCTCCCCCGAACAGGGTGCTGCCTATTTTGTGCTTATCTAGTGATAACAGGATGTCCGGATGATGTGGCCCCTGTAACACACGGCTGTTACACCCGCTGCATACAGTCATTTGTATTCTGTATAAAACCCACCTAGTACAAGTAAAGCAGAATCATTCTGTGAAGCGTCTCATGCGTTACGTGTGCCGATTCTCCGAGCTCCGACCAACCTCCCCCAATTAGTCACCCACATTATATCTAACAGCACAGTTGTGCCAACACTCGAAATTCTGAACCCCAGACCTTCTCACGTTCCCCTTTGGTGGATCTGTGTGAGATTATTGCCGGCTGAGCTGTAGTTCGTATTAGGGATGTTTTTGGGGATATTGGACCTGTAGATTATTTTTTATTCCATTTTTGGTTAGACGAGGCGCCTACAGATCAGCCATTCTAGCATTACATTTTCTCTCTCACATAACATTCACTGTGTGGCATAAATAACATGCTACTTTAACCCTTTTCTTGCTGACCATGAATCTCTCGGGGGGCACTCCAGTAGGTAATAATGTAGATGTAACATCCTTGCTACTAATGGCTGTATCTCAAGCTGTATTGTGGCTGGAGGATCAATTTTATGCTGATTTTAACCCCTTAATGACACGGCCCTTTTTTCCAATTTTTGTTTTTTCCTTCCCCCTTTTAAAAAAATCATAATTTCTCTATTTATCCATCGACTTGGCTCTATGAGGGCTTGTTTTAAACATTTCTAAGTGGAGTAAAATGAAAAAAAACAAAAAACATTCCACCATCTTTCAGTGCGTCTTGTTTCTAGGGTAAGCACACTGCAACAAAAAGGACAACTTTATTCTCTGGGTCAGTACGATTGCTGCAATACCAAACGTTACATTCTTAAAAATTATTTTCTACTGCATTGTTCTGCGCTCAATAACTTTTCTATTTTTCCGTCAACGTAGTTGTTCGCGGCTCATTTTTGTGGGGCGTCCTGCAGTTTGCATTGGTACCATTTCTGGATATATGTGCCTTTTTGATAGCTTTTTATTGCCTTTTTGCCTGGGAGACAGGGTGACTGAAAAAGTGCGTCTCTGGCGTTCTTTTTTTTTTTTTTTTGAACAGCGGGGTAAATAATCTACTTTGACTTTTATGGATGCGGCGATAACAAATATGTATTTTTGATTTATTTTTTTTATTATGGATAGATTTCAACTTTTAATACTTTTTTTTCACAATTAGTAAAACTTTATTGATCTGATTTGTACTTTATTTTTTAGCCACCCCTGGGGGACTACAACATGCGATGCTTTGATCGCTCTTGCAGTATCATGTAATGCCATAGCATTACATCATACTGCAATCTGACAGGTAGTCTATGAAGCCACCCCACGGGGATGGCTTGATAGGCAGTCTGCTAAGGCAGCCCTGGGGCCTTTCAAGAGGCCCCCCGGCCACCATGTCACCCGCATGTCTCCCTGCGATCTCGTTGCAGGGGGGCTGTACAGGACGTTCGGGGGGGTCGTGATCGGCCGCGTAGCTAATTCGGCTATTGCCTGCAGGTGTCAGCTGTAATAAACAGCTGATGCCCACCCTGTATGAAGAGAGATCGGGCAATCTCTCTTCATGCATACCCCAAACATCCTGGAGAGGGAAGGGGTTAAAGCTAGAGATGAGCGAGCACCAAAATGCTCGGGTGCTCATTACTCGGGACGAAAATTTCGCGATGCTCGAGGGTTCGTTTCGAGTAACGAACCCCATTGAAGTCAATGGGCGACTCGAGCATTTTTGTATTTCGCCGATGCTCGCTAAGGTTTCCATTTGTGAAAATCTGGGCAATTCAAGAAAGTGATGGGAACGACACAGCAACGGATAGGGCAGGCGAGGGGGCTACATGTTGGGCTGCATCTCAAGTTCACAGGTCCCACTATTAAGCCACAATAGCGGCGAGTGTGCCCCCCCCCCCAACAATTTTTACTTCTGAAAAACCCTCATTAGCAATGCATACCTTAGCTAAGCACCACACTACCTCCAACAAAGCACAATCACTGCCTGCATGACACTCCGCTGCCACTTCTCCTGGGTTACATGCTGCCCAACCCCCCGCACGATCCAGTGTCCATAGCGCACACCAAATTGTCCCTGCACAGCCTTCAGCTGCCCTCATGCCACACCACCCTCATGTCTATTTATAAGTGCGTCTGCCATGAGGAGGAACCGCAGGCACACACTGCAGAGGGTTGGCACGGCTAGGCAGCGACCCACTGTTTAACCCCTTAATGACATGGCCTATTTTGGCGTTGAGGACCAAGCGATTTTTTGGTATTTTTCCATCTCCATTTTTCAAAAGCCATAACTTTTTTATTTTTCTGTGGACGCGGCTGTATAAGGGCTTGTTTTTTGCGTGGCGAGCTGTAGTTTTTATCGGTGCCACTTTTGGGTACATAGACAATATCGTAAAATTTTTTAATTTTTTTTTTTATGATAGCAGGGAGAGAAAACGCATCAATTGTGCCATAGATTTCTTTTTCTTTTTTTTACAGCGTTAATCATGCAGCATAAATGACACACTAAATTTTTTTCTGCGGGTCGGTACGGTAACAACGATACCAAAATTGTTATATTTTTTTTAGGTTTTTACACTTTTTTACAATAAAACCCCCTTTTTTTGGAAATCTTTTTTTTCCTCTATAACTGCATTCAAAGTCCTGTAACTTTTTTATTTTTCTATGTACGGAGCTCTATGAGGTCTTTTTTTTTACGAGACGAGCTGTAGTTTTTATTGGTACCATTTTGGGGAATGTACGGCTTTTTTGATCACTTTTATTGCATTTTTTGGGAGGCAAAATGCTAAAAATTAGCATTTTGCCTCTGTTTTTTAGCGTTGTTTTTTACGCTTTTTATCGTACAAAATAAAAAGTGTGTTCAACTTTTTGTACACTTCGTTACGGACGAGTCAATACCAAATATGTGGGGTTTTAATTTTTTTTCCCTTTTTTTATGCTAATATTAGAAAAAGCATAAAAAAAGGGGTTTTTTTTTAAATTTTTTTTTAAATTTTTCTTTTTTTACACTTTTCTTTTCATTTTTTTATACTATTTGAATCCCTCTGAGGGACTTACAACACTGTGCCTATGATCGCTGTTATAAGGCATGGCAGAGCTACTGCTCTCCCATGCCTTATCGCTTATACAGCGATTATAGGCACAGGCAATACAGGACGCCAGTGTCATGGCGACAGGCCGGGCTCTTGCGATGACATCGCGAGTTCTGGCTGGAGACACAGGGGGATCGCGATCCCTCTGTGAACTCTTTCCCTGCCGCGATCTACTTAGATCGCGGCAGGGAAGGGGTTAACAGCGGGCGGTGCATCTCTGATGCCCCCCCGCTGTTGCAGCGGGACGCCGGCTGTGACTGACAGCCGGCTCCCGCTGCGGGATAGCGCTGGATCTTATGTGATCCCGCGCTATCCCCAGGACGTATCGGTACGCCCTGTTGCGGGAAGTACCAGGCTCCCAGGACGTACCGGTACGCCCTGGAGCGGGAAGGGGTTAAAAGGGGCAGGGCGATAGCCCACAATGCTGTACAGAAGCAATGAGAAATATAATCCTGTGCCACCGCCATCAGGAGCTGCACACGTGGGCATAGCAATGGGGAACCTATGTGCCACACACTATTCATTCTGTCAAGGTGTCTGCATGCCCCAGTCAGACCGCGTTTTTTTATAAATAGTCACAGGCAAGTACAACTCCACAATTGGAATTCCGTGTGCACCTACAGCATGGGTGGGTGCCAGGAAGCCACCGGCGGTACATAGAAATATCCCATTGCAGTGCCCTGGACAGCAGAGCTAACGTCAGATTAAATGCAGGTGGGCTTCGGCCCACACTGCATGCCCCAGTCAGACTGGGGTTCTTTAGAAGTGGACACATGCAGTTACAACTCCGTGTGGACCGACAGCATGGGTGGCTCCCTGGAACCCACCGGCGGTACATAAATATATCCCATTGCAGTGCCCAGCACAGCTGAGGTAATGTCAGATTTAATGCAGGTGGGCAAAAAATTAATTGGATTACACTGTAGGCGAGGGCCCCAAAAAATTGGTGTACCAATAGTACTAATGTACCTCAGAAAAATTGCCCATGCCCAATCAAGAGGGCAGGTGAAACCCATTAATCGCTTTGGTTAATGTGGCTTAATTGGTAACTAGGCCTGGAGGCAGCCCAGTTAAAATAAAAATTGGTTCAGGTGCAAGTTTCAACGCTTCAATGAGCATTGAAACATACACAAATTGTTTACAAAAATTATATGACTGAGCCTTGTGGGCCTAAGAAAAATTGCCCGTTCGGCGTGATTACGTCAGGTTTCAGGAGGAGGAGCAGGAGGAGGAGGATGAATAGAATACACAGATTGATGAAGCTAAAAGGTCCCCGTTTTTTATGGTGATAGAGAACGATTCTTCCATCCGCGGGTGCAGCCTACGTATTGTTTTGGTACCGCTGCTGTCCGCTGGTGGAGAAGAGAAGTCTGGGGAAATCCAGGCTTTGTTCATCTTTATGAGTGTAAGCCTGTCGGCACTGTCGGTTGACAGGCGGGTACGCTTATCCGTGATGATTCCCCCAGCCGCACTAAACACCCTCTCTGACAAGACGCTAGCCGCAGGACAAGCAAGCACCTCCAGGGCATACAGCGTGAGTTCAGGCCACGTGTCCAGCTTCGACACCCAGTAGTTGTAGGGGACAGAGGCGTCACGGAGGACGGTCGTGCGATCGGCTACGTACTCCCTCACCATCCTTTTACAGTGCTCCCACCGACTCAGCCTTGACTGGGGAGCGGTGACACAATCTTGCTGGGGAGCCAGAAAGCTGTCAAAGGCCTTAGAGAGTGTTCCCCTGCCTGTGCTGTACATGCTGCCTGATCTCCGCGCCTCCCCTGCTACCTGGCCCTCGGAACTGCGCCTTCTGCCACTAGCGCTGTCGAATGGGAATTTTACCATCAACTTGTCCGCCAGGGTCCTGTGGTATAGCATCACTCTCGAACCCCTTTCCTCTTCGGGTATGAGAGTGGAAAGGTTCTCCTTATACCGTGGGTCGAGCAGTGTGTACACCCAGTAATCCGTAGTGGCCAGAATGCGTGTAACGCGAGGGTCACGAGAAAGGCATCCTAACATGAAGTCAGCCATGTGTGCCAGGGTACCTGTACGCAACACATGGCTGTCCTCACTAGGAAGATCACTTTTAGGATCCTCCTCAGGCCATACACGCTGAAAGGATGACAGGCAAGCAGCATGGGTACCCTCAGCAGTGGGCCAAGCTGTCTCTTCCCCCTCCTCCTCATGCTCCTCCTCCTCACCGCACTGAGATATAGACAGGAGGGTGCTCTGACTATCCAGCGACATACTGTCTTCCCCCGCCTCCGTTTCCGAGCACAAAGCTTCTGCCTTTATGCTTTGCAGGGAACTTCTCAAGAGACATAGCAGAGGAATGGTGATGCTAATGATTGCAGCATCGCCGCTCACCATCTGGGTAGACTCCTCAAAGTTTCCAAGGACCTGGCAGATGTCTGCCAACCAGGCCCACTCTTCTGTAAAGAATTGAGGAGGCTGACTCTCACTACGCCGCCCATGTTGGAGTTGGTATTCCACTATAGCTCTACGCTGCTCATAGAGCCTGGCCAACATGTGGAGCGTAGAGTTCCACCGTGTGAGCACGTCGCACAGCAGTCGGTGCACTGGCAGATTAAACCGATGTTGCAGGGTGCGCAGGGTGGCAGCGTCCGTGTGGGGCTTGCGGAAATGTGCGCTGAGCCGGCACACCTTTCCGAGCAGGTCTGACAAGTGTGGGTAGCTTTTCAGAAAGAACTGAACCACCAAATTAAAGACATGGCACATGCGTGAGGCTGCCGAGCTGCAAAGCCGCCACCAGGTTACGGCCGTTGTCACACACGACCATGCCCGGTTGGAGGCTCAGCGGCGCAAGCCAGCGGTTGGTCTGCTCTGTCAGACCCTGCAGCAGTTCGTGGGCCGTGTGCCTCTTCTCTCCTAAGCTGAGTAGTTTCAGCACGGCCTGCTGACGCTTGCCACCACTGTGCTGCCACGCCGCGTGACACCGACTGCTGGCGACGTGCTGCTGCTGACACATCTTGATTGCGAGACAGAGGTTGCGTAGGAGGAGGAGGGTGGTTTAGTGGAGGAAGCATACACCGCTGCAGATACCACCACCGAGCTGGGGCCTGCAATTCTGGGGGTGGGTAGGACTTGAGCGGTCCCAGGCTCTGACTCGGTCCCAGCCTCCACTAAATTCACCCAATGTGCCGTCAGGGAGATATAGTGGCCCTGCCCGCCTGTGCTTGTCCACGTGTCCGTTGTTAAGTGGACCTTGGCAGTAACCGCGTTGGTGAGGGCGCGTACAATGTTGCGGGAGACGTGGTCGTGCAGGGCTGGGACGGCACATCGGGAAAAGTAGTGGCGACTGGGAACCAAGTAGCGTGGGCCGCCGCCGCCATCATGCTTTTGAAAGCCTCTGTTTCCACAAGCCTATACGGCAGCATCTCCAGGCTGATCAATTTGGCTATGTGCACGTTTAACGCTTGAGCGTGCGGGTGCATGGCGGCGTACTTGCGCTTGCGCTCAAACACTTGCGCTAGCGACGGCTGGACGGTGCGCTGAGAGACATTGCTGGATGGGGCCGAGGACAGCGAAGGTGAGGGTGTGGGTGCAGGCCAGGAGACGGTAGTGCCTGTGTCCTGAGAGGGGTGTTGGATCTCAGTGGCAGGTTGGGGCACAGGGGGAGAGGCAGTGGTGCAAACCGGAGGCACTGAACGGCCTTCGTCCCACCTTGTGGGGTGCTTGGCCATCATATGTCTGCGCAGGCTGGTGGTGGTGAGGCTGGTGGTGGTGGCTCCTCGGCTGATCTTGGCGCGACAAAGGTTGCACACCACAGTTCGTCGGTCGTCTGCACTCTCAGTGAAAAACTGCCAGACCTTTGAGCACCTCGGCCTCTGCGGGGTGGCATGGCGCGAGGGGGCGCTTTGGGAAACAGTTGGTGGATTATTTGGTCTGGCCCTGCCTCTACCCCTGGCCACCTGCCCTGCTGCTGCACTTGCCTCCCCCTCTGAAGACCTATCCTCAGTAGGCTTAGCAAACCAGGTGGGGTCAGTCACCTCATCGTCCTGCTGCTCTTCCTCCAAATCCTCTGTGCGCTCCTCCCTCGGACTTACTGCAATTACTACTACCTGAGTGATAGACAACTGTGTCTCATCGTTGTCGTCCTCCTCACCCACTGAAAGCTCTTGAGACAGTTGCCAGAAGTCCCCAGCCTCATCCCCCGGACCCCGGGAACTTTCCAAAGGTTGGGCATCGGTCACGACAAACTCCTCCGGTGGGATAGGAATCATTGCTGCCCATTCTGGGCAGGGGCCCGAGAACAGTTCCTGGGAGTCTGCCTGCTCCTCAGAATGTGTAATTGTAATGGAGTGAGGAGGCTGGGAGGAAGGAGGAGCAGCAGCCAGAGGATTCAGAGTTGCAGCAGTGGACGGCGTAGAACTCTGGGTGGTCGATAGATTGCTGGATGCACTTTCTGCCATCCACGACAGGACCTGCTGTAACATTTAGCTGCGTATTAATTAGGACTACTACCCCCAGCAGAGATGCAGTACACTGAGGACGGTCACAGGCAGCCCAAATATGTTTTTTTTTCCCAAATTTTTTTGAAAAAGCCCACTGCCTATATAGACAGTATATCTCTTTCACCTTTCCCACTGTCCCTACCTCACCACTACTGGCCCTATACTATGTAAAATTACTGCAGACTGAGGACGCAATGCTCTGCACGGCCGACATACAAAAAAAAAAGTGCAACACTGCTAAAAGCAGCCTTAACAGTACTGCACATGGTCAGATGTGGCCCTAAGAAGGACCGTTGGGGTTCTTGAAGCCTAAAATAACTCCTAACACTCTCCCTATAGCAGCTCCAGCATCAGCAGCACTTTCCCTGATCTATGTCAGAATGCATCTGTGGCGAGCCGCGGGAGGGGCTGATTTAAATACTCCGGTGACACCTGATCTCCCCAGCCACTCACTGCAGGGGGGTGGTATAGGGCTTGAACGTCGCAGGGGGAAGTTGTAATGCCTTCCCTGTCTTTCTATTGGCCAGAAAAGCGCGCTAACGTCTCAGAGATGAAAGTGAAAGTAACTCGAACATCGCGTGGTACTCGCCTCTAGTAACGAGCATCTCGAACACGCTAATACTCGAACGAGCATCAAGCTCGGACAAGTACGTTCGCTCATCTCTAGTTAAAGCCAATAATGTGGAATGTTGGTCCTGGCCACAATACAGCCTGAAATACAGGGGGTGAAGAGTGGATGTAGTGACTGCTGCGCAGACCTGCAGCTCTCAGTCTGGTCATTCTTGGGTCATTCTATAGGCTTTATCTCAGGCTGTGTTGGCCTGAGATAAAGCCTTGTTTTAAATCCAAAGCCTCCTGATTCTTGCTCGTCGCTCAGTCGTCGGCTCGTGCTTACACCGAATGATTATAATTCTGTTTTGCTGGTTTCAATGATTTCCTGAAGGATAATCGTTTTGTCTAAATGAGACATCAGTTCAGTGTGAGAAGGGCTGCAGGGAGCCGACGGCTACAGGCAGCAGAGACAGATCAGATCTGCCTGTGTCTCTGTACATCACCCCATGGAGGGGAACAGGGACTTTTCTTCATGGTATCACCAACACCTTTCTCCTTATCAGCCACTGCTGTTGAACATACTATGCACTGTAGAATAGTGCGCACCCCGCTATATTGAACAGTAGCACCCCTCCAGGGAGAAGGAAGTCTGGCCCTAACCTAGCAAGGGGGTGAAGGATCACTGCCTAGAAGCAGATTAATCACCTCAATTAAAGCGGCCCCGCTGCCTGCTTCTAGTGACCTGGTATCCCTGATCAGGGAGCTGGGGAGACACACAGGACACAACACTGTACTGACACACCAAACACAGAACAGGACTGGACATATGGAAGATGTCGGGCAACAGCACAGACATATAATAATAATAATCTTTATTTGTATGGCGCCAACATATTCCGCAGCGCTTACATAGACAGGGGGATACAGAAGGACAAAAGTACAAACATTACAAAACCACGGTGACATAGTAATCATTTGATGGAAACAATAGGGGTGCGGGTCCTGCTCCAACGAGCTTACATACTACGAGTAGTGGGGTGATACAGAAGGTAAAGGGGCTGGAGATGTGCACGGTATGGTGGGGTGGAAAGTGAGGGATGCTATACACAGACAATGGTCAGACATTGTACACAGACCCCCTCTTCCCTCCCCTGACAGGTGCGGCCTCCAGGCGTCTTATATGTCATTTGTGTGTCAGATACTTGAGGTCTGACTCAGTTCCCTATGTCAGCATGGTGGCTGACTGTCCATCCCCCTGGTGTAAGGACACGGAGACTTACTGTGGTATATCACCTGTTTGCATGTGAGCTGTGGGTGGGGTTTCTGTTATATACACTGTTGTACCTTTGGTGTGAACAGCGACGTGTTTGATATGTGTGTGCTATTGCCAGACATGTTCCGAATGTCTAGTCCTGTTCTGTATTCGCTGTGCCAGTACAGTGTCCTGTTCTGTGTGTCTGTTTAGTGCATCTCCCCAGCTCCCAAATCAGGGATAGCCAGGTCATTAGAAGACGACCATGGGGCCGCTTTTATCAAGGCGGTGACTCCACTTTTATGCAGGGGTGCCCTTCTTTCCCTGATCAATTAAGGACTGTTGTCCATTTAGTTTCCTGAATAGTGTCCACCACCACAGTGGCCCCAGTTGTAACAGTGTCCATCCCCACAGTGGCCCCAGTTGTAACAGTGTCCATCCCCACAGTGGCCCCAGTTGTAACAGTGTCCATCCCCACAGTGGCCCAAGTAGTAATAGTGTCCACCCCCACAGTGGCCCCAGTTGTAATAGTGTCCACCCCCACAGTGGCCCCAGTTGTAAGAGTGGCCCCAGTAATAAGAGTGTCCTTCCTCATCACAGTGGCCCCAGTTGTAATAGTGTCCTCAGTAGTAACAGTGTCCCCTACAGGGGCCTCTGTTGTAATAATGTCCCTCCTCGTCACAGTAGCCCCAGTAGTAATAGCGTCACCCCTGCCCCAGTGGCCATAGTACTAATAATGTCCATCCTGCCACAGTAGCCCCAGTAGTAATAATGTCCCCCTTCGCCACAGTGGCCCAAGTAGCAATAGTGCCCCCCCCCTTTCCACAGTGGCTCCAGTAGTGAAAGTGACGCCCTGAAACAAATATACTTGCCACTTCCTGGTCCTCCAATAATGGCGATATGTAAATCATAATCCCAGAATATAAAATAGTACATAAAATTCCGGAATGTAATAGCATCCCCCCCCCCCCCGCCCCCACAGTGGCCCCAGTAGTAAGAGTGTCCCCCCTCGCCACAGTAATAGTGTCTCTTCTCACCAGAGTGGCACTGTAGTGTCCTCCATAGCCACAGTGGCCCCAGTAGTAATAGTGCCCCCATTCCTTGGCCTCAGTAGTAATAGTGTACGCCCTCGCCACAGTGGCCCCAGTAGTAATAGTGTCCTTCCTTCTACAATTGCCAAGGTGGTATTAGTGTTCTTCCTCACCACAGTGGCCCCAGTAGTAATAGTGCCCCCATTACAGTTGCACCAGTGGTAGTAGTAGTGCCCCCCTACCACAGTTGCCCCAGTAGTAATAGCACACACCCTCACCACAGTGGCCCCAGTAGCTATAGTGTCCCCTTTCACCACAGTGGCCCCAGTACTAATAGTGTCCCCCCACCACAGTGGCCCAAGTAGTAATAGCGTCCCCCCCATAGCCACAGTGGCCCAAGTAGTAATAGTGTCCCCCCCCATAGCTACAGTGGCCCCAGTAGTAATAGTGTCCCCCCTCACCACAGAAGCCCCAATAGTAATAGTGACCTCCCTTCCACAATTGCCAAAGTGGTATTACTGTTCTCCCTCACAACAGTGGCCCCAGTAGTAAAAGTGCCCCCCTCACAGTGGCACCAGTAGTAGTAGTGCGCCCCTTGACACAGTGGGCCCAGTATTAAAACTGGCCCCCTGCCACAGTGGCCGAAGTAGTAATAGTGTTCCAACTGCCACAGTGGCCGCAGTAGTAATAGTGCCCCCCAGCCACAGTGGACCCAGTAGTAAAAGTGCCCACACTCGCCATAGTGGGCCCAGTAACAATAGCGTCCCCCCTCGTTATAGTGGCCCCAGTAGTATTAGTGTCCCCCATAGCCACAGTGGCCCCAAGAATAATAGTGTCCCCCATAGCCACAGTGGCCCCAGTAGTAATAGTGTCCTCCATAGCTTCAATGGCCCCAGTAGTAATAGGTTCCCCTCTTGCCACAGTGGCCCCAGTAGAGTGTTCCCCCCTTGGCCACAGTGACCCCAGTAGTAAGAGTGTCCTCCCCCGCCACAGTGGCGCCAGTAGTAATAGTGCACCCCCTCGCTACAGTGGACCCAGTAGTTATAGTGTCCCCCCCCATACCGTGGCTACAGTAGTAATAGTGCCCCCCTGCCACAGTGGCCCCAGTAGTAATGGTGCCCACTCTCACCACAGTGGCCCCTGTAGCAAGTGTCCCCCCTCGCCACAGTGGCCCCAGTAGTAATAGCAACCCCCATAGCCACAGTGGCCCCAGTAGAATTAGTGTCCTGCATAGTTTCAGTTGCCACAGTAAAAATAGTATCCTTCCTCACCACAGTGGTAGTAATATGGTCCCCACTGTGGCAGGGGTGGATATTATTACTACTGTATTCACTGTGGTGAGGGGGCACACTCTTACTACTAGGCCCACTGTGGCAGGGGCGATTACTAAGACCACAGTGGTAATAGTGTCCTCCCTCGCCACAGTGACCCCAGTGGTAATAGTGTTCTCCCTCGCCACAGTGACCCCAGTGGTAATAGTGTTCTCCCTCGCCACAGTGACCCCAGTGGTAATAGTGTCCCCCTCGCCACAGTGACCCCAGTACTAATAGTATCCCCCCCGCCACAGTGACCCCAGTAGTAATAGTGTCCCCCCACCACAGTGGTCCCAATAGTAAGAGGGTCCCCCTCACCACACTGGCCCCAGTAGTAACAGTGTCCTTCTTTCGCCACAGTTGCCCCAGTAATGAGTGTCCCCCCACCACAGTGGCCCCAGTAGTAATAGTGTCCTCCCTCACCACAGTGGCCCCAGTAGTAAGTGTCCCCCTCACCACAGTGGCTCCAGTAGGAAGAGTGTCCTCCCTCACCACAGTGGCCCCAGTAGAACGAGTGTCCACCTGCCACAGTGACCCCAGTAGTAATAGTGTCCTCCCTCACCATAGTGGCCCCAGTAGTAATAGTGTCCTCCCTCACCACAGTGGCCGCAGTAGTAATAGTGTCCTCCCTCACCACAGTGGCCCCAGTAGTAATAGTGTCCCCCCTCACCATAGTGGCCCCAGTAGTAATAGTGTCCCCCCTCAGCACAGTGGCCTCAATAGTAATAGTGTCCCCTCACCACAGTGGTGCCAGTAGTAATAGTGTCCTCCCTCTTCACAGTGGCCCCAGTAGTAAGTTTCCCCCTCACCACAGTGGCCTCAGTAGTAATAGTGTCCCCCCCATACTGTGGCCCCAGTAGTAATAGTGTCCCCCTCACCACAGTGGTGCCAATAGTAATATTGCCCCCCCCCCATACTGTGGCCCCAGTAGTAATAGTGTCCCCCCTCACCACAGTGGTGCCAGTAGTGAGGGTGTCCCCCCTCACCACAGTGGTGCCAGTAGTAATAGTGTCCTCCCTCACCACAGTGGCCCCAGTAGTAATAGTGTCCCCCCTCACCACAGTGGCCCCAGTAGTAATAGTGTCCCCTCACCACAGTGGCCCCAGTAGTAATAGTGTCCCCTCTCACCACAGTTGCCCCAGTAGTAATAGTGTCCGCCCTCACCACAGTGGCCCCAGTAGTAATAGTGTCCCCCCTCACCACAGTAGCCCCAATAGTAATAGTGTCCCCCCTTATCACAGTGGCCCCAGTAGTAATAGTGTCCTCCCTCACCACAGTGGCCTCAGTAGTAATAGTGTCCTCCCTCACCACAGTGGCCCCAGTAGTAATAGTGTCCCCCCTCACCACAGTGGCCCCAGCAGTAATAGTGTCCTCCTTCACCACAGTGGCCCCAGTAGTAATAGTATCACCCCTCACCACAGTGGCCCCAGTAGTAATAGTGTCCTCCCTCACCAGTGGCCCCAGTAGTAATAGTGTCCCCCCTCACCACAGTGGCCCCAGTAGTAATAGTGTCCCCTCACCACAGTGGCCCCAGTAGTAATAGTGTCCCCTCACCACAGTGGCCCCAGTAGTAATAGTGTCCCCTCACCACAGTGGCCCCAGTAGTAATAGTGTCCCCTCTCACCACAGTTGCCCCAGTAGTAATAGTGTCCGCCCTCACCACAGTGGCCCCAGTAGTAATAGTGTCCCCCCTCACCACAGTAGCCCCAATAGTAATAGTGTCCCCCCTCACCACAGTAGCCCCAATAGTAATAGTGTCCTCCCTCACCACAGTGGCCCCATTAGTAATAGTGTCCTCCCTCACCACAGTGGCCCCAGTAGTAATAGGGTCCTCCCTCACCACAGTGGCCCCATTAGTAATAGCGCCCTCCCTCACCACAGTGGCCCCAGTAGTAATAGTGTCCCCCCTCACCACAGTGGCCCCAGTAGTAATAGTGCCCCCCCTCAACACAGTGGCCCCAGTTGTAATAGTGCCCCCCCTCAACACAGTGGCCCCAGTAGTAATAGTGCCCCCCATCACCACAGTGGCCCCAGTAGTAATAGTGTCCCCACTCACCACAGTGGCCCCAGTAGTAATAGACCACAGTGGCCCCAGTAGTAATAGTGCCGCCCCTCACCACAGTGGCCCCAGTAGTAATAGTGTCCCCCCTCACCACAGTGGCCCCAGTAGTAATAGTGTCCCCCCTCACCACAGTGGCCCCAGTAGTAATAGTGTCCCCCCTCACCACAGTGGCCCCAGTAGTAATAGTGTCCCCCCTCACCACAGTGGCCCCAGTAGTAATAGTGTCCCCCTCACCACAGTGGCCCCAGTAGTAATAGTGTCCCCCTGCCACCATGACCCCAGTAGTAACTGTCACCCCCTGAAACCAATATACTTGCCTCTTCCTGGTCTTCTAAGCTCTTCTTCTCGACTCAATCAGAACTCACAGATCTCCACCTGCAGTGTCGGACAGCGGTGAGCTTCCAGGACCTGTGATGATGTCACCGTCATGTGATCACTAATGTGGGAGGAGTCAGGAAACAGCGTCTGCAGGATTCTGTTGCTGGATGAGCAGGAGGTGTGGATACCTACCGCAGCTCTGCAACAGCCACAATACAGAGTACCCCAAAATGACAATGGGCATAGATGTGTATACAGCTGTGTATATAATCATATCCACCGCAGCTCTGCTACAGCCACAATACAGAGTACCCCAAAATGACAATGGGCATAGATGTGTATACAGCTGTGTATATACTCATATCCACCCCATCTCTGCTACAGCCACAATACAGAGTACCCCAAAATGACAATGGGCATAGATGTGTATACAGCTGTGTATATACTCATATCCACCCCATCTCTGCTACAGCCACAATACAGAGTACCCAAAAATGACAATGGGTATAGATGTGTATACAGCTGTGTATATAATCATATCCACCCCAGCTCTGCTACAGCCACAATACAAAGTACCCCAAAATGACAATGGGCATAGATGTGTATACAGCTGTGTATATACTCATATCCACCCCAGCTCTGCTACAGCCACAATACAAAGTACCCCAAAATGACAATGGGCATAGATGTGTATACAGCTGTGTATATAATCATACCTACCGCAGCTCTGCTACAGCCACAATACAGAGTACCCCAAAATGACAATGGGCATAGATGTGTATACAGCTGTGTATATAATCATATCCACCCCAAAAGATTGTCTCAATACAGATTAGGAATAGACAAACAATCTTTACCACTCATTAAAATATTTTTACTTAAAATGTCTGAGTGTCACAGGAGCGGGCAGCCCTCACACCACACAGTACAGAGTGTCACAGGAGCGGGCAGCCCTCACACCACACAGCACAGAGTGTCACAGGAGCGGGCAGCCCTCACACCACACAGCACATCATCAGTAACATCTGCATTGGTACAATGGTTGATGTGCCATTTGTGTGTTACAGTATATAACCAGCACCATATTACAATACATTACTAGCAGTCACATGTTACCACACAGACAAAATGAACATAACACCATATAAGGCACAGACCTAGACGCACCCGACACAGGGGATCACCCAAAAGATGGCTTCTTCCAGGGCAGTGGTGGCGAACCTATGGCACGTGTGCCAGACGTGGCACGCACAGCCCTCCCTGCTGAGTAGCTGTTCATCTCACCCTTGCAGGAAGTGGGGCAGACATCACCAAACTGCCAGACGGAAGTGGGGGTTCAATTATATCCTCTTCAAACAGTCCTCCACAGAAAACAGACTCTTGAATAAGGATTCCTACTCAGACCCATTCGTTCCTCTAGGACTGCAATATCATTTTAGGATCTGCGCCCATCAGTCTATGCCGAGAATAAAGTAAACATCTAATAAGCAGGGATATAGATAAAAACATAAACAGGACCAAAAAGGTCTACTGCAACACATAAAAATACATGATGTCTCTAGCGGGATTCACACCAAGGCCCCCACATTACATGACAACAGTGTTATCCATTGAGCCCCACGTCCACATACCTAAAGCTCGATACAAATAGTATAGTTAAACCTCTAGTTTCGTTGTCTTATAGTTTAGCCGGTTTCAAGTTTCATCGATTTTTCAAGCCAGAATTTCGCCTCTAGTTGCATTGGCAGCCACCGGCCCACATGGCCTCGCTGTTGACGTGGCCCACTGATCTCCGCCCCCATCCCACCCCCTCTTATTGCAAATAGTACCGAAGGGCGGAGAGGGGGCGGAGAGTGGATGGGAGCTTAGTGCACTGCTCTCGGCTCTTCCAGCCTCCTCCCCCTGCAGAGAGGGACACCATATATCGGCCGGGCGTGAATACCCGGCCGATATACGGTCGACTGCATAAACCCTAAAAGTGGAATAACCAGTTCTTTTGGTTGGGGCAGAACAGATTCTGAGCAGAGCAATGGGTAGGACTTGTGGCCATTTTAGGTGAGTCTCATGACAGAGCTTCCCTAAGGCAAGTTTTAAGGTTCGGTTCATGTGCTCAGCCTTTCCTGAGGTCTGTGTGCAAAGTACAAAACATCTGGCTAGCTCTTGTTTTATCTCTGCAGTAAAGTCTGGTCAGTTGTCTGACCCAATCTGCACCGGTTGGCCGTGTATTGGAATTATGTCTCTTAGTAGTGCTCTGGCCACTTCAGTGTATTTTTCAGTCCTAGTGGGGTAGGCCTCCACCCACTTCGTGTAAGTGCAGACAAAGACCAGGAGATGCTTCCATCCATCAGCTGCAGGCATTCAAGTAAAGTCCACTAGTACATCTTGGAAGAGAGCTGCTTCATAAGATCGCATCCCTGGAGTCTTCAGAGGACCTAGTCTGGAATTATTTTCAGTGCAAATTACACATTTTCTGGTGCTCGCCTGGTAAGTCTTGGGATGTACAGCACATCTTGGATTAGCTCTTCCATAGTGGTGGACCCATAGCGTGTCCTCATGCACTTTCTTGACAATCTCCGTTGCTAGTGCTGTTGGGACCACACTTCGTCCATCCGAGGGGATGAACCAGCCCTCAAGGGGGGAATTTTCCATCTTCTGTCTTTAGCCATTCCTGTTCACTTCAATTGTAACAGGAGTTCCAGTTGCTGAGGGGAAACAAGGAAAAAGGCTTGTAGAGTGACAGGATTTTTGGCATTTAAGAGAGTGACAGCTCACTTGCCATCAGCATCTGCCTCTCTGTTTCCCTGTGCAACGAGTCTCCCTTCTGTTTTCCTTTACAGTGAATGACCCACTTCTCTTCTGACAGGTCTGGAATGAGAGGAGCGTGCTTGACTTTTTGACCCACTGAAGAGATCAGACTCTTTTCTTTTTTCAGGGCCCCATGAACATGGAGTGTAAGGAAGGTTTCTGATTAGTGCAATAATTTCTGCCTTTTGAGCTGAAGTTCCTCTGGGCAGCTGTTCTGCTTTTGTAGCACGATAACCACTGCATATCCACCATAGCGTATGCCTTCATCCAGGAAGTTGCTCCCATCTGTGTACTATTCGACATCAGGAGCTTCAAGTGGTGTGTCTGTCGTGGAATCCCTTTTTGTGTCCACGGCCTACTCAAGTAGGAATGTTTGCACCCTTTCCTGATTGGTTACGGATTGATTATGCGCATAAGGGATTTGGGTTCCTGGAGAACTGGGCTGACTTTGCGGTCGGCTACAGGCTCTACCGTAGGGACGTGCTGCATCTTAATGGGGAAGGTGCAGCTGTGCTGGGGGATAAGATGGCTAGAAGGCTGGAGGAGTGTTTAAACTAGGGACTGGGGGGGAGGGTAAAATGAGAAATAGTGGGGTAGCCAGTGTAATTAGCGATCCGGGTCCAAGCAAAGGGAATGGGGGACGAGCAGGGGGTGGGGTTAGTACAGTTACAACTGATAGATCAGCCATAAGTACGAATAGCAACAAAACAAATTTAAAAAACAAAAAAAATGATATAAATTGTATGACCACAAATGCAAGAAGTCTGATTGGTAAAGTGGGTGAGCTTGAAGCGAGAATGACTGATGAAAGCTATGATATAGTCGGAATTACTGAAACATGGCTTGATGATAAGTGCGATTGGGCGGTGAATTTGCAGGGGTACAATCTCTTCAGAAGAGACCGAAGGAACCAGAAAGGGGGAGGGGTATGTCTGTACGTCAAATCGTACTTGAAGCCGAGGCTACGGGAGGATATAGGGGTAGGAGACGAACAGGTGGAATCTCTGTGGGTAGTAATACAGGGAGGAAAAAATAACAAAATCCTGATAGGGGTCTTCTATCGACCACCAAAAGCAACAGAAGAAACTGAAAACTTACTACTAAGGCAGATAGAAGAGGTGTCAAAGCGAAACGAAGTAATTATCATGGGGGACTTTAATTACCCAGATATAACATGGGAGAACGAAACCTGCAAATCTCACAGGGGTGATAAGTTCTTGAGAGTAATTAAAGACAATTACCTGAACCAACTTGTGCAGGAACCAACAAGAGGGAGAGCCACTCTGGACCTAGTACTAACCAACAAACCGGAACATATAAAGGGGGTGCAGGTTGAGGGGCACTTGGGGAACAGTGACCACAATATAATCAACTTCCAGCTGTCAATCAATAGGAAGCCTTATCAGGGAGCGACAAATAAACTAAACTTTAGTAAAGCAAAATTTAATGAGCTTAGAACTACTATCGGTAACATTAATTGGGACAACATCCTCAAAAATATCAGTACGGAGGACAAATGGGAAAAGTTCAAAAGGATCCTAATCGCCTCATGTGAGCAGTTCATTCCCTTTAAAAATAAAAGAAACTCAGCTAAAAGGAAACCAATGTGGCTCGACAAGACGGTACGAGGGGCAATAAACGAAAAGAAGAAAGCGTTCAAACTACTAAAGCAACAAGGCAGCGAAGAAGCGCTAAAATCATACAGGGAAAAAAACAAATTATGCAAAGATACGATCAAAACTGCCAAGGAGGAAGCAGAAAGACGGATCGCCAAAGAGAGCAAAAACAACCCGAAGCTATTTTTCAGTTACATAAACAGCAAAAGGATTTGCAGGGAGAGTGCTGGCCCTTTAAAAAACAATGCAGGAGAAATCATTGATGACGACGAAGGGAAAGCAAATCTACTAAACAGTTTCTTCTCAAGTGTGTTCACTAGAGATGAGCGAGCACCAAAATGCTCGGGTGCTCGTTACTCGGGACGAAATTATCGCGATGCTCGAGGGTTCGTTTCGAGTAACGAACCCCATTGAAGTCAATGGGCGACCCGAGCATTTTTGTATTTCGCCGATGCTCGCTAAGGTTTTCATGTGAGAAAATCTGGGCAATTCAAGAAAGTGATGGGAACGACACAGCAACGGATAGGGCAGGCGAGGGGCTACATGTTGGGCTGCATCTCAAGTTCACAGGTCCCACTATTAGGCCACAATACCGGCAAGAGTGCCCCCCCCCCCTCCCAACAACTTTTACTTCTGAAAAGCCCTCATTAGCATGGCATACCTTAGCTAAGCACCACACTACCTCCAACAAAGCACAATCACTGCCTGCATGACACTCCGCTGCCACTTCTCCTGGGTTACATGCTGCCCAACCCCCCCCCCCCCCCCCCGCACGACCCAGTGTCCACAGCGCACACCAAATTGTCCCTGCGCAGCCTTCAGCTGCCCTCATGCCACGCCACACTCATGTCTATTTATAAGTGCGTCTGCCATGAGGAGGAACCGCAGGCACACACTGCAGAGGGTTGGCACGGCTAGGCAGCGACCCTCTTTAAAAGGGGCGGGGCGATAGCCCACAATGCTGTACAGAAGCAATGAGAAATATAATCCTGTGCCACCGCCATCAGGAGCTGCACACGTGGGCATAGCAATGGGGAACCTATGTGCCACACACTATTCATTCTGTCAAGGTGTCTGCATGCCCCAGTCAGACCGGGCTTTTTAATTCATAGACACAGGCAGGTACAACTCCCTATTGTGAAGTCCCTGTGGACCGACAGCATGGGTGGCTCCCTGGAACCCACCGGCGGTACATAAAAATATCCCATTGCATTGCCCAACACAGCTGAGGTAGTAATGTTGTGCTTAATGCAGGTGGGCTTCGGCCCACACTGCATGCCCCAGTCTGACTGGGGTTCTTTACAAGTGGAAACAGATGCATTTATAATTCCCTGTAAACCCACAGCATGGGTGGGTGCCAGGAAGCCACCGGCGGTACATAAAAATATCCCATTGCATTGCCCAACACAGCTGAGGTAGTAATGTTGTGCTTAATACAGGTGGGCTTCGGCCCACACTGCATGCCCCAGTCAGACTGGGGTTCTTTACAAGTGGACACATGTAGGTTAAACTCCGTGTGCACCTACAGCATGGGTGGCTCCCTGGAACCCACCGGCGATACACAAAAATATCCCATTGCATTGCCCAGCACAGCGGATGTAACGTCAGCTGTAATGCAGGTGGGCTAAAAATTCATTTGATTACACTGTAGGCGAGGGCCCACAAAAATTGCTGTATCAACAGTACTAATGTACATCCAAAAAATTGGCCATGGCCAACCAAGAGGGCAGGTGAAACCCATTAATCGCTTTGGTTAATGTGGCTTAAGTGGTAACTAGGCCTGGAGGCAGCCCAGTTTAACGAAAAATTGGTTCAAGTTAAAGTTTCAACGCTTTTAAGAGCATTGAAACATATAAAAATTGTTTAGAAAAATTAGATGAGTGAGCCTAGTGGCCCTAAGAAAAATTGCCCGTTCAGCGTGATTACGTGAGGTTTCAGGAGGAGGAGCAGGAGGAGGAGGAGGAATATTAGACACAGATTGATGAAGCAGAAATGTCCCCGTTTTGGATGGTGAGAGAGAACGTAGCTTCCATCCGCGGGTGCAGCCTACGTATTGCTTACGTATCGCTGCTGTCCGCTGGTGGAGAAGAGAAGTCTGGGGAAATCCAGGCTTTGTTCATCTTGATGAGTGTAAGCCTGTCGGCACTGTCGGTTGACAGGTGGGTACGCTTATCCGTGATGATTCCCCCAGCCACACTAAACACACTCTCTGACAAGACGCTAGCCGCAGGACAAGCAAGCACCTCCAGGGCATACAGCGCTAGTTCAGGCCACGTGTCCAGCTTCGACACCCAGTAGTTGTAGGGGGCAGAGGCATCACGGAGGACGGTCGTGCGATCGGCTACGTACTCCCTCACCATCCTTTTACAGTGCTCCCGCAGACTCAGCCTTGACTGGGGAGCGGTGACACAGTCTTGCTGGGGAGCCATAAAGCTGGCAAAGGCCTTGGAGAATGTTCCCCTGCCTGCGCTGTACATGCTGCCTGATCTCTGCGCCTCCCCTGCTACCTGGCCCTCGGAACTGCGCCTTCTGCCACTAGCGCTGTCGGATGGGAAGTTTACCATCAGTTTGTCCACCAGCGCCCTGTGGTATAGCATCATTCTCGAACCCCTTTCCTCTTCGGGAATGAGAGTGCAAAGGCTCTCCTTATACCGTGGATCGAGCAGTGTGTACACCCAGTAATCCGTAGTGGCCAGAATGCGTGTAACGCGAGGGTCACGAGAAAGGCATCCTAACATGAAGTCAGCCATGTGTGCCAGGGTACCTGTACGCAACACATGGCTGTCTTCACTAGGAAGATCACTTTCAGGATCCTCCTCCTCCTCCTCTTCCTCCTCCTCAGGCCATACACGCTGAAAGGATGACAGGCAAGCAGCATGGGTACTGTCAGCAGTGGGCCAAGCTGTCTCTTCCGCCTCCTCCTCATCCTCCTCATGCTCCTCCTCCTCCTCCCCCTGAACGCGCTGAGATATAGACAGGAGGGTGCTCTGACTATCCAGCGACATACTGTCTTCCCCCGCCTCTGTTTCCGAGCGCAAAGCGTCTGCCTTTATGCTTTGCAGGGAACTTCTCAAGATGCATAGCAGAGGAATGGTGACGCTAATGATTGCAGCATCGCCGCTCACCACCTGGGTAGACTCCTCAAATTTTCCAAGGACCTGGCAGATGGCTGCCAACCCGGGCCACTCTTCTGTAAATAATTGAGGAGGCTGACTCCCACTGCGCCGCGCAAGTTGGAGTTGGTATTCCACTATAGCTCTACGCTGCTCATAGAGTCTGGCCAACATGTGGAGCGTAGAGTTCCACTGTGTGGGCACGTCGCACAGCAGTCGGTGCACTGGCAGATTAAACCTATGTTGCAGTGTCCGCAGGGTGGCAGCGTGCGTGTGGGATTTGCGGAAATGTGCGCAGAGCTGGCGCACCTTTCCGAGCAGGTATGACTAGTGGGGGTAGCTTTTCAGAAAGCGCTGAACCACCAAATTAAAGACATGGGCCAGGCATGGCACGTGCGTGAGGCTGCCGAGCTGCAGAGCCGCCACCAGCTTACGGCCGTTGTCACACACGACCATGCCCGGTTGGAGGCTCAGCGGCGCAAGCCAGTGGTCGGTCTGCTCTGTCAGACCCTGCAGCAGTTCGTGGGCCGTGTGCCTCTTCTCTCCTAAGCTGAGTAGTTTCAGCACGGCCTGCTGACGCTTGCCCACCGCTGTGCTGCCACGCCGCGTGACACCGACTGCTGGCGACGTGCTGCTGACACATCTTGATTGCGAGACAGAGGTTGCGTTGGAGGAGGAGGAGGAGGAAGGTGCTTTAGTGGAGGAAGCATACACCGCCGCAGATACCACCACCGAGCTGTGGCCCGCAATTCTGGGGATGGGTAGGACGTGAGCGGTCCCAGGCTCTGACTCTGTCCCAGCCTCCACTAAATTCACCCAATGTGCCGTCAGGGAGATATAGTGGCCCTGCCCGCCTGTGCTTGTCCACGTGTCCGTTGTTAAGTGGACCTTGGCAGTAACCGCGTTGGTGAGGGCGCGTACAATGTTGCGGGAGACGTGGTCGTGCAGGGCTGGGACGGCACATCGGGAAAAGTAGTGGCGACTGGGAACCGAGTAGCGCGGGGCAGCCGCCGCCATCATGCTTTTGAAAGCCTCCGTTTCCACAAGCCTATACGGCAGCATCTCTAGGCTGATCAATTTTGCAATGTGCACGTTTAACGCTTGAACGTGCGGGTGCGTGGCGTCGTACTTGCGCTTGCGCTCAAACTGTGGCACTAGCGACGTCTGGACGCTGCGCTGAGAGACATTGCTGGATGGGGCCGAGGACAGCGGAGGTGAGGGTGTGGGTGCAGGCCAGGAGACGGTAGTGCCTGTGTCCTCAGAGGGGGGTTGGATCTCAGTGGCAGGTTGGGGCACAGGGGGAGAGGCAGTGGTGCAAACTGGAGGCGGTGAACGGGCATCGTCCCACCTTGTGGGGTGCTTGGCCATCATATGCCTGCGCATGCTGTTGGTGGTGCCTCCCCAGCCGATCTTGGCGCGACAAAGGTTGCACACCACTGTTCGTCGGTCGTCAGGCGTCTCTGTGAAAAACTGCCACACCGTAGAGCACCTTGACCTGTGCAGGGTGGCATGGCGCGAGGGGGCGCTTTGGGAAACAGTTGGTGGATTATTCGGTCTGGCCCTGCCTCTACCCCTGGCCACCGCACTGGCTCGGCCTGTGCCCACACCCTCACTTGGCCCTCCGCGTCCTCGGCCGCGTCCACATCCTCTAGGCCTACCCCTACCCCTCAGCATGCTGTATTACCAGTGATTTGATTTCCCAGGCAGGAAAGAAATTGGCGCAAGGCTGCAGTAAACCGTAGCTGGTTGCGTCTGATTTTTGTACGTTCTCCACGCAGCACACACGTACACGGAGACCTTAGGACTGACACAGGCAGGCCAAATATAATTTTTTCGCTTTTTTGCAAAGGGAAGGCCCCACTGCGTATATTCAATGAACAATACGTTTAATAACTGTGGTGTGGCCCTGAAAAAGTGTCACACAACTTTAGTGTAGCAGAGTTATTAACTCTGGCAGAGCAGGTATTTGCCAGTCAGGAAAGACAATGGCGCAAGCCTGCAGTAAACCGTAGCTGGTTGCGTCTGATTTTTGTACGTTCTCCACGCAGCACACACGTACACGGAGACCTTAGGACTGACACAGGCAGGCCAAATATAATTTTTTCGCTTTTTTGCAAAGGGAAGGCCCCACTGCGTATATTCAATGAACAATACGTTTAATAACTGTGGTGTGGCCCTGAAAAAGTGTCACACAACTTTAGTGTAGCAGAGTTATTAACTCTGGCACAGCAGGTATTTGCCAGTCAGGAAAGAAATTGGAGCAAGGCTGCAGTAAACCGTAGCTGGTTGCGTCTGATTTTTATACGTTCTCAACGCAGCACACATGTACACGGAGACCTTAGGACTGACACAGGCAGGCCAAATGTAATTTTTTCGCTTTTTTGCAAAGGGAAGGCCCCACTGCGTATATTCAATGAACAATAACTGTGTTGTGGCCCTGCCTACACAATTCTGTCCCTGTAGTATCAATGGAGGGTGCAATGCTCTGCACAGACGATTTTTAGAAAAAAAAAATATGCAACACTGCTAACAGCAGCCAGCACAGTACTGCACACGGTTAAATGTGGCCCTAGAAAGGACCGTTGAGGTTCTTGAAGGCTACACTCACTCCTAACACTCTCCCTGCCTAAGCACCACTTCTGTCCCTAATGCCGGGTGCAATGCTCTGCACTGCCGATTTTGAGAAAAAAAAAAAAAAACCACTGCTAGCAGCAGCCTGCACACAGGTAGATGTGGCCCTAAGAAGGACCTTTGGGGTTCTTGAAGCCTACACTAACTCCTAACGCTCTCCCTACAGCAGCTCCAGCACGATAGTACTTTCCCTCAGCTAAGTCACAAGGCATGTGTGGCGGGCCGTGGGAGGGGCCGATTTTTATACTCGGGTGACATCAGATCTCCCCAGCCACTCACAGCAGGGGGGTGGTATAGGGCTTGAACGTCACAGGGGGAAGTTGTAATGCCTTCCCTGTCTTTCAATTGGTCAGAAAAGCGCGCTAACATCTCAGACAGGAAACTGAAAGTAACCAGAACACCGCGTGGTACTCGTTACGAGTAACGAGCATCCCGAACACCGTAATATTCGCACGAATATCAAGCTCGGACGAGTACGTTCGCTCATCTCTAGTGTTCACCAAAGAAAAGGAAATGCCACACGAGATGCAGGGGAATAAAACGAACCCCTCACAAAATATCTCATACCTAACGCAGGAGGAGGTGCGGAAGCGTCTAAAGAAAACTAAAATTCATAAATCGCCGGGCCCAGATGGATTACACCCAAGGATACTAAAGGAACTAAGTGACGAGATAGCTAGGCCGCTATACCTAATATTTCTAGACACTATCAAGACCGGAGTAGTACCATTGGACTGGCGCATTGCCAACGTGGTTTCAATTTACAAAAAAGGGAGCAAAAGTGAGCCTGGTAACTACAGGCCAGTAAGTCGCACTTCAGTAACGGGAAAAATTTTCGAGGGGATTCTGAGAGACGCCATCGATGAGTACCTCAAGGAAATTAAGGGAATAACTCCTCACCAGCATGGATTCATGAAGTTTCGCTCATGTCAGACAAATCTGATCAGTTTCTACGATGAAGTAAGCTCTAAGCTGGACCAGGGAGAATCTATTGATCTTGTATATCTGGACTTCTCTAAAGCCTTTGACACCGTGCCACATAATAGGCTAATATACAAAATGAGGCAGCTCGGACTGGGCGAAAACGTGTGTAAGTGGGTAAAAAATTGGCTCAACGATAGAAAGCAGAGGGTGGTAATAAATGGCTCATACTCTGATTGGACCACAGTCGCTAGCGGGGTGCCACAGGGTTCAGTATTAGGCCCACTCTGTTCAACATATTTATCAATGACCTGATAGAGGGGCTGCACAGCAAAATATCAATATTTGCAGATGACACAAAATTATACAATATAATTAATGCAACGGAGGACAATGTACGGCTACAAACGGACCTGGATAAGCTGGGGGCTTGGGCAGAAAAATGGCAAATGAAGTTCAATCTTGAAAAATGTAAGACTATGCACATGGGCAGGAGAAACGGATGTCACAAATATTCACTTAATGGGGTACCACTAGGGAAAAGTGATATGGGAAAGGATCTGGGGGTATCAGTGAATAATAGACTAAACTGGAGTAACCAATGCCAGTCAGCTGCTGCAAAGGCAAATAAAGTCTTGGGGTGCATTAAAAGAGGTATAGGGGCGAAGGACGAGAACATTATCCTTCCATTATATAAGGCACTTGTCAGGCCTCACATGGAATACTGCGTACAATTCTGGACACCGGTGCTCAGGAAAGATGTTGCAGTGCTTGAGGGGGTTTAAAGAAGGGCAACTAAACTAATACATGGAATGATGGGACTGGAATATCCAGAGAGGCTATCCAATTTGGGACTATTTACTCTAGAAAAAAGAAGGTTAAGAGGCGACCAAATAACCATGTATAAGTACATGAGGGGACAACACATGGATCTCTCCCGCGATCTGTTTACACCCAGGACCACGACGGTAACAAGAGGACATCCGCTACGATTAGAGGAAAGTAGGTTTCATCACCAACACAGAAAGGGGTTCTTTACTGTAAGAGCAGTTAGACTGTGGAACTCTCTACCGGAGGAAGTGGTGATGGCAAAATCCATAGAGGAGTTTAAAAGGGGACTTGATGTCTTTCTGGAGAAGAAGGATATTACAGGATATAAATATTAGGTTAAGTGTCAATCCTGGTATATAGGCAGGTAGGAACTATTAGGGGTTGATACAGGAACAGTCTGATTGCCATTAGGGAGTCGGGAAGGAATTTTTCCCCCAAAAGGGCTAATTGGCTTCTGGCCTTGGTTTTTTTTTGCCTTCCTCTGGATCAACACAGTAGGATAGACAGGCTGGACTAGATGGACAATGTCTTCATTCGGCCTTACATACTATGTTACTATGTTACTATGTTACAGGTTCAGCATATATAAGCTTCCTCAATTCCGCTTTATTGTTGGGCGCGCAGCCTCTATAAAAGAGTTTAACATATCTGCACATCTGGGCAGGTCAAAGATTATATAGATACAACGTATTGTTTAATTATTGGATAAGCATCTTGAAATTCTTCCATCCTCCAGTCATCTGTTATTGGCCATCATGTGGTAGCAGGACGAGATGAGTGGGTTGTCTTAGAACCCACGTGTGGTTCCTCCGATATGATTGGAGATTACAGCTTGAACTATTAATTGCATAAATTTCCCATGTTATTTGCATAAGTGTCCAGTAAAACTGCTTGGGTTATTATTGCTGTAGCTGCCTCAGACTGCGGTTATTTATGTCTGATGTACCCCTGCCAAAGTTACTAAGAATCGGGAAATAGAGCATTCTTGCTAACTGCTAGCTTCTGCTTGCATCTATAAGAGTTTTAGGAATGGAAAGTTTCAACATTTTTTCATATAAGGAAGTGAATACATTGGGTACACAAGGAATATATCTATATTTGTAGAAGAATAAACAAAATGAAATACTACTGGCATTGGTATAGAGAATGCTTGAATCTATAAACACAGGTTTCCTGTCCACATGAAATGTATGTCTATTGTCCCGAAAATATAGATATGGCGGATTTCCACTACAAACCCCCCTTGAAACTATCTGTTTCACTAAACTCACTACACCAAGTGTTCCTACACTACCACATATCATTCTCAACTATTGACCCTCCTTGACGTCCCAGATCGTGATAGGCACACAATGGAGCAGGTAGTCATCAGGGTGGAACAGGTAGTCATCGGGGTTGGAATACACTGTACACAACAACAACAAATAGAAATTAGGATGACTATAAAAGGTAACAAATATAATTAATAACTTCTTTATCAGAATAAACTCTAGTGTAGAATGTTCTGAAAACTCAGTAGAGTGGGCGGTCTTTCACAACTGTCGCTCCGGCTGTAAATGCCCCTCTGATACCTAGGTGTGGGTTCATGGCAATCGGGTCTTTGGTACGTAGGATACTTAGTCGGGACAGTGCGCACGGCCCTCCTGGAATATTGGGGGGGATATTTGTGTAGGAAAGATTACCACAGGACCAGACCCATCCTGCTTTAACTTGATCTCTGGCTTTATATTCATCTGGTACCCTCATAGGTACCCCTACGGCATCTCTGTACATGTGGAGGTCTAAGCTACCACCTGGGATCTCGAGGCATTAGGTTAGGAGAGGTTTGGCTTTTACTATTTCAGGTAAATACTGCATAACTTGTGTAGAACCCGCCCCCTTGACGCTACGTCGATTCATCCACAAAGAGTGCAAAATTAGGGCTATCTAATGACTGATCAACATGACTGAACCTCTGTCTCATTAGTACGTGCATGATCATATCCATCAGTCTGGAAGGAAAAAACTACAAGGTGATTATTCCCACTTCCCTTTTCCAGAGGCGGCAAGGTAGCGGGACTGGGGGCGTTGTAATGCCGGCGTGTTGCGTGGCATGAGCAGAGTGCACTGCAGATAAAATAAAGCAAAATCTTAGCGAAAACCTAAATACACAATGTTTTAAAACTTATTTTTTTCTCTTCTCCTGTTAGGTATGTACCTAACTGAGGAAACAGGCTAATAAAAGATACTTAGTCCGTTTTCTCCATCACTTTCTCTCAGTTTAAACTTCTCCATAAGTTTAAGATATCTGCCCTTTGTATCTTAGATTTTAGGGTACCGTTCATCTTTTCTACTTTCCCACTACTCCGTGTATGGTTGGGTGTGTAAAAGGCCTAGGATGTACCCAGAGCAGACAGGATGTCACATTATTTCACCTATGAAGTGTGTACCTTCATTTAACTCATTCATTTCCGGTACCCTGTATCTGCAGATTACCTCATTCATGAGCTTCTGTGTGGTTACCTGCTCATTTACCTTAGTATCAGGGTGGGCCTCCAACCTGAAAAGACTCCAACAACAACAAGCACATATTCATACTCCTCAAATAGGTGTGAGCTGAATGTGGTCAAATTGGCCATCTCTGAAATGGGTAGAGTGGTCCAGGCAAGTGTTATATGGCCACCTTACTTCTGTCCTGACTCGCATATGGCAAAGATTATGCAAATTGGACAAATGATGCAGCAGCTACACAGAACCCAGAGAACCCAGGTGTCACCCATTCGCGTTCAGTGTCGACGTCATTTCTGCTTTTGATAGGTATGTCTTTCTGTGTACCAGTTGGGCCATCATGGGGCACAGGGACCTCTGTAGGCAAGTTCTGCTGACTGTTCGCCATACGCCGTCCTGTTCTGTTGCTCCCGTCTTTTAGCCCATTTTTGCTTTCCTTCTTCGTTGGCTTGTAACTGTAAAGTCCTTAGCATATCAATGTCCAAAGTTTTGTCAATGTCCAAAGTTTTTATCAATGTCCAAAGTTTTTATCAATGTCCAAAGTTTTTGCCACTGACTCATGCTGTCAGTATCTTTTCTTCTTTCTCCCACGGCTTGAGGGCCGCTGCCTTTGCTGTGCTGTCGGCGAGGGTGTCGTCTCTCGCTTCTCCATTGTAGGAATCGGTATGAGGTCTCCACTGCCAGGTAGTAGTAGTAGGGCCTCCATGAGATTCTGCACCACTGCACCATTCTTAATTGGCTGTCCTACTGAGATAAGAAACTGTCTGGCCTTCCATATTGGGCCGTAATCATGAGCTATGCCAAATGCATACCAGGAGTCAGTGTAAAGGGTTGCCGTCTTACCTTCTACCACTCTACACGCCTCAGTGAGGGCCTTCGGTTCCGCTTCTTGCACTGAGACATGCGGAGGCAGAGCTTCTGCGTTTAGGACATCTTGATGTGTGACCTCTGCATATCTGGTTCAGAGTCATCAATCCTCACCCTGGTACTATCTACAAAAGAAAACTCAAAATATGCATTATTAACAGTGGGTTCTAATAACAACAGTTTTCTTGTTGCAAAGAATTAAATTTAAAAAATAGCTGATCTGCCATACTTAGATCACCTATGCCTCCCCTCTCCCATTTGAACCAGAATACCTGATTAAGAGAAGAGTAGCCGGGTTCAAGGTAGTACAACATTGGAAAGAAATATTAAGGGAGGCATGGTAAGAGCACATTGTAGCCTGGTCTAGCAGGCCAGAGATAAGTGCTTGGGTTGCACTTGCATGAGTATGCTCTGGATGTCATTTGGGGTGTGGACCACTAGGGGGTAGTCCAATACCAACTTAGAAGATTTGTCAACCATTGCCTGTACTGCTGCCACCGCACAAACACAAGAGGGAGCTCCTCGAGTCACTGGATCCAACCTCATGGAGTAGTATCCCAGTGGCCGTGGTTGTCCTCCGTGCTTTTGTGTCAATACTGTCGTATGGGCGGCAGTATGAAACAAGGCCCAGAAAGGTGTGGAATTTGGCAACGGATGTAGTTACAGGTATGGCCTGGACAGCAGCCTTTTGTTCCTCTGTCAGAGGTCTAGTTCCCTGGCTAAACAATGATCCAGGAGAACAACCTTTCTTGCAGAACTTGGTCTATCTTTGGAGGCCTCCAGGCCTTACAGCCATCTTCTGCAAGGGAAATTAACAGTGAAATTGTGGCCGGTCGGCAGTTTTTCCAAAATCATCAGCACACAGCACCTAACATGCGTGGCTGACCCTTCACCCCCCCTTTTTTTCACTAAGGGGATACTGTTTGACCCAGGGGTGTGTATTCGGGTCTCATATATATTATCATGGTGGGTACATTCAATTTCCCTATGTCTGTCTTGTAGGTGGCCCATAATTTGTCAGGAACCGTGGAAAGCTGAGTTTCCGCAGCGGCTATCAGGCCAAACACATAAGGCAGCTCCACCAAAAGAGCAGTTTAATTTACAAGAAATTTTCTGAAATGACACCTGAGGTCCCAACCCGTACTGATCCATCTGGCGCCATTATGATGGATGCAGATAGGATTTGTAAAACATCAGTGCCAATAACAGAGACATGCCTTCCATCCGGGCAGCAATATTTAAAATGTGATATTCTTTAAGACAATTCATTATTAATTTAATCTGATCCTGCCTGCAATGTCTCATCAAATTTGAGACAGGAGAAAAAAACAAAACTTTTCCTGGCTATCTATGATTCTCACCCCCTCCTTGTGGACAAGAGAGGGATGACCCATTACGTATTCTTGCATCATCTAGCTCCACCCCTCTGAATTTGGCTGATCACTTAC
Organism: Eleutherodactylus coqui; assembly: GCF_035609145.1. Taxonomy (NCBI): domain Eukaryota; kingdom Metazoa; phylum Chordata; class Amphibia; order Anura; family Eleutherodactylidae; genus Eleutherodactylus; species Eleutherodactylus coqui. The sequence goes on from NC_089841.1 coordinate 18,574,159, forward strand.
TTCCTTATATTTTCATTCAAAGTTTGCAGTCCTTGGATACACATCACAACCAAATAAAGTCTTATGCATCACACAATTTACATTTTACAATTTACGGGTCAATCTGCCCAATCCCTCCTGTCGATACCAGGCCTTATCGTTACCTGCTCGGTTCCCATTCTTTGGCTTCTTTGCTTACTTAGATCTACACCTAACTCCCTGTAATTTAGTTATTTTTTATACTGTCTGCAAATTTATCTTCCCTGGGACTGCAGTACTAATGCTTCTCCCAGTGACTTCCTCTTTTTAAAATCTCTCCCTCCCGTGACAGCCCCTCCCTTCTCTATCACAGAATGGAAGAGACAGAGAGACAGGATTATAAGGGAGAACGTGGCTAATTTACTTTTACAACAGTTTTGTCCCAGACTTGTTCCTGGTCGTCCCTCCAGCATCAAGGATTCCTCATTGCCCACAAGGCCCTACTCTTAGGGTGAGTGTAATCCCTACCTCACCTCAGAAGGAGGACATGGATCCCTCCGGGCTATGTTTTTCAGGTATCCACGTCCTCTATCTGTACAAGTTAACACTCCTTAGAGCGTGCCCTCACTCGAACTTACGGCCTTCTACACTATCCTAGGCGAATGGGAAACCAACTGACATTTTAAACCAGAGACCGGAGCAGATGCATCTCCATCTGATTGGTAACGTACTGTAATTCACATATTGTGTGCCAAAGGTTGCTGAGTGACTGAGATATTATTCTATCTCCTTATTTACTGAACCGTTATACAATTAACCTGTTATACTGAACGCTGGTGTCTTTGGCATGCGTGGGTACCGACGCCATTTCAGACCTTTCTTCCTCTGACTGACATTCAGGGAAATTCTAACGCCTAATGTATAACTACTATGTTGTAACTTTATGGTCACAGCTGTGACCACCTAACATTGTATGTGGTTACAATTGAATTGGGGACTTGGCAAACATAGATGTATTTTCTTGTGGGCATGGTGGGCTACAGTTTGTAACCCTGGTATTCTTAAAAGCCCCCACAGGATGTGAGTGGCATGTAACTTTTTACACTTGTATGAAGGACATACAACAAAGATTAGATTACAATAACAAGACATACGAACAGTAGTTGTTATTTGTCACAGCACATGAATTTGCTTTCTCTTCTATCGCTTGGGTCTAATGCACCTGCTCTAACAATTTAGTACATCACTGACCTCCATCTGTGACCCTAGACACTAGGTGCCTTAAAACTTCTATCTTACTTGCCTTCTAAGACAATATAATTCATCATATTCATTATAACATTTAATCCTATTAACGCAACAAAGTTACTTCCTCCTGTAAAATGAGGAAGTAAGGTCTGAGCCTGAAGATTCAAGCAAGCAGCCTTTCTCTCTCACTAAAACCAACTCAGTTAACCCTTTGTATACATTCACTTACATATATATCTATATCTATCTATCACAGCCTATACTTTCAACAATTCAACAGCAACACAGTTTAGCAGTCTGCCCTTACTAGAAGGGATCCAATAATGCACATTTAGCCTTTAACCCATTTACGACCAGCCACTGTATATATACGGCGGCTGGTGCTGGGCTTAAAGGACCACCGATTGTAAAAATACGGCGGTGCTCTAAGCCTCCTGCCTCTGCAATAAGTCAGAGGCAGGTACGGGTTATCAGCTGTTAGTGACAGCTGATAACCTGGAGCAGAAGGCAGGAGGGGTTTTTAACCCTTCCTGCCTTCTGCTTCCCCGATGTACAGTGCTCAATGAGCACTGTCGGGGCAAAGTGAAAGTAAGAAGTTCTTTCACTACGGGAGCCTCGGGGGGTCATGTGACCTCCCGGGATTCCCTGCTACTGCAGAGCTGGAGGGTCAGACTTAGACCCTGGAAGCTCTGCAGGTGACTAATGTCACCACAGGGGTTGCTTTCCCCTGTAACTGAGGGTCTTATGGACTGCCCAGCTACAGTGGGAAAATGTCAAATAAAGTTAAAAAAAAAAAAAAGTGAGTGTCCCCCAGAGGTCTTATATGACGTCATGGGGGACACAGATAGTATAAAACACAATTACATACATCAGTAAAACAAAATAGCAGAATAAAACAACAATACATACATAAGAAAGAGAATAACACAAAGCAGACGCCAACAAAAACCGTCGCCGTACGCGCCCTATAAACCAAAACCATACATACTATATATCAAAACGTCCGAAATAAATAGAGGAACCCATTTCCATACTTTATTTTAGTGTAAATATAAAAATAATTTTTAAAAAAACTATAAATGTTAAAAAAATCATTTTTTTTAGCATTTTAGCCCCAATAAAACTAAAAAACGGAAAAAAAAGTCAGTGAAAAAGATATTTAAAAAATAGTCCTATATGTCACAGAAAAAAAAACGCAGCAAAAATAATTTTGGTAGCTAAAGGAAAAAAAATAGAGCAGTAAAACCGCCACATGGGTAAAATCCCTAAAAAGTGTCTGGTCCTTAAGGTACAAAACAACCTGGTCCTTAAGGGGTTAAATTAAAAAACCCACAACGCTGCTGTGTACGGGGCATCAATCTTGGCTATAACCCAGCCAATGCGTTCTCATTGCTGAAAATCCCTTCTTACAGTTTGAGTAGGACTGCTACTAATTCTATATGATAGACAAACAGACTATTTCCATATAAACAACTCAGCAGGATTAGCTCTACACAACAGACAAGCACACTAACTTTATATAACGGACAGGGGACCTGTTTTGAGCACACAGAAAGATTGCTTGATTAATCAATGATAACTTGACTCTCCACACCTTCCACACTTTTCTGGAGGGTGTAAGAATTGGCCTTGGTACAATGTTTGCTGCCTCTCAATCTCAATCATGGCAGCCAGATTTATGATTATAGGATTCTCCTCAGACGCCAGACACAGTATGTCCCGCCCTAGAGTCTCTAGCATTTCTGACGCTACACAGTTTAATAATCTACCCTCAGACAGAGGGATACACTCATGAACGTTCAATCGATAAACAAATAAGTGTGGCTAGTAACCCTCAACCAGTGGACCATAGCCACACCGGTGACTGGGGTAGCGGTTATCCTGTCTACAGATCTCCCATCCCCATGTGCTTATGATTAACAATAACCCTTTCTTACAATCGGGCCAAGACATGGAGGTGGGAAGTAGACACAAAAAAAAAACAGAGCACTAGTACAACTGGCTTAATCTCACTGTTCCCTCGGAATACGCCAGACTGAATTACCTCAGCCTGGATGTCTGACAGCCTCTCTCACCCCTGAGCCTCTCTGCAGGCTCCCCCGGGGCAGAGTCCCTGCTCAGACGTCTGTCAGCCTCTCCCAGCCTCCCGAGTCTGATACGCAGACTTCCCAGGATTAGAGTCCCTACACAGGCCCTTCCTTGGGCAACCTATTGACTTCACCTGGGACGCACATACAAATAGACAGAGCACCAGTATAGCTGGCTTAGTCTCACTGCCCCTTGGGATACACGTCTGACAGTTCCCTCCTCCCAAGCCTGACTACAGACTTCCCGGGAGTGGAAAAACCCTAATCAGACCTTCTGACAGTCTCTCTCTCTCCCAGTCTGGCACTCAGACTTTCCAGGAGCAGAGTCTCTGCGCAGGCTAGCTGACGGTTCCCTCCTCCCTCCAGGAGTGGAAAAACCTTGTACAGGCCCTCCCCGGAACAGCCTGTTGATGTCACCAGTCAACCGGTACTCTCAAAAACAACAGGCATACAAACATTCCTTTTTGTTCTCAAGACAGGTTCTATTTACGTGGTCAAGTACCTGTCGCGCGGATCCAAATCGATCGGCCTTGACACGGCACATAGGCGAGCTTGGAGTCAGCCACACAGGTATAGATAATTAATTTATGTTACCGTGTTCTGATGATTTGTTGGGCCCGCAAGGTCCAAGGTTGCCTATGTCCGCGCCTTATTTTCCGATCGTCTTCAGATCCCAATCGACCACTCCCCGTACGGGCCACCAACTGTCGTGGAATCCCTTTTTGTGTCCACGGCCTACTCAAGTAGAAATGTTTGGACCCTTTCCTGATTGGTTACGAATTGATTATGCGCATAAGAAGATTTCACACTGACACAGGATCAGCATGTATAAGCTTCCTCATTTCCGCTTTATTGTTGGGCGCGCAGCCTCTTTTAAAGAGTTTAACATATCTGCCCATCTGGGCAGGTCAAAGCTTACATAGATCCAACGTATTGTTTAATTATTGGATAAGCATCTTGAAATTCTTCCATCCTCCGGTCATCTGTTATTGGCCATCATGTGGTAGCAGGACGAGATGAGTGGGTTGTCTTGGACCCACATGTGGTTCCTCCGATATGATTGGAGGTTACAGCGTGAACTATTAATTGCATAAATTTCCCATGTTATTTGCATAAGTTTCCAGTAAAACTGCTTGGGTTATTATAGCGGTAGCTGCTTCAGACTGCGGTTATTTATGTCTGATGTACCCCTGCCAAAGTTACTAAGAATCGGGAAATAGAGCATTCTTGCTAACTGCTAGCTTCTGCTTGCATCTATAGGAGTTTAGGGAATGGAAAGTTTCAACATTTTTTCATATAAGGAAGTGAATAGATTGGGTACACAAGGAATATAGCTATATTTGTAGAAGAATAAACAAAATGGAATACTACTGGCATTGGTATACAGAATGCTTGAATCTATAAACACAGGTCTCCTGTCCACATGAAATGTATGTCCATTGTCCCGAAAATATAGATATGGCGGATATCCACTACATGTCTTGTAGATCAGGATGGCTTCTAAAGACTTCATCCATCACCTTACAGCAGGTATAGTCAGCGGTTTCAGTTCTGATGGACCACAGGGTTGCTGGATTTTGAGTAGTACATACTTCCAGTCTTCGGTTTTCACATTGGTGGCTTCGGTACCCGCTCATGCGAGCCATTGTTAGCCAGTGGTGACCTTTGGTATCCATCAGAGTTAGGACAGAAGGTCGCACTCATACCGTAAGATCTTGACCCAGGGTATGCTTGTCAGCCTCTGTAACCAAGGCGACTCTTGCTGCCAGTCTTCTCAGGCAGAGAGGCCATCCCATGGCCGCATTATCTGGTTGCTTGGACAGATGGGCAACAGCTTGATGCCATAATTCCATCATTTGGTTGAGAACGCCGATTGCCAGTCCCTTCTTCTCATGAATATACAGAATAAGTGGTTTCTCCTTATTAGACAAGGCCAGTGCTGGTATTTTTAGAAGAAGAACTTGCTTGATGTTGTCATAGGCCCTTGTATGTTCCTGCTCCCAGCAGAAGGGGGCATCTTCATATCCCTGTTTGTAACTTCATAAATGGGTTTTGCCATTTCAGTAAAGCCAGGTATCCATATTCTGTAAAATCCGGCAACTCCAAGGAATTCTCTGACTTTTTCCTCTGGTGGTTGGTACAGGGATATTGCAGACGACCCCATTTCTTTAAACTTCCAGTTGTACCTTACTTTGTGAAATATGAAATCCTAGGTATTTGACAGTCGCTTGGCAGATCTGTAACTTCTTCCTTGAGACTTTGTATCTGGCTTCATAGAGATGATGAATCACTGTCCTAGTGTTCTACAGACATCGTTCAGAGGTAGATTCAGTTATGAGGAGGTCATCCCCATACTGTAGCAATACAGTACCTGGCTGGGAAGGGAAAGAGAGTTTATTCTTAGTTCAATAGCAAGAGCTTCTCCAAAGAGTGTGAGTTCTTGAGCCCTTAGGGCAAATGGTACTTTTCTCCAGTTCTTGGATCTTCCCATTGGAAGGCAAAGATAAGCTGACCGTCCTCTGTCAGTCTGACGATGAATAGAGATGAGCGAGCACCAAAATGCTCGGGTGCTCGTTACTCGGGACGAACTTTTCGCGATGCTCGAGGGTTCGTTTCGAGTAACGAACCCCATTGAAGTCAATGGGCGACCCGAGCATTTTTGTATTTCACCGATGCTCGCTAAGGTTTCCTTGTGTGAAAATCTGGGCAATTCAAGAAAGTGATGGGAACGACACAGCAACGGATAGGGCAGGCGAGGGGCTACATGTTGGGCTGCATCTCAAGTTCACAGGTCCCACTATTAAGCCACAATAGCGTCAAGAGTGGGCCCCCCCCCCCCTCCCAAAAACTTTTACTTCTGAAAAGCCCTCATTAGCATGGCATACCTTTGCTAAGCAGCACACTACCTCCAACAAAGCACAATCACTGCCTGCATGACACTCCACTGCCACTTCTCCTGGGTTACATGCTGCCCAACCGCCCCCCCCCCCCACAGCGCACACCAAAGTGTCCCTGCGCAGCCTTCAGCTGCCCTCATGCCACACCACCCTCATGTCTATTTAGAAGTGCGTCTGCCATGACGAGGAACCGCAGGCACACACTGCAGAGGTTGGCACGGCTAGGCAGCGACCCTCTTTAAAAGGGGCGGGGCGATAGCCCACAATGCTGTACAGAAGCAATGAGAAATAGAATCCTGTGCCACTGCCATCAGGAGCTGCACACGTGGGCATAGCAATGGGGAACCTATGTGCCACACACTATTCATTCTGTCAAGGTGTCTCTGCATGCCCCAGTCAGACCGGGCTTTTTAATTCATAGACACAGGCAGGTACAACTCCCTATTGTGAAGTCCCTGTCGACCGACAGCATGGGTGGCTCCCTGGAACCCACCGGCGATACACAAAAATATCCCATTGCATTGCCCAACACAGCTGAGGTAGTAATGTCGTGCTTAATGCAGGTGGGCTTCGGCCCACACTGCATGCCCCAGTCTGACTGGGGTTCTTTACAAGTGGAAACAGATGCATTTATAATTCCCTGTGGACCCACAGCATGGGTGGGTGCCAGGAAGCCACCGGCGGTACATAGAAATATCCCATTGCATTGCCCAACACAGCTGAGGTAGTAATGTCGTGCTTAATGCAGGTGGGCTTCGGCCCACACTGCATGCACCAGTCAGACTGGTAATATGTACCTTAACAGTAACCGCGTTGGTGGTAATGTGTTGGTGACTGCGGACCTAGTAGCGCGGTTTTATTTTGTTGGTTTTCGGAATGTGGCCAGGATTAAGTGGGCTGTGGCGGGGGATGTTTCTGAGGCACTACGTGTCCTCTCCACGTGTCCGTGGTTATATGCACCTTAACAGTAACAGCGTTGGTGGGAAATGGCCTCGCCGCCATCATGTCTTTGGGAAGCCTCTGTTTCCACAACCCAGAGACATACCATTAGCAGCGGTATAGGCAGAGCCCATAATTAGTAACATTTCAGCCGTAGCATTAGGACAGGCCCCACTAACATATCACTAGCAGCATTATAGGGGGAGCACAGTATGCGTTCCATTTCAGTAATAGTAGCACTCAAGACAGGCCCCAGTAACAATTCCGAAGCAGCAGTATAGTGGGAGCGCAGTCTTCGTTCCATTTCAGTAGCTGCAGTATAGACAAGGCACAAGTTACATTTATGTAGCTAAAGTGTAGGCCAACCCCACACACCATTCTGTACCATGAGTGCAGGCGAAGAACATAGAAATTGCTATGATTACACTGTAGGCGAGGGGCCACAAAAATTGCTGTATCAACAGTACTAATGTACATCCAAAAAATTGGCCATGGCCAACCAAGAGGGCAGGTGAAACCTATTAATCGCTTTGGTTAATGTGGCTTAAGTGGTAACTAGGCCTGGAGGCAGCCCAGTTTAACGAAAAATTGGTTCAAGTTAAAGTTTCAACGCTTTTAAGAGCATTGAAACGTATAAAAATTGTTTAGAAAAATTATATGAGTGAGCCTTGTGGCCCTAAGAAAAATTGCCCGTTCGGCGTGATTACGTCAGGTTTCAGGAGGAGGAGCAGGAGGAGGAGGAGGAGGAATATTATACACAGATTGATGAAGCAGAAATGTCCCCGTTTTGGATGGTGAGAGAGAACGATGCTTCCATCCGCGGGTGCATAATACGTATTGCTTAGGTATCGCTGCTGTCTGCTGGTGCAGAAGAGATGTCTGGGGAAATCCAGGCTTTGTTCATCTTGATGAGTGTAAGCCTGTCGGCACTGTCGGTTGACAGGTGGGTACGCTTATCCGTGATGATTCCCCCAGCCACACTAAACACACTCTCTGACAAGACGCTAGCCGCAGGACAAGCAAGCACCTCCAGGGCATACAGCGCGAGTTCAGGCCACGTGTTCAGCTTCGACACCCAGTAGTTGTAGGTGGCAGGGGCGTCACGGAGGACAGTTGTGCGATCGGCTACGTACTCCCTCACCATCCTTTTACAGTGCTCCCGCAGACTCAGCCTTGACTGGGGAGCGGTGACACAGTCTTGCTGGGGAGCCATAAAGCTGGCAAAGGCCTTGGAGAATGTTCCCCTGCCTGCGCTGTACATGCTGCATGATCTCTGCGCCTCCCCTGCTACCTGGCCCTCGGAACTGCACCTTCTGCCACTAGCGCTGTCGGATGGGAAGTTTACCATCAGTTTGTCCACCAGCGCCCTGTGGTATAGCATCATTCTCGAACCCCTTTCCTCTTTGGGAATGAGAGTGCAAAGGCTCTCCTTATACCGTGGATCGAGCAGTGTGTACACCCAGTAATCCGTAGTGGCCAGAATGCGTGTAACGCGAGGGTCACGAGAAAGGCATCCTAACATGAAGTCAGCCATGTGTGCCAGGGTACCTGTACGCAACACATGACTGTCTTCACTAGGAAGATCACTTTCAGGATCCTCCTCCTCCTCCTCCTCTTCCTCCTCCTCAGGCCATACACGCTGAAAGGATGACAGGCAAGCAGCATGGGTACCGTCATCAGTGGGCCAAGCTGTCTCTTCCCCCTCCTCCTCATGCTCCTCCTCCTCCTCCTCCTGAACGCGCTGAGATATAGACAGGAGGGTGCTCTGACTATCCAGCGACATACTGTCTTCCCCCGGCTCTGTTTCCGAGCGCAAAGCGTCTGCCTTTATGTTTTGCAGGGAACTTCTCAAGATGCATAGCAGAGGAATGGTGACGCTAATGATTGCAGCATCGCCACTCACCATCTGGGTAGACTCCTCAAATTTTCCAAGGACCTGGCAGATGGCTGCCAACCAGGGCCACTCTTCTATAAATAATTGAGGAGGCTGACTCACACTGCGCCGCGCAAGTTGGAGTTGGTATTCCACTATAGCTCTACGCTGCTCATAGAGTCTGGCCAACATGTGGAGTGTAGAGTTCCACTGTGTGGGCACGTCGCACAGCAGTCGGTGCACTGGCAGATTAAACCGATGTTGCAGTGTCCGCAGGGTGGCAGCGTGCGTGTGGGATTTGCGGAAATGTGCGCAGAGCTGGCGCACCTTTCCGAGCAGGTATGACAAGTGGGGGTAGCTTTTCAGAAAGCGCTGAACCACCAAATTAAAGACATGGGCCAGGCATGACACGTGCGTGAGGCTGCCGAGCTGCAGAGCTGCCACCAGCTTACGGCCATTGTCACACACGACCATGCCCGGTTGGAGGCTCAGCGGCGCAAGCCAGCGGTCGGTCTGCTCTGTCAGACCCTGCAGCAGTTCGTGGGCCGTGTGCCTCTTCTCTCCTAAGCTGAGTAGTTTCAGCACGGCCTGCTGACGCTTGCCCACCGCTGTGCTGCCACGTCGCGTGACACCGACTGCTGGCGACGTGCTGCTGCTGACACATCTTGATTGCGAGACAAAGGTTGCGTAGGAGGAGGAGGAGGGTGGTTTAGTGGAGGAAGCATACACCGCCACAGATACCACCACCGAGCTGGGGCACGCAATTCGGGGGGTGGGTAGGATGTGAGCGGTCCCAGGCTCTGACTCTGTCCCAGCCTCCACTAAATTCACCCAATGTGCCGTCAGGGAGATATAGTGGCCCTGCCCGCCTGTGCTTGTCCACGTGTCTGTTGTTAAGTGGACCTTGGCAGTAACCGCGTTGGTGAGGGCGCGTACAATGTTGCGGGAGACGTGGTCGTGCAGGCCTGGGACGGCACATCGGGAAAAGTAGTGGCGACTGGGAACCGAGTAGCGCGGGGCAGCCACCATCATGCTTTTGAAAGCCTCTGTTTCCACAAGCCTATACGGCAGCATCTCTAGGCTGATCAATTTTGCAATGTGCACGTTTAACGCTTGAGCGTGCGGGTGCGTGGCGTCGTACTTGCGCTTGCGCTCAAACTGCGGCGCTAGCGACGTCTGGACGCTACGCTGAGAGACATTGCTGGATGGGGCCGAGGACAGCGGAGGTGAGGGTGTGGGTGCAGGCCAGGAGACGGTAGTGCCTGTGTCCTCAGAGGGGGGTTGGATCTCAGTGGCAGGTTGGGGCACAGGGGGAGAGGCAGTGGTGCAAACCGGAGGCGGTGAACGGGCATCGTCCCACCTTGTGGGGTGCTTGGCCATCATATGCCTGCGCATGCTGTTGGTGGTGCCTCCCCAGCTGATCTTGGCGCGACAAAGGTTGCACACCACTGTTCGTCGGTCGTCAGGCGTCTCTGTGAAAAACTGCCACACCGTAGAGCACCTTGACCTGTGCAGGGTGGCATGGCGCGAGGGGGCGCTTTGGGAAACAGTTGGTGGATTATTCGGTCAGGCCCTGCCTCTACCCCTGGCCACCGCACTGGCTCGGCCTGTGCCCACACCCTGACTTGGGCCTCCGCGTCCTCGCCCGCGTCCACGTCCTATAGGCCTACCCCTACCCCTACCCCTCAGCATGGTGTATTACCAGTGATTTGATTTCCCAGGCAGGAAAGAAAGTGGCGCAAGCCTGCAGCCAAAATAGAATTTTTTCCCTTGTTTTTCAAAGGACAAGCCACACTGCGTGTATTCAATGAATACTACTAAGTTTAATAACTGTGTTGTGGCCCTGCAAATGTGTCACAGAACTGCAGTGATGCAAAGTTATTCGCTACAGCAGATCAGGGATTTCCCATGCAGGAAAAAAAGTGGCGCAAGGCTGCAGTAAAACGTAGCTGGCTGCGTCTGATTTTTTTTTAACGTTCTGCACGCAGCACACACGTACCCAGAGCCCTGAGGACTGTCAGAGGCAGGCGAAATAGAATTTTTTCCCTTGTTTTTCAAAGGAAAAGCCACACTGCGTCTATTCAATGAATAATGTATGTCTTCTGGCCCTGCCTACACAATTCTATCCCTGTAGTATTATTGCCGGGTGCAATGGTCTGCACAGCCGGTTTTGAGAAAAAAAAAAAAAATGCAACACTGCTAACAGCAGCCTGGACAGTACTGCACACGGATAGATGTGGCCCTAGAAAGGACCGTTGGGGTTCTTGAAGCCTACACTCACTGCTAACACTCTCCCTGCCTAACCACCACTTCTGTCCCTATTGCAGGGCGCAATGCTCTGCAGATCCAATTTTGAAAAAAAAAAAAAAAAAAATACAGTGCTAACACAGTACTGCACACTATTAGATGTGGCCCTGAGAAGGACCGTTGGGGTTCTTGAAGCCTACACTAACTCCTAACGCTCTCCCTACAGCAGCTCCAGCACGATACCACTTTCCCTCAGCTAACTCACAAGGCATCTGAGCCGAGCCGCGGGAGGGGCCGATTTTTATACTCGGGTGACATCAGATCTCCCCAGACACTCACAGCAGTGGGGTGATATAGGGCTTGAACGTCACAGGGGGAAGTTGTAATGCCTTCCCTGTCTTTCAATTGGCCAGAAAAGCGCGCTAACGTCTCAGAGAGGAAACTGAAAGTAACCGGAACACCGCGTGGTACTCGTTACGAGTAACGACCATCCCGAACACCCTAATATTCGCACGAATATCAAGCTCGGACGAGTACGTTCGCTCATCTCTAATGATGAAGAATGCATCTTTTAAATTCAGCACAGTAAAGTTAGTAGCTTCTCCTGTTATCAGTCCAAGCAGTGTGTACTGGTTGGGCACTGTTTGATGTAAAGGAACCGCAGCTTGACTCATTGCTCTGAGATCTTGGACTGCGCAATACTCTGTTCTTCTAGGTTTGTTTACAGGCAGGAGAGCACTGTTCGAAGGTGATTGGCATATCTTCAAAATACCATTTTTCAGAAACCTTTCCAGATGCAGTGTGATGCCCTGGCAGGCAGCAGATGGTGGCCGGTATTGCTTGATGGACACTACTTGTGCCCCCGGCTTCTGCTGCACTGTGACTGGAGGTATATTCTTGTATTCAGGTGTGGAATGATTGTGTCATCCCTCTGGGCAGGAAAACCACCCAGTGGAACTGACAGCTGACCCATAGACCAGATACTGACTCCTCAGCACGTAGCTTGGTACGAGGTGGAAATTAAGACTGAGCAAGCCCTGCACTGGTGAGGAATAGGAAATACTTGCCTAACAGAAAGCAGGGTAATCTTCCTGACAAGGACAGCCCTGAGCTGGAACCTGGGCGCTGACTAACCCTGTCACGACCCTAACACCAGAGTGGCCGTACCAAGCAGGAGCAGAGGCTGAAGGTAAGATTAGGTAACAGAGAACCTCAAAGGTAGACAACTTGCAAATAGCTACAGCAGACTGGAGCTCAGTAACAATAAAGATCACTGTAGAAGTTGCAGCCACAAGCTGTGATACAATTCTAAGCTAATCCTGCTAGATTTTTTTTTTTAAACATAATTTGACTTCCTTCATAATGAGGTAATGTGGGGTATACACACAAAGGGTGCAGAGGAGGATATTGTAGGAGCATGGGTATAAATAAAACAGTTCTTCAATTTTCTACAAGTACTTCATGATTTTTACCACACATATTGTCCCAATTATTTTCTAACGTATTATTCAAGCCTCAAACCTTGGTATGGACCCAATTATCTTTTCGTTTCAATTTGACTGAAGTAGAAGTCGTCAATTGGATCTGGTATGGTGCATCAAATCTTGGTTCCAAACTTTTGCACATATATTCTTTTGAGGACAACCCAGTCACCTTTAAACACAACTTTAATAGCCCTTTTACATGGAACAATTATCACTCAAAATGATCAATAATCGTTACATATAAATGTGGGCATCGTGGACTTTTTGTTTGAACAATAGATTTCAGTCCGCACAAAATCCATCATCAAGCCACTGAAAGACTGAGTATATTCATTTCACTAGATCCCCCGATGTTCGCTACACGATCATAAAATGTTTTGAAAAATGGTTGTTGTGAATCTCCTCTCCTCCCCCCCTCCATGCCAGTTTTCTCTTTCTCTCCCTCTCCTTGCTCTCCATTCTGCTTCTCTCTTCACCTCTCTCCATGCCGCTTCTCTCTTCACCTCTCCATGCCACTTCTCTCTCTCCCTCTGCGGCTGCTTCTCTCGCCCCTCTTTTCCATGCAGCTTCTCTCTTCCCTCTTTTCCATGCTTCTCCCCTCTTCTCCATGCAGATTCTCTCTCCCTTCTTCTCCATGCTTCTCCTTTCTCCCCTCTTTTCCATGCTTCTCCTTTCTCCCCTTTTCCATGCTTCTCCTTTCTCCCCTTTTCCATGATTCTCCTTTCTCCCCTTTTCCATGATTCTCCTTTATCCCCTCTTTTCCATGCTTCTCCTTTCTCCCCTCTTTTCTATGCTTCTCCTTTCTCCCCTCTTTTCCATACTTCTCCTTTCTCTCCTCTTTTCCATGCTTCTCCTTTCCCCCTCTTTTCCATGCTGCTCCTCTCTCCCCTCTTTTTCATGCTGCTCCTCTCTAGTTCCCCCTCTCCATGATGCTTCCCGCACACACCCCTCTCCATGACGCTCCCTTCTCCCCTCCCGCTCTCCATGATGCTTATCTCTTGACCCCCTCTCTATGAAGCTTATCCATTGACCCCCTCATTCATGATGCTTCTCTCGATCCCCCCTCCCTCCATGATGCTTTTCTCGACCCCCCTCCCTCCATGACACTTCTCTCTCGCCCCCCTCCATGACGCTTTTCTCTTGACTCTTCCTCTCCATGATGCTTTCCTCTCAACCCTCCCTAACATACTTTTCTCTCAACCCCCCCCCCCCCTCTGCATGACGCTCCCCCCCCCCCCTCCATGACTCTTCTCTCTCGATCCCGTTCTCCATAATGACCCCCCTCTCCATCGGGGTAGCAGGGTTAGGAGGTGAGGAGCTGAAAGAAGTTCCCTTTGCTATGCAACTTTCACTGCCATCCTCACGGCCTGCCATTCCCACCACTTCCTGCTGCTGTGCACCCAACGCCATCCTTCTTGTGGCCTGTGCTTCCTCTATGATTCTCCTCTTCATCTGCTTTTCTATGTGTGACAGCCATCCAGGAGAAAAAAAAGGCACAGGGAGACGATCCCGCCTCCACTCCTCTCACAGCACTCAGCGCCACCGAACCTGTGGCCCTTGCTGCCGCTTCTTCTCCCGACTCCTGCGGCAGACCCAGGTATGTCACGCTGTCAGGGGACAGGGGCAAAGAGAAGTTCTTGTGTCAGGGTTTCAGTGCACTGCTTTGCACACATAATCAGTACTCTGTAGTGAGGAGAACAATGGAATCTGCCAGCAGATGTTTGCTTAGCTGAGCAAACAACTCCTGGAGGAAAAAAATGATGATTAAATGCTTTACCACTTTATGTAAATACATCGCATATCTTTTAATCCTAAAGCCCTTTGAAATTTATCTGGAATCAAGGAAAACACATTTATGAGTGACACACATGGGCGATGAGATTCTCAAGCCAGGACTGAAGCAAGTTTGTGTGTACTACAGGAACCCTATCAAAACTTCATGGTGGCTCAATTCAGTCTTATGATTAGGACTGAGTAGAAGACTGCTAAAATCTGAACCTCCATTATTCTCTATGACGTCTGGAACACTAATATATATATATAAGTATATATTTTATATATGCACACATGCACTTAATTTGACAATATCTTAGCTGTATCTTTGGCGTTGGCATTTTATTTATTTTTTCTATAAGCCACACTTCTAGTTGAGAAGAGATCTATGCAAACCAATATAAACTCCAAAACACCTACCTCTGGTAGCTGTATGCAGTCATTTGCAGTCACTGAAGTGGATAGTCTGGCTCGCAACGAGGAGATATGTTGACCAGTTGGTCTGGATTGTAATCAGGCACATACCATGCAGCCCAGTACAAACTGGGTCACAGCAGTGTTGAACCCTAGGGAAAATTAAACAGAAGACACAATACCACACAATACCTCCTTAGATTGAAGGGTTAGCTCATGGCTCAGGTGTGATATCATGGAGTAGAGCGTGCGGGGATGCACGTGAGAGGATTCTTCCTTCTGACCTCATCAGTGTGTGATTCATTCTTCTTTCTTCTACCAGTCTCCTAATCTCCCTCAGAGACCTGTTTCTGCAGCACAGAGATATCCACACCCATTCCGGATGTAACCAAGTTAGCATCCGTACTTAGTTAAGGAGAGTCCGGCTACTGCGTCTACTCTCCGGTTCTTTAGAGCCTCAGGAGTTACATCCTTGGTGTGAGCTTGGTGGACCTTGATGATAACTACCTGTGTGGGAAGATCTAAAGCCTTGTACAACAAAGACACTGCTTTTGCGTTCTGGATTGGTTTACCCGATGATTCAACAAAAATTTCCACTGCGCCACACGGATGTAAAATCGAATGCGCTTCCAAAAGTGTACCTCATCATTTCCAACCTCCTCATATCAGTCCCAAGAAAGGAGTTTTTTTTTTCCTTCCCGATTACCAATATTGGTTATCAAAACATAACCTATTCTGCTTGTCCATTTCCATGATATTTGGAAACAATCTTTAAAAACACAAAACCTGCATTAACAACTGCATTAGGTTTATTTTTAACATGCTCAGACTTTGTTCTGTGAGATCTAAATATTTAAAATACAGAGTATTTTCAGGCTGCTCAGTGGTTTCTGTTCCCATTTCTCCCCCCTCTGAATCCACATGAAAATAATATAGCGGGATTCAATGTAGTTACTTTTATGGCGCCGACATGTTTTATTGCCTCCAATCTAGCTGCAACTCTCTATGACCAATCAGTTAAATACCGTTCGCCCATGTGATACTAATCCAGAGTCCACTCCGGGCCCAAAGTTCAGGGAAATCACCAGCCCTTTAGGCCTTCAAGTAGTAGAGTCCAAACTGTTCCAGCATCACATGGAGGCCAATTCTAATGACGACAATGTCCTCCACCCATTTCTAAAAGATTAAGGGGCCACTCAAAGGAAAGAGGCAGTTGAGCCGAAGCTGCAGATGGTTGTCTTCATCCTGTAATTGTTACTGAAAATTGTTGTATGCCCATCTGGAAGGGTCAACATTACCCCAGGTCCTTCTCTTAGAACATTTTGTCCATAGTAAAGGCTTACAATGAAGATACAATGCCATACATTCTCATTCCACAGTAGCTTAAAAACCTGAGTACCAAACCCCGTGGACACAAGGGACCCAATGTTGGTCTGTTATCAACAGAAATGTTCCAACCTATTAGCGAATATCGCTTACCGCTCCCCACTGCTATGTTCTCCAAATTTCTAGGCAGCATTGACCACAGAGTTGCACAAAAGCTGCAGTGAAGATTGACACTTATCTATGCAAAGGCTGATAATTCCAAGGTTGCAGATGAATTTCTGCAAAATAAAAGCTAGCAGGGATACCCGGCGTTGCCTGGAATTAAAACTTCAACTAAAGACACATTAATATGGATTGAGATTTAAACAAAATCTGTATTGTTCATAGCAACCAATCACAGTGCAGCTTTTATTTTACTTCGGCAGTATAACAAAAAAATACAAATTCCACAAGAACGAAGTTGCGGGTGATAAGCTAGTTAGCTATAAAACAGTAACCAATGATCCAGTAGTTTTTGGCCTGGAGAGTGTTAGTTATGGAGTGTATTTCTAATGACTGTTTAAGAGCCTTGAAGTGTTGAAGGGGTTATGTTAGATGTTGAGAGATGGTTGACAGCCCCAGGTATAATCCACCCGGTTTATTTTTTTTAAATTCGATCCTTGGTGACCAGATGTTCAGGCATTTAGTTCAAGTACCGTTCTACCAGCTCATGAGTTCCTCGGAGCGCAATATTTGATGTATTTTGTTTTCCCACTGGCCTAGAGAGGGGGGGACTCATTGTTTCACCACAGTAAGGGGAGGAGTAATTTGACTGCAGTTATTCTTTATTTTTTGTGCAGTTGGACAAAACAGGTTTAGAAAAACGGCTTCTCTCCTATGAAGAGAAGCCACACTGAACAGGAAAATCTCTTCCGTGAATTCTCTGATGTTTCACAAGAGATGATTTCGCTCCAAAACATTTCCCACATTCTGAACAAGAAAACAGTTTTTCCCCTGTGTGAATTCTCTGATGTTTCACAAGAGATGATTTCTCTGCAAAACATTTCCCACATTCTGAACATGAATATGGCTTCTCTCCTGTGTGAATTCTCCGATGTTTAACCAGCACTGATTTCCCTGTAAACCATTTCCCACATTCTGGACAAGAAAATGGCTTCTCTCCTGTGTGACTTCTCTGATGTGTAACAAGGTCGCATTTCACTACAAAACATTTCCCACATTCTGAACAAGAAAACGGTTTCTCTCCTGTGTGACTTCTCTGATGTGTAATAAGTTCTGTTTTCGCTACAAAACATTTCAAACATTCTGAACAAGAAAACGGCTTCTCTCCTGTGTGACGTCTCTGGTGTATAACAAGGTTTGATTTTGCTGCAAAACATTTCAAACATTCTGAACAAGAAAATGGCTTCTCTCCTGTGTGAGTTCTCTGATGTCTAACAAGGTCTGATTTATCCTTGAAACATGTCCCACATTCTGAACAAGAAAATGGCTTCTCTCCTGTGTGCCTTTCTTGATGTTTAACAAGGACTGCTTTCACAGCAAAACATTTTCCACAGTCTGAACAAACAAATGGCTTCTCACCTGTGTGACTTCTCTGATGTGTAACAAGGACTGATTTCACAGCAAAACATTTCCCACATTCTGAACAAGAAAATGGCTTCTCTCTTGTGTGACTTCTCTGATGATGTGTAATAAGGGATGATTTCCGTGTAAAACATTTCCCACATTCTGAACAAGAAAACGGCTTCTCTCTTGTGTGAATTCTCTGATGCTGAATTAGATTTGATTTTCCTGCAAAACATTTCCCACATTCTGAACAAGAAAATGGCTTCTCTCCTGTGTGCCTTTCTTGATGTTTAACAAGGACTGATTTCACAGCAAAACATTTTCCACAGTCTGAACAAACAAATGGCTTCCCACCTGTGTGACTTCTCTGATGTGTAACAAGTACTGTTTTCACAGCAAAACATTTCCCACATTCTGAACAAGAGAATGGCTTCTCTCTTGTGTGACTTCCCTGATGATGTGTAATAAGGGATGATTTCCGTGTAAAACATTTCCCACATTCTGAACAAGAAAACGGCTTCTCTCTTGTGTGAGTTCTCTGATGTGTAATAAGGGCTGATTTCCTTGTAAAACATTTCCCACATTCTAAACATACAAACTGCTTCTCTCCTGTGTGAATTCTCTGATGCTGAATTAGATTTGATTTTCCTGCAAAACATTTCCCACATTCTGAACATGAATATGGCTTCTCCCTTGTGTGAGCTCCTTGATGTTCTCCCCTTCTGTAACATTTCTCCTGCTTATCAATCTGTGATGAATCAGAAGATGGGACCTGTATTAGAGGGTCAGATGATGGATCTTTGCTGTGAAGGGCTGAGGAAATATCTGGGATAATGGCAGGTTTTTCATATGTATCTTGTATGATACCACAATCTTCTGCTTTACAATCTGCAGATATCAGACAAGTCTCTGAGCTCCTGGTACTGTCATCTGTCAAGAACAACAGAAATTATTCCTTAATACTATAAACCTTAAAAATTATACAGATTTTTTAACAACATTTATATAGAAATAACAAGTGTTGTAGCAAAATGTAATCATCATCTAAGGGTGCTTATACACAAGCTGAAAGCCGTTTGAGTAATCACTCAAAAGAGCCATTACAGATGACGGTCCATGTAAGCATGGGTCCTAACAGAGCAAGTGAGTCAGAATCGCTCGCTCATCAAAATCACTTGGTTTGTATCTCACTTAAAGAATAAGCAATTATCAGTACAGAAAACATCACCAAAAACTACAGCTGTGAATCGGGACTTACAAGTAATTAATTCTGGTTTCCATCAATAATATAGGGGGTTCTGGGGGATCTGAGAAGGGTCATGAAAAGTAACTTGTAACAGAGTCCTCCACAATCCCCGGGTTTCGGTCCCCGGTAGACCTTCGAGCCCAAGCTACAGGAATAGTATATTCCATACAGATGGAGTTCGGCCATTTCTGCACCAACATTAGTTTCTGTTTTTCCATAAAGAACTCATATAAAATCTCCCATGAAGCCGGATGTCAGTAACACACGGTGTGCAGCAAATACAGAACTGCTCATCTATAAGACAGCTTGGTACATACAATAACCGTTTTCACTAGAGCAGAAGTAGTCTACAAACTAATATACCCTTCACAGATTAGACTAACTAAAATGAACATTTATTAGAAAATGTTAAAACACATATAAAGGTTACCAAGGCAAACACCTGGACACAAATAACAAAAGTTAGAATCAATACGTATAGATACTGGCTAAATAACAACTACTTTGTTGATTAGTTGGAAAGATCCATCTATATTTCAGTATTGATTATTAATCCTACAAGAAAACTGAACACTTTCCATGTACTAGATGTCCCTCCGATACAGAGTGTTATAGATTCTAGTAGGGGTAAAAATAATCCCTTAGGACGATATGATGAAATAACTCTCAACCAAAACTTTATAAAGGTATAGTAGATCAGAATGGTGCAATGCGTTTCTCTGGAGCCCACAGATTGTCAGGGAACCCCATAAACCTCAAGAATGATTATATGGGAACTGATATAGATGGCAAGTCCGTTTGTCAGATGGAAGGACAAACCGAACCACCCCCCAAAAATCCCATCATCTCAGGATATATAAATCCCACAGAAACATGGAAAACTGGGTAGGAGCTACAACTCCCACCAGTAATATCCACTGTAATATCCCAGTGATATGCTGGAGTCTCACCAGGATTTGCAGCCTTCCCCTAAAGAAAATAAGGGATACCAGGATACCAGGCTGCATGGATGGTAAAGTATTTCACCTCAGTACAACTAGCACCTACTTGTCAGCTTCACACCTATAGAACCTGCTAACCTCCCACTCCCCGCAAATTATTAGTGAGTTAGGATGGTTTGTTTAGAGAAAGCCGACACCAGTGGTGACTACCTCAACCTGACTAGCTACATAGTAGCAGCAGGAGGCTGATAGCCTCTTAACTAGGAACTATCTCAATGTCAAAAATAACTAAAATAGAAAATAAATGAGGCAAAAGCCAGCCGTCCTGATGGTGGACTGCTTGTATCACATGACCAGCAGTTCACCATCAGGACAGCTGGCTTTTGCAGCCCTTTTTTTCTTTGGAAATGGATCCCAGAAATAGTGATAGGAGGACAGTTTCCGGAGTTAAGGCAACAGAGGAGTTGCACACTACATTGTAGAGAGACATAATATCTCACCATAGGCTGGCTACTGAATGACATTCCCATCATAGATGGATCATGTTGCTCACCTCAGAGAAGCATCTCCAACATAAGGGAGAGTGATGGCTATACATTTTATGTAGTTTCTGTTGGATTCTATAACATTGGGTTTAGGGTCTTATATTTAAGGTCCTGCAATCTACAGGATACCACTATCTTGTGCGATAAGAGAAAGGCCTTATGCCAGAGCTCCACATACCTAGTTCTCTCTCCCATGCAACCAGAAAGCTTTGCTTAGAGTCCCCCATCTCTAGACTCAGCAGTGCCCTGTAGATCACAGAAAGATTGTGTCTGGGGGTCTGCGGAAACACACAAAGCCTCAAATGGGGTAAGGAATTTAGTGAGGGTCCCCTAGGTGTAATGGAGTCCACAAAACTTCTTAACTGAAAGTATTATAACCAGGCCCCATCGGGAGTCATAGATTTTCTAAAGTCATCCCTAAAGGGTTTCAATCTTGCTTATGAGTAAACGTCTTGTAGACTGGGAGTAGAGAGACGAGGAAGAGATAGCAGAGGAGCTCTGCAGTGTGACCTTAAATTGAGAATTACCTACCAAGGTGGTGAGCGGGCCTGGGGAGGTAACTCGTTTAAATTAATCAGGGAATCTCACCTAGATTTGCAGTATCTGCTCAATGAGTGTCGAGTGTACCCCTATATTGTCATGATACCTCCTTGGGATTCAGAATACTCCCTGTAACCAGTTTGGTTCCTGGTCATCTTCTGTTTCTACCCAAATTTTGTTAAGGTGATGGTGTAGGAGGTTGAGTATGCAGTTACTCATACAAGCTCTATAGTATAAGGACAGAATCAGGTAGACCTACTCCACCCAAAGTGGAGGCGCTTTTTAGGCTACAATTGCTCCAAAAAGTGATTCTGTCACCAGGTTCATGAAGTTAGGCTCGCACATTAGGATGTCATGTTTTAATCTTGGTCTACGTCCCCTCCAGACAAATCTAGAGATCAGATGACAGATGATCATTAAACAGGAACTGTTTAATTTCACAGGTAGGGTCTGGCATAGAGCTAGAAACCTAGGCAAGATATCCATCTTAAAGGGGTTGTCCCGCGGCAGCAAGTGGGTCTATACACTTCTGTATGGCCATATTAATGCACTTTGTAATGTACATTGTGCATTAATTATGAGCCATACAGAAGTTATAAGAAGTTTTTCACTCACCTGTTCCGTTGCTAGCGTCCTCGTTTCCATGGAGCCAACTAATTTTCGGCGTCTAATGGCTAAATTAGCCGCGCTTGCGCAGTCCGGTCGTCTTCTTTTCTCAATGGGGCTCCGTGTAGCTCCGCCCTGTCACGTGCCGATTCCAGCCAATCAGGAGGCTGGAATCGGCAATGGACCGCACAGAAGCCCTGCGGTCCACCGAGAAAGAAGATCCCGGCGGCCATCTTCAGCCGGTAAGTAAGAAGTCACCGGAGCGCGGGGATTCAGGTAAGCGCTGTACGGATTTTTCTTTAGGTCCCTGCATCGGGGTTGTCTCGCGCCGAACGGGGGGGGGGGGGGGGGTTGAAAAAAAAAAACCCGTTTCGGCACGGGACAACCCCTTTAATGACGTTAACTCTGCTGAACCATGATAGATATAGTGGGCTCCATCTCTCCAGATCCCTCTCCATGTCTGACAGGAATGGCTTAAAGTTTAGGGAGAAAACCTGGGAGGGGTCTGCTGGCAAGTGCAAATATCTGATGGAGGTATAATTCCATCTAGGGGGGGAGCTTCCTTTCCAGGAATGACACCTCGCTCTGCACCAAACTAATATTCAGGATCTCTGATTTTACAAGATTTACTTTGAAATTACTAACCCTCCCGAATTCCTGAAATTCTTGTTGTAGCGCTGGGAGTCCCACCCTCGGGCGTGACAGATATCTTTTTGCTATATTTATAATAAGAGATTCTAGATAATAAAACAAAAAACACATTTGATAGTCTGACATATCAAAATAATGCGTTATTTACGCCATAAGGGGAATGTTGTCAGAAAAAAAAAATGAATGCCAAAATTGTGTTGTTTTTTTTGGTTACCCTCCAAGTAAAAATATAACAAAAAGCGTATGTACTCCAAAATGATACCCACGGAAACTACAGGACATCCTGCCAAAAATGAGTCTTCACACAGCCGTGTCGATGGAAAAAAAAGTTATCGCTGTCGGAAGATGGCAGCAGAAAAAAAACTTTAAAAAAACTTAAATCCCTTTGGAAAAAATTAATAAAAGTAATACAGCAAAAAAACAAAACTATATAAAATGTAGTATTGTAGTAATCGTGCTTACCCATAGAATAATGTTATCGGGTCATTTTTGTTGCAGTTTGTACGCCGTAGAAACAAGATGCACCCAAAGAGGGCGGAATTTTTATTTTTTTTCATTTCACTCCACTTATAATGTACTGAAAAACTTAAACTTTAAAAGTTTTATGGTACATTAAATTGTACCAGTGAAAAACACAAACACAAGCCATCAAACGGCTATGTTGGTGGATAAATAAGAGTTCTGTTTTTTTAAAGGGGGGGGGGGAAGAAAATGGGAAAAAGGGCCGCGTCCTTAAGGGGGTTCCCCATTTATCCTGCCCTGATGGCCGTCCGGCCGTTAGACTCTTCCTGATTCTGAACAAACTCTTTGGAGCCCTTAGAGAACACATCTGTAAGCCGTTACTTTATCTCCAACCCCCTTATAATCGGCTCAGACGTTATATTAGGATTAACCTCTCGGAATCTGTTTCCCAATTGTGCCCATTTATGGCAACTGGAAGAGTATTACGGTGAGATCACACACTGCGGAATTGTATAATCTACAGTACAGTGTAAGGGAGTGGGATTCTAAGAAACCGCATTCACGCCCAACTGAGAGATAAGATATGACACCTGAAATATGATTTATCTGGTCGGCCATATTCAGATGGCTGAGTGCGAGTTGTACCTGAGAACTCGCATTGGACATCACATGGACACATACGGACTGTGTGCTGCCCCATGCTGGCCGGCAGTAGACATTGCATGTCCGATTCTGGTCCATGAATCAAACCAGAATAAGATGTACTGTGAGTTTATGTGAACCACGTAAAAAACATGTCCATGTAAATAGTTTAGCTGGCTATAAAGGATCTAAGTGCGGCCTATGAAATACATGGACAGATGTCAGATGGGAAATAGTGTCTGTCTGAATGGGATCTTCATGGTGATCAGCACCTCGGTGTCTTCCTCCCAAGTCTCTGGTGAGCGACATCCCTGACACTCCAGCACTAGACTTCCATCCTCTCTTCTTTGGGTCTAGGTCTCCACATTATGATTATTTTTTCTAAGTCCATGCCACTATGCTTTGGATGCTGTTATCGGGGTCTTTGTCTCCATCTTCGGTATTGTGTTAGTACACAGTAACATGATATAAGTCTAATAGGAATTAATGGTTCCGCAAATCCCTTTTACACGGCCTGACTGCCAGATCATGAAAAAGGGGATGCTCAATTATCAGCTGATCGATGATTTTCAGCTTTACATCTCTCCATATTACCGAGGAGATGACCAGCCGGCTTATGTGCATCAGCAGTCAGACTAAAGATCATTCGTTCCCATAGCAGTGATTCTTGCCCCGTGTAAACCAAAAAGTAATCCAGCAACGATTGACTTGCCTACTGATCAGCGCTGGTTCCATCAGATTAAGAGTTGGTCAGTGTAAAATGATCCTCAGCCCCAGAACTGGAAAACCATTTCTTTCTGCTCATCAGTGCACACATCATATAATGAATAGTAGTTCCCGCTCACATAGATGTGTTTCATGTCCGTGCCGTAAATGCCCATCCTGTGTTATCTCCTATAACGGTATCACAGGTCCGCCATATATAGTTTGTACGCCGGCTGAATGGGGGAATATACAGCGGAAACTGACAGATCCCAGAGCTTATAAATCTACATAACTATCAGCAGCCGCTGACCGAGGAGAATCTGTGACTCCTCTCTGCTGTATTTAGTGGTTACTACTCACCTGGGTGGTTACCTGTAGGAATCTCCTCTTTACCCCGCTGATCGCCCCTCACATTTGTCTCTGTAGTATTAATATTGGTCAGATCTTCATCCTGATACAAAAGCTGTGAGACAAATACTGTAAAAGTCAGCAGATGGTTGGAGAAGTCATGTGGAAGGTTTTACATGACCAGAAAAGATCATTAATCATCATGAGAACCAAAAATAACCTCATAACAGAAATTGCTCCAAAAAGGGATTCTGTCACCGGTTCATGAAGTTAGTCTTGGAGCAGAGCTCTGAGTCACAGAGGGGGGCCATGCCAGCTTTTCCCCACCCCCCCCTTTCCCCTTTTGTGTACAGGTAGATAGCCATTACTCTGCATGCTACTGGGGGGAGAGGCTATCAGGCCCACCTCCTATAGTCCAATAGAAGGGACAGGAGGTAGGGGCAGGAGTGCACTAATACTAGTGTTAGGACCCATCTGAAAGCTTGGTCATCTGGACATTGGTGTATGGGCCATTATACTGTGATCACATTCTATACCAAGTACCTTACATTGCTTAATGTGGTTAGTGTATACATAGTTATGTATTTTGCTGATGAAAAATGTATATTGAGTGCGGTTGCCACTTTTTGGTTTTTGCTTGAACAGTAGGTTTCTGCAGCCATGGTTTTACATGAACCTATTGATAGGGGTCAATCATATTTTTAATAACCTAACATAAGAAAGATAAGGAAACAGTGTAATAAATGTGACATTAGTTATTTGGTTATATAATGTTATGTAATATGGAAATGAAAAATATGTAAAACATTCCGGAGGTTGCTAATAGAATTTGGATATAGAATCATATCTCAAAAGGTATATTTGGATGATGATTTTAAAATACTAAATGTATGATTAATTAGATTTCATTCAGCCATTTTGATCTCAATTCTGAACTCTTGATCAGAATGTACTGAATACTAAGTAGGTCGCTAAAACCAGTTCTATGTGTTTAACTAGAACCAATGCCCCCTCTTTGATGTGCAAATCAGACTTGGAGACAAGATAAAATTTAACACAATGGACTTTAAGAGTACATCCTGGTCTGGGAACAGGTGTAATTAAGTACGTACTCAGACAGTATGGAGTCATCTTTACGATCATATGTAACTGTTTGATGTCCACTTCACACAGTTTTGCTGATACCTTTTGTTTAGAAGGCTTTTGATTTACAGCCATATTGTAATCTGTTGGAATGAGGACTTGGTCAAGTACTTTGAAACTAAGTATCAGGTAACATTTAGAAACGCCTTCTTTTCATCTTGCATATAACCAGCAATGTTCAACAATAAACTAGAACTCATTCTGATTCACTAGACTGTCTGCGTGTAGTGGCTTATTATGGTTCTCACCTATGAGTACTCATTATAATTCTCCTTTGAATTTGGACTCAGGCAACATTCGCACTGGTCTGCATTGACAGACCCCCAACACTATCATCTACCCAGTTTTCCCTGCTTGAAGCGAATAAAACGGTCATGAAAGTAACAAATTTGTGAAAAAAAAATAGAAAATTTATTTTTCACTTGCTTTATAATAATTTTTGGAACGCTCAATAGACCCCGAGATAAATTGGCTAGGGGGTCAAGATTTCAAAATATATTCAGTTGTGCCCTGACATCCGATGGGTGTTTCCTCCATTCTAGGCCTAGCCATGTGTCCAGTAAGCAGATGATGGCCACAATGGGTGTGTTTCTGAACACAGGACAAACAGGTGTAGCTATTTTGGTGTGCAAATCCTCATTTCCATGTGCACCATAGAAAAATATATGTCTTTAAAATGACATATTTGCCAAAATATGAAATTTTATTTTTTCTACTCTATTTAGCATTAACGCCTGAAAAAAAAACCTGTGGGGTCAAAATACTCATGACACCCCTCATTGAATACATTAAGGGGTGTAGTTTCTTTTAAAGTGGGGTTATTTGTGGGGGTATCTATCATTCTGACACCTATGAGCCTTTGCAATCTTGGCTTGGTCTAGGAAATCAAAGTGTTCATCAAAATGTTGATAACCAATGTTAAATTTGTACGTTTCCCAAATAGTTAAAGAAAAAGTAAAGTTTTTCAAATGTGCATCCAGAATAAAGTAAACAGATAGAAATATATCTGTAGAATATGTTTGCACATATTTGAGATATTGCAGTTAAAATGTGAAAAAAACTTTTTTAATAAATATACACAAATTCTATCATTCTATTTTCACCACCTAAATGAAGTACATTATGTGGCGAAAAAACAATGTCAGAATCACTTGGATATGCAAAACCTTTACAGAGTTATTCTATGTTAAAGTGACATGTCAGATTTCCAAAAATTATCTTAGTCATTAAGGTACAAACAGGCTTGTTCACTAAAGGGTTAATGATGAGAAGATCCTGATAAGGAATCCTTAGGCTGGGTTCACACGGAGCAGATTTGCCGCGGAAATTCCATGCGGAATTTTGCCGCGGCAAATCCGCATGCGGCCGCTAATCGTGGGATTAGCCAGCCAAGTGGACGAGATTTCTCAGAAAATCCGCTGCGGCTAATCCGGCAGAAACCACCGCTGCGGCGCGGCTTTACCGCCTGCAGCCGCGGATTTGCCGAACGCAGCATGTCTTTTTCCCGCTGCGGCCACGCTCTCCTCTATGGGAGCGCTGGCCGCAGCGGAAGAGCGAGCTGCGGGACCGCTTCAAAGCTTCAGCCAAACCGCGACATTTATATCGGGAATCTGCGGTGTGTGAACCCAGCCTTACACTTTCACTTAACCTCACTATACACCTGGGTGATGTTATTTGGGCTAGTTGTCCACAGAAGGTGCAGTAGGAAACCTCTTCTCTGAGTGGGTTATGTTCTATCTACTCTGATGGCCACATAGCTGCAGGCCTAGAGGACAGACATACATATTAGATGGTGGCTCAATGACCCCTCATGACCCTTATACACATGTATATTCAGGATGGCTAGACACTAGAGATGAGCAAACGTACTCGTTTCGAGTAATTAGTCGATCGAGCACCGCTATTTTCGAGTACCTGGCTACTCGGGTGAAAAGATTCTGAACATCCCAGATTTACTGCGCTTTATGGTACTCTTACAATGTCTGTTTGTCAGTAAGCTCTTTAGAGGGGGACACAGAGACTCCTAGTATAGTTACTGCTGATGATCCTGTCACACAGTAATAATGAAGGTGATGACAGTTCAGTCTCCTGACTGTATACTTATAGTCTGTAGCTTATTTAGGTGAATACAGAACGTACTGACAATATGGTACTTGTCACAGATGGGTTAGAGGAGACCCGACAGTTCCCGCCTCCATCACTGATTACTCACGGAACAATTATTCTGTCCGCCTTGTCGCCATGACCATGTGTCATGGCAGAGCCTTGATCGATCACTATAGCGAGATTGCTAGTGTGGAGTCGCCAGACTACAGGTGGATTTGTAACCAGCTTTCACATGGTCCTGCCACATGCAGATCGAATGCACCCTGTAATCCGGTCCGACGCACTCCAGCACTATACAATGCCACTCACATGGACATGCTGCCACCACCAGCTGTTAAGGGATG
The DNA here is from genome assembly GCF_035609145.1 of Eleutherodactylus coqui. Lineage (NCBI taxonomy): Eukaryota > Metazoa > Chordata > Amphibia > Anura > Eleutherodactylidae > Eleutherodactylus > Eleutherodactylus coqui. The sequence continues at coordinate 18,602,250 of NC_089841.1, forward strand.
CCAGGACCCACACTATGAATTATGAACACAATCTTCCGAGTTTATGGTTTGTTTTAAAATGGGAAAGGCTTAACTAATAAATTGCAGATTGATTTTAGAAAAGGATTAGCAGTGAAGATATATATATAATTATTATATATAATATATAAGATATACAAAAAGCTTGGTACACAGGAGTATAGGGGCACACTGGTTTACACACACAAACAGTATTTTTAAATAAACAGGAAGAAAGATACCAGGTTTGGGATATCTGGCTCACGATTCTGATTTGTGCAGAGTCACTGAAGCAGGATCTGAAGTCTGACCCAGGATCTCTCTGAGACCATAAGTTTTAAAATTTCCCTAGAACACACCTTCACCCTCCCCCTCTGAGGTCATTCAGAGAAAGGTGGGGTAAATACGTATGGACTTCTGGAAAATCACAATTTCCCATTTTGGCCATATCTTCGCAGAAGATCCTCCAAACAGGAATTCCTGGTCATGATTACATCAATTCGGCGGTACCAAACATGACAAGTAAATTATGCCCAGGTACGCGGATATGCCATTGGGGGGTGTTCAGCGCTTTGAACCTCAATGTGTTTAGGTGCGTTTTGTCCAGCTGGTTCACCAGATTCTGAAAATATAATTGATATCAGGCTTGTACAGTCACATGACTAAGAATCTTTATTAACAAATTTTCCTTTAATTGGACTGTCGGTGCCTAAATGCCTGGGAGAACTCCACTCCGAGATGAATGAGCCTCTTGAGACTTCATTAACAGGCAACCAATCACACGATGCGATTTCCTCATGCTAATTCTAACTAAATAGACGGTAGAGTTAAATAGACTGGAGGAACGTATTTACATCACAGCTATCTACCTGCACACAAAATGGATGACATACAGCCAGGCTTGAATGGGCTGATATAAAATGGATGCTGAGACAGGCCTACCAGTCTCTATATCACAGTACTGGCAATAGCTACTTACATAATGTTGTGCTGAAGCACTATGGGATTGATAGCCCAAAAGAGTGGAAGAGAAATCAGGGACATGTCTTAACATTGAGATAGTGCCTGCTAAGCATCAGACAGGAGACTGCACTGCAGGGAAGAAACTGCAATATACATGGGAGATATCCAGAGACATTAAGAGCACAACAGAACATCAGATGAGGGGTACAGGGATGGGAAAAGGTGTTTTTTGCTGAAGTGGTGCTTTAATGTAAAGTTACTTTTTTTTTCAATTATATGATTTTCAGCCTTGTTTTCACTTAAGAAATGTTCCCTGCATAAATTACAGGGTTCACATATCCCATCTTATTGTTTACTTTAGGCATGATGAGTTGTGAAACTTTCAAATTAAAACTAGCAATTTTCAGTAAAAGTGGACCTTGATTATTCTTTCCCCTGAGGCCTTCATCTAATGCCTCTGGTCAGCGGTAATCCTGCCATCTCCACCGGCCTCATCACACAAATATAAAACATATAGTAAGACAGAACTCAAGAGCTTCACAGCCCTTCTACAGATCAGAGGGACATCTCCATCTACCTGATGGTCCTGCGGAAGAAGAGGACGGGGACATCTCTCTGGTGGGCTTCTCTTACTGGATGGAACTGTAGGACACACAGACAGACACTGAAGTCATTCTTTATATACAGGCAATAAAGTCCACGTGGATTTAGCCCTGTCCATTACCTGGTGATGGGAGCGGCTGGTGGGTCTCCATCATGGCGTCCTTGTACAGATCCTTGTGTCCTTCTAAATACTCCCACTCCTCCATGGAGAAATAGACAACGACATCCTGACACCTTATAGGAACCTGACAACACAATATACAGTCATCACCCATAAGCCTCCAGTGCTGTTACTGTATAATGTCCCAGCATTCCCTGCAGTGTCACCTCTCCAGTCAGCAGCTCAATCATCTTGTTGGTGAGTTCTAGAATCTTCTGTACATTGATGTCCTCATGTATCAGGGGGTGAGGTGGGGGCCCCGTTATAGGGCTCAGGGGTCTTCCCCATCCATCGCACACAGGGGCCCAACAGCCATCACTAGAGGTCTTCTTCAATACTGTGTAATCCTGTATATGGGGAGACAGTAATCAATATCACTCCAGACATTTCCAGTCCATCTCCTCTCTAGTGACATCATCTGTTTAAGAATTATGTATTGTGACATCATCAGAATCTCTCCCCTCTCCAGTGACATCATCTGTTATTATCATACATAAGAATTATGTATTGTGACATCATCAGAATCTCTCCCCTCTCCAGTAACATCATCTGTTATTACCCTAGATAAGAATGATGTAATGTGACATCATCAGAATCTCTCACCTCCCCAGTAAGCTGGAAGAGTATCTCCAGTGTGAGATTGAATACACTTTCTGCCATCTTGTTTCTGTCCTTCTCCATCTTTGGTGAATCAGTCATGTAGGACCTGAATGGACAGAATTTAAAACAATGTAAAAAACACAAAAAAGTGAACACAAAAATTTACTGTCGAGGATAAGAGGAAACATTTAAAAGTACTTTCCATTAGTTAAAATTGCTTCACAACCCCTGTGTCCTTCCTGCTTGCTGCTGACCAGGACATGTGACTGCTGCAGCCAATCACTGGCTATAAAAGGCAACTTCTGTAGGCAATGATTGGCTGCAGCAGTCACATGTTCTGGTCAGCAGCAACAAGGTAGTGAAGCAGGTCACGGGGAAATCTCTTTAACCACTTAATGCTACAGGACATACAGTAACTAAAAAAGAAAAAAAAAGGAAAAGTTTAAAAAAGGGAATAAGAGTTAAAAAAAACCTTTTGCCACATTTATAATAAAATAATCTACGTAATAAAACAAAAATAAGTATTTGGCATCACTGTCTCCAAGAAACAACGCAATAAAAAGTGATCGTATGTTTTCAAAAAAGGTGCCAACAGGAACGACTTTGTCCCTTTGCAAAACTATGTCGAAGGGGCAAAAAAATGTCATGGCTGTCAGAAGATGGTGACAGAAAATAAGTTTTAAAAATGGCAGAATTTTATTTTTTTTCCATTTTCCTCCACTTATAAGTCTTTTTAAAGTTTTTCCATATATTAAATAGTACCACCGAAAAATACAACTTGTCCCCCAAAAAGCAAGCCTCCAGAAATCTGTCGGAGGATTAAGAAAAGAGTTAAGTTTTTTGTTTTTTTTTTAAATTACAAAAAAAAGCGGGGGGGGGGGGGGGATTCTTAAAATGGAAGAGAAAAAACAGAGCCATGTCCCTAAGAGGTAAAGGAGATATTAAAGAGAACCCTTTTCGTGAGTTTATGATGTCCGAACTGCAGGCAACACAAAATCCCGACAGGGTTCGTTCTCCTCACCCGGATCAGCTGGACTGATAGCCGACCAGGCAGGAAGAAGCCGGCAGCGACCGCCCCATTGACTCTTCTCCAAGTTCAGAGCTCCTCTTTATGCTTGACATAGGGAGAAGCAAGCAGGATGCTGCCTATTTTGTGCTTATCTAGTGATAGCAGGAGTACCAGTGATGTCAGGATCATGTGGCCCCTGTAACACACGGCTGTTACACCCGCCGCATAAAGCCATTTGTATTCTGCTAAAAAAAAACACCTAGTACAAGTAAAGCAGAATCATTCTGTGAAGCGTCTCATGTGTTACGTGTGCCGATTCTCCGAGCTCCGACCAACCTCCCCCAATTAGTCACCCGCATTATATCTAACAGCACAGTTGTGCCAACACTCCAAATTCTGAGCCCCAGACCTTCTCACGTTCCCCTTTGGTGGATCTGTGTGAGATTATTGCCGGCTGAGCTGGAGATTATATTAGGGCTGTTTTAGGGGATATTGGACCTGTAGATTATTTTTTATTCCATTTTTGGTTAGACGAGGCGCCTACAGATCAGCCGTTCTAGCACTAGTTTTTCTCTCTCACACAACATTCACTGTGTGGCATAAATAACATGCTACTTTAACCCTTTTCTTGCTGACCATGAATCTCTCGGGGAGGCACTCCAGTAGGTAATAACGTAGGTGGAACATCCTTGCTACTAATAGCTGTATCTCAGGCTGTATTGTGGCTGGAGGATTGATTTTATGCTGGTTTTAACCGCTTAATGACACAGCCCTTTTTTCCAATTTTTGTTTTTTCCTTACCCCTTTTAAAAAAATCATAATTCCTTTATTTATCCATCGACTTAGCTGTATGAGGGCTTGTTTTTAAAAATTTCTAAGTGGAGTAAAATGAAAAAAAAAAACAACATTCGCCATCTTTCAGTGCGTCTTGTTTCTACGGTAAACACACTGCAACAAAAAGGACATAACTTTATACTATGTGTCAGTACGATTGCTGCGATACCAAACATTACATTCTTAAAAATTAATAACTTTTCTATTTTTCTGCCAACGTAGTTTTTTGTGGGGCGTCCTGCAGTTTGCATTGGTACCATTTCTGAATATATATGCCCTTTTGATAGCTTTTTATTGCATTTTTGCCTGGGAGACAAGGTGACTGAAAAAGTGCGTTTCTGACGCTTTTTTTTTTTTTTTGGAACAATGTTTACCATGCGGGGTAAATAATCTACTTTGACTTTTACGGATGCAGCAATAACAAATATGTATTTTTGATTTATTTTTTTTTATTATGGATAGATTTCAACTTTTAATACTTTTTTTCCCCCAATTAGTAAAACTTTATTGATCTGATTTGTACTTTATTTTTTAGCCACCCCTGGGGGACTACTACATGCGATGCTTTGATCGCTCTTGCAGTATGATGTAATGCCATAGCATTACATCATACTGCAATCTGACAGGCAGTCTATGAAGCCACCCCACGCCCCCGGCCGCCATGTCACCCGCATGTCTCCCTGCGATCTCATTGCAGGGGGGCTGTACAGAACATTCGGGGGGGATTTAAATGCCGCTGTTAGAATTGTCTGCAGCATTGAAAGGGTTAACGGTCGTGATCGGCCGCTTAGCTAGTTACGGCTATTGTCCGCAGGTGTCAGTTGTAATAAACAGCTGATGCCCACCCTGTATGAAGAGAGATCGGGCAATCTCTCTTCATGCATACCCCAAACGCTCCATGATTTAAGTGTACATCCTGGGAGGGGGAAGGGGTTAAAGCCAATAATGTGGAATGTTGGTCCTGGCCACAGTACAGCCTGAGATACAGGGGGGTGAAGAGTGGATGTAGTGACTGCTGCGCAGACCTGCAGCTCTCAGTCTGGTCATTCTATAGGCTTTATCTCAGGCTGTGTTGGCCTGAGATAAAGCCTTGTTTTAGATCCAAAACCTCCCGATTCTTGCTCGTCGCTCAGTCGTCGGCCCGTGCTTACACCGAATGATTATAATTCTGTTTTGTTGCTTTGAATGATTTTCTGTAGGATAATTGTTTTGTCTAAACAAGACATCAGTTCAGTGTGAGAAGGGCTGCAGGGAGCCGACGGCTACAGGCAGCAGAGACAGATCAGATCTGCCTGTGTCTCTATACATCACCCCATGGAGGGGAACAGGGACTTTTCTTCATGGTATCACCAACACCTTTCTCCTTATCAGCCACTGCTGTTGAACATACCATGCACTGTAGAATAGTGCGCACCCAGCTATATTGAACAGTAGCACCCCTCCAGGGAGAAGGAAGCCTGGCCCTAACCTAGCAAGGGGGTGAAGGGTCACTGCCTAGAAGCAGATTAATCGCCTCAATTAAAGCGGCCCCGCTGCCTGCTTCTAGTGACCTGGTATCCCTGATCAGGGAGCTGGGGAGACACACAGGACACAACACTGTACTGACACACCAAACACAGAACAGGACTGGACATATGGAAGACATATAATAATAATAATAATCTGTATTTGTATAGCGCCAACATATTCCGCAGCGCTTACATAGACGGGGGAATACAGAAAGACAAAAGGACAAACATTACAGAACCACGGTTACATAGTAATCAGCTGATGGAGACAGTAGGGGTGCGGGTCCTGTTCCAACGAGCTTACATACTACAAGTAATGGGGTGATACAGAAGGTAAAGGGCTGGAGATGTGCGCGGTATGGCGAGGTGGGGAGTGAGGGATGCTATACACATAGACAATGGTCAGACATTTAGCCGTGTGACTGCAGAAACGGTATGACTGCAGGAGCGGTTTATGATGGCTAGCAGGGATTGCAGTCAGTAGGTCAGGGAGCATGTTATCAGGTGAAGTACAGAGGGGATATTTAGGGAATGTGGTATGCCCCCCTGAGTTTTTTTTCCAAACATGTCGCTGTTCACACCAAACGTACAACAATGCATATAACAGGAACCCCACCCAGAGCTCACATGCAAACAGGGGATAGACCACAGGAAGTCTAGGTGTCCTTAGACCAGGGGGATAGAGAGTCAGCCACCGTGCTGACATAGGGAACAGAGTCAGATCTCAGCCATCTGACACACAAATGTACGCAGACCCCCTCTTCCCTCCCCTGACAGGTGCGGCCTCCAGGCGTCTTATGTCATTTGTGTGTCAGATACTTGAGGTCTGACTCTGTTCCCTATGTCAGCACGATGGCTGACTGTCTATCCCCCTGGTGTAAGGACACGGAGACTTGCTGTGGTCTATCCCCTGTTTGCATGTGAGCTGTGGGTGGGGTTCCTGTTATATACACTGTTGTACGTTTGATGTGAACAGAGACATGTTTGATATGTCCGTGCTGTTGCCAGACATCCTCCGAATGTCCAGTCCTGTTCTGTGTTTGTTGTGTCAGTACAGTGTCATGTCCGGTGTGTCTGTTTAGTGCATCTCTCCAGCTCCATGATGAGGGATACCAGGTCATTAGAAGACGACCATGGGGCCGCTTTTATCGAGGCGGTGACTCCGCTTTTATTCAGGGGTGCCCTTCTTTCCCTGATCAATTAAGGACTGTTGTGCATTTAGTTTCCTGAATAGCGTCCACCACCACAGTGGCCCCAGTTGTAATAGTGTCCACCCCCACAGTGGCCCCAGTTGTAATAGTGTCCACCCCCACAGTGGCCCCAGTTGTAATAGTGTCCACCCCCACAGTGGCCCCAGTTGTAATAGTGTCCACCCCCACAGTGGCCCCAGTTGTAACAGTGTCCACCCCCACAGTGGCCCAAGTTGTAACAGTGTCCACCCCCACAGTGGCCCCAGTTGTAACAGTGTCCACCCCCACAGTGGCCCCAGTTGTAACAGTGTCCACCCCCACAGTGGCCCCAGTTGTAACAGTGTCCACCCCCACAGTGGCCCCAGTTGTAATAGTGTCCAGCCCCACAGTGGCCCCAGTTGTAAGAGTGGCCCCAGTAATAAGAGTGTCCTTCCTCATCACAGTGCCCCCAGTTGTAATAGTGTCCCCTACAGGGGCCTCTGTTGTAATAATGTCCCTCCTCGTCACAGTGGCCCCAGTAGTAATAGCGTCACCCCTGCCCCAGTGGCCATAGTACTAATAATGTCCCTCCTGCTACAGTAGCCCCAGTAGTAATAATGTCCCCCCTCACCACAGTGGCCCAAGTAGTAATAGTGTCCCCCCCTTGCCACAGTGGCTCCAGTAGTGAAAGTGACGCCCTGAAACAAATATACTTGCCACTTCCTGGCCTTCTAATAATGGCGATATGGCATGTAAATCATAATCACAGAATATAAAATAGTACATAAAATTCCGGAATGTAATAGTATCCCCCCGCCCCCACTGTGGCCCCAGTAGTAAGAGTGCCCCCCTTATCACAGTGACCCCAGCAGTAAAAGTGTCCCCCCTCGCCACAGTAACAGTGTCTCTTCTCACCAGAGTGGCCCCGTAGTAATAGTGTCCTCCAAAGCCACAGTGGCCCCAGTAGTAATAGTGCCCCCATACCTTGGCCCCAGTAGTAATAGTGTACGACCTCGCCGCAGTGGCCCCAGTAGTAATAGTGTCCTTCCTTCTACAATTGCCAGGGTGGTATTAGTGTTCTCCCTCACAACAGTGGCCGCAGTAGTAATAGTGCCCCCATTACAGTGGCACCAGTAGTAGTAGTAGTGCCCCCCTACCACAGTTGCCCCAGTAGCTATAGTGTCCCCTTTCACCACAGTGGCCCCAGTACTAATAGTGTCCCCCCCCCCCCCCCACCACCACAGTGGCCCAAGTAGTAATAGTGTCCCCCCCATAGCCACAGTGGCCCAAGTAGTAATAGTGTCCCCCGCCCAAAGCTACAGTGGCCCCAGTAGTAATAGTGTCCTCCCTCACCACAGTGGCCCCAATAGTAAGTGTCCTCCCTTCCACAATTGCCAAGGTGGTATTACTGTTCTCCCTCACAACACTGGCCCCAGTAGTAAAAGTGCCCCCTCACAGTGGCACCAGTAGTAGTAGTGCGCCCCCTGACACAGTGGCCCCAGTATTAAAATTGCCACCCTGCCACAGTGGCCGAAGTAGTAATAGTGTCCCAACTGCCACAGTGGCCCCAGTAGTAACAGTGCCCCCCCCCTGCAACAGTGCCCCCAGTAGTTATAGTGCCCCCCTGCAACAGTGGCCCCAGTAGTAATGGTGCCCACTCTCGCCACAGTAGCCTCTGTAGCAAGTGTCCCTCTCGCTACAGTGGCCCCAATAGTAATAGCAACCCCCATAGCCACAGTGGCCCCAGTAGTAATAGTGTCCCACATAGTTTCAGTTGCCCCAGTAATAATAGTGTCCTTCCTCACCACAGTGGTAGTAATATGGTCCCCACTGTGGCAGGGGTGGATATTATTAATACTGGATTCACTGTGGCGAGGGGGGGCACTCTTACTACTAGGCCCACTGTGGCAGGGGTGGATACTAAGAGTGTCCCCCCTCGCCACTGTGGCCCCAGTAGTAAGAGTGTCCCCCATCACCACAGTTGCCCCAGTGGTAAGAGTGTCCCTCTCACCACAGTGGCCCCAGTGGTAATAGTGTCCTCCCTCACCACAGAGACCCCAGTAGTAATAGTGTCCTCCCTCGCCATAGTGACCCCAGTAGTAATAGTGTCCTCCCTCCCAACAGTGACCCCAGTAGTAACAGTGTCCTCCCTCCCAACAGTGACCCCAGTAGTAAGAGTATCCTCCCTCGCCACAGTGACCCCAGTGGTAATAGTGTTCTCCCTCGCCACAGTGACCCCAGTGGTAATAGTGTCCTCCCTCGCCACAGTGACCCCAGTGGTAATAGTGTTCTCCCTCGCCACAGTGACCCCAGTGGTAATAGTGTCCTCCCTCGCCACAGTGACCCCAGTGGTAATAGTGCTCTCCCTCGCCACAGTGACCCCAGTGGTAATAGTGTCCTCCCTCGCCACAGTGACCCCAGTGGTAATAGTGTCCTCCCTCGCCGCACTGACCCCAGTAGTAATAGTATCCCCCCCGCCACAGTGACCTCAGTAGTAATAGTGTCCCCCCACCACAGTGGCCCCAATAGTAAGAGGGTCCCCCTCACCACACTGGCCCCAGTAGTAAGAGTGTCCTTCTTCCGCCACAGTGGCCCCAGTAGTAAGAGTGTCCCCCCACCACAGTGGCCCCAGTAGTAATAGTGTCCTCCCTCACCACAGTGGCCCCAGTAGTAATAGTGTCCTCAGTAGTAACAGTGTCCCCTACAGGGGCCTCTGTTGTAATAATGTCCCTCCTCGTCACAGTGGCCCCAGTAGTAATAGCGTCACCCCTGTGTCAGTGGCCATAGTACTGATAATGTCTCTCCTGCTACAGTAGCCCCAGTAGTAATAGTGTCCCCCTTCGCCACAGTGGCCCAAGTAGTAATAGTGTCCTCCCCTTGCCACAGTGACTCCAGTAGTGAAAGTAACGCCCTGAAACAAATATACTTGCCACTTCCTGGTCTTCTAATAATGGCGATATGGCATGTAAATCATAATCACGGAATATAAAATAGTACATAAAATTCCGGAATGTAATAGTATCCCCCCCCCCCACTGTGGCCCCAGTAGTAAGAGTGTCCCCCCCACCACAGTGGCCCCGGTAGTAAGAGGGTCCCCCTCACCACACTGGCCCCAGTAGTAAGAGTGTCCCCCTGCCACAGTGACCCCAGTAGTAATAGTGTCCCCCTGAACAAGTGACCCCAGTAGTAATAGTGTCCCCCTCACCATAGTGGCCCCAGTAGTAAGAGTGTCATACTGCCACAGTGACCCCAGAAGTAATAGTGTCCCCCTCACGAAAGTGGCCCCAGTTGTGATAGTGTCCTCCCTCACCACAGTGGCTACAGTGGTAATAGTGTCTTCCCTCGCGACAGTGGCCCCAGTGGTAATAGTGTCCCCCTCACCACAGTCGCCCCAGTAGTGATATTGTCCCCCCTCACCACAGTGGCCTCAGTAGTAATAGTGTCCCCCTCACCACAGTGACCCCAGTAGTAATATTGTGCTCCCTCACCACAGTGGCCCCAGTAGTAATAGTGTCCCCCTCACCACAGTGGCCCCAGAAGTAATAGTGCCCACTCTCGCCATAGTGGCCCCAGTAACAATAGTGTCCCCCCTTGTTATAGTGGCCCCATTAGTATAAGTGTCCCCCATAGCCACAGTGGCCCCAAGAATAATAGTGTCCCCCATAGCCACAGTGGCCCCAAGAATAATAGTGTCCCCCATAGCCACAGTGGCCCCAAGAATAATAGTGTCCCCCATAGCCACAGTGGCCCCAGTAGTAATAGTGTCCCCCATAGCTTCAGTTGTCCCAGTAGTAATAGGTTCCCCTCTCGCCATAGTGGCCCCAGTAGTTAGAGTCTTCCCCCCTTGGCCACAGTGGCCCAAGAACTAAGAGTGTCCCCCCTTGCCACAGTTGCCCCAGTAGTAAGAGTGTCCTCCCCCGCCACAGTGGCCCTAGTAGTAATAGTGCACCCCCTCGCTATAGTGGCCCCAGTAGTTATAGTGTCCCCTTTCGCCACACTAGCCCCTGTAGTTATAGTGTCCCCACCCATACAGTGGCTACAGTAGTAATAGTGCCCCCCTGCCACAGTGGCCCCAGAGGTAATGGTGCCCACTCTCGCCACAGTGGCCCCTGTAGCAACTGTCCCCTCTCGCTACAGTGGCCCCAGTAGTAATAGCAACCCCCATAGCCACAGTGGCCCCAGTAGTAATAGTGTCCCGCATAGTTTCAGTTGCCCTAGTAATAATAGTGTCCTACCTCACCACAGTGGTAGTAATATGGTCGCCACTGTGGCAGGGGTGGATATTATTACTACTGGATTCACTGTGGTGAGGGGGGACACTCTTACTACTAGGCCCACTGTGGCATGGGCGGATACTAAGAGTGTCCCCCCTCGCCACTGTGGCCCCAGTAGTAAGTGTCCCCCATCACCACAGTTTCCCCAGTGGTAAGAGTGTCCCTCTCACCACAGTGGACCCAGTGGTAATAGTGTCCTCCCTCACAACAGAGACCCCAGTGGTAATAGTGTTCTCCCTCGCCACAGTGACCCCAGTGGTAATAGTGTTCTCCCTCGCCACAGTGACCCCAATAGTAATAGTGTCCCCCTCACCACAGTGACCCCAGTAGTAATAGTGTCCCCCTCACCACAGTGGCCCCAGTAGTAATAGTGTCCTCCCTCGCCACAGTGACCCCAGTGGTAATAGTGTCCTCCCTCGCCACAGTGACCCCAGTGGTAATAGTGTCCTCCCTCGCCAAAGTGACCCCAGTGGTAATAGTGTCCTCCCTCGCCACAGTGACGCCAGTGGTAACAGTGTCCTCCCTCGCCACAGTGACCCCAGTGGTAATAGTGTCCTCCCTCGCCACAGTGACCCCAGTGGTAATAGTGTCCTCCCTCGCCACAGTGACCCCAGTGGTAATAGTGTCCTCCCTCACCACAGTGACCCCACTGCTAATAGTGTGCTCCCTCGCCGCAGTAACCCCAGCGGTAATAGTGTCCCCCTTGCCTCAGTGACCCCAGTAGTAATAGTGTCCCCCCCACCACAGTGGCCCCAGTGGTAATAGTGTCCTCCCTTGCGACAGTGGCCCCAGTGGTAATAGTGTCCCCTCACCACAGTGGCCTCAGTAGTAATAGTGTCCTCCCTCACCACAGTGGCTCCAGTAGTAATAGTGTCCCCCCTCACCACAGTGGCCCAGTAGTAATAGTGTCCTCCCTCACCACAGTGGCCCCAGTAGTAATAGTGTCCTCCCTCGCCACAGTGGCCCCAGTAGTACTAGTGTCCTCCCTCGCCACAGTGGCCCCAGTAGTAATAGTGTCCTCCCTCGCCACAGTGGCCCCAGTAGTAATAGTGTCCTCCCTCGCCACAGTGACCCCAGTAGTAATAGTGTCCTCCCTCACCACAGTGGCGCCAGTAGTAATAGTGTCCCCCCTCACCACAGTGGCCCCAGTAGTAATAGTGTCCCGCATCACCACAGTGGCCCCAGTAGTAATAGTGTCCCCCTTCACCACAGTGGCCCCAGTAGTAATAGTGTCCCCCTTCACCACAGTGGCCCAAGTAGTAATAGTGTCCTCCCTCGCCACAGTGGCCCCAGTGGTAATAGTGTCCCCTCACCACAGTGGCCTCAGTAGTAATAGTGTCCTCCCTCACCACAGTGGCTCCAGTAGTAATAGTGTCCCCCCTCACCACAGTGGCCCAGTAGTAATAGTGTCCTCCCTCACCACAGTGGCCCCAGTAGTAATAGTGTCCTCCCTCGCCACAGTGGCCCCAGTAGTACTAGTGTCCTCCCTCGCCACAGTGGCCCCAGTAGTAATAGTGTCCTCCCTCGCCACAGTGGCCCCAGTAGTAATAGTGTCCTCCCTCGCCACAGTGACCCCAGTAGTAATAGTGTCCTCCCTCACCACAGTGGCGCCAGTAGTAATAGTGTCCCCCCTCACCACAGTGGCCCCAGTAGTAATAGTGTCCCGCATCACCACAGTGGCCCCAGTAGTAATAGTGTCCCCCTTCACCACAGTGGCCCCAGTAGTAATAGTGTCCCCCTTCACCACAGTGGCCCAAGTAGTAATAGTGTCCTCCCTCGCCACAGTGGCCCCAGTAGTAATAGTGTCCCCCCTCACCACAGTGGCCCCAGTAGTAATAGTGTCCCACCTCACCACAGTGGCCCCAGTAGTAATAGTGTCCCCCACACCACAGTGGCCCCAGTAGTAATACTGTCCCCCATCACCACAGTGGCCCCAGTAGTAATAGTGCACCCCCTCGCTATAGTGGCCCCAGTAGTTATAGTGTCCCCTTTCGCCACACTAGCCCCTGTAGTTATAGTGTCCCCACCCATACAGTGGCTACAGTAGTAATAGTGCCCCCCTGCCACAGTGGCCCCAGAGGTAATGGTGCCCACTCTCGCCACAGTGGCCCCTGTAGCAACTGTCCCCTCTCACTACAGTGGCCCCAGTAGTAATAGCAACCCCCATAGCCACAGTGGCCCCAGTAGTAATAGTGTCCCGCATAGTTTCAGTTGCCCTAGTAATAATAGTGTCCTACCTCACCACAGTGGTAGTAATATGGTCGCCACTGTGGCAGGGGTGGATATTATTACTACTGGATTCACTGTGGTGAGGGGGGACACTCTTACTACTAGGCCCACTGTGGCATGGGCGGATACTAAGAGTGTCCCCCCTCGCCACTGTGGCCCCAGTAGTAAGTGTCCCCCATCACCACAGTTTCCCCAGTGGTAAGAGTGTCGCTCTCACCACAGTGGACCCAGTGGTAATAGTGTCCTCCCTCACCACAGAGACCCCAGTGGTAATAGTGTTCTCCCTCGCCACAGTGACCCCAGTGGTAATAGTGTTCTCCCTCGCCACAGTGACCCCAATAGTAATAGTGTCCCCCTCACCACAGTGACCCCAGTAGTAATAGTGTCCCCCTCACCACAGTGGCCCCAGTAGTAATAGTGTCCTCCCTCGCCACAGTGACCCCAGTGGTAATAGTGTCCTCCCTCGCCACAGTGACCCCAGTGGTAATAGTGTCCTCCCTCGCCACAGTGACCCCAGTGGTAATAGTGTCCTCCCTCACCACAGTGACCCCACTGCTAATAGTGTGCTCCCTCGCCGCAGTAACCCCAGCGGTAATAGTGTCCCCCTTGCCTCAGTGACCCCAGTAGTAATAGTGTCCCCCCCACCACAGTGGCCCCAGTGGTAATAGTGTCCTCCCTCGCGACAGTGGCCCCAGTGGTAATAGTGTCCCCCTCACCACAGTGGCCTCAGTAGTAATAGTGTCCTCCCTCACCACAGTGGCCCCAGTAGTAATAGTGTCCCCCCTCACCACAGTGGCCCAGTAGTAATAGTGTCCTCCCTCACCACAGTGGCCCCAGTAGTAATAGTGTCCTCCCTCGCCACAGTGGCCCCAGTAGTAATAGTGTCCCCCCTCACCACAGTGGCCCCAGTAGTAATAGTGTCCCCCACACCACAGTGACCCCAGTAGTAATAGTGTCCCCCACACCACAGTGACCCCAGTAGTCATAGTGTCCTCCCTCGCCACAGTGACCCCAGTGGTAATAGTGTCCTCCCTCCCCACAGTGGCCCCAGTTGTAATAGTGTCCTCCCTCACCAAAGTGGCCCCAGTAGTAATAGTGTCCTCCCTCACCACAGTGGCCCCAGTAGTAATAGTGTCCTCCCTCACCACAGTGGCCCCAGTAGTAATAGTGTCCCCTCACCACAGTGACCTCAGTAGTAATAGTGTCCCCCTCACCACAGTGGCCCCAATAGTAATACTGTCCCCCCTCACCACAGTGGCCCCAATAGTAATACTGTCCCCCCTCACCACAGTGGCCCCAATAGTAATACTGTCCCCCCTCACCACAGTGGCCCCAGTAGTAATTGTGTCCCCCCTCACCACAGTGGCCACAGTACTAATAGTGTCCCCCCTCACCACAGTGGCCCCAGTAGTGTGTCCCCCCTCACCACAGTGGCCCCAGTCGTAATAGTGTCCTCCCTCGCCACAGTGGCCCCAGTAGTAATAGTGTCCTCCCTCGCCACAGTGGCCCCAGTAGTAATAGTGTCCTCCCTCGCCACAGTGACCCCAGTAGTAATAGTGTCCTCCCTCACCAAGGTGGCCCCAGTTGTAATAGTGTCCCCCCTTACCACAGTGGCCCCAGTAGTAATAGTGTCCCCCATCACCACAGTGGCCCTAGTGGTAATAGTGTCCCCCTTCACCACAGTGGCCCCAGTAGTAATAGAGTCCTCCCTCGCCACAGTGGCCCCAGTAGTAATAGTGTCCCCCCTCACCACAGTGGCCCCAGTAGTAATAGTGTCCCCCCTCACCACAGTGGCCCCAGTAGTAATAATGTCCCCCACACCACAGTGACCCCAGTAGTAAGTGTCCCCCCCTCGCCACAGTGGCCCCAGTAGTAATAGTGTCCTCCCTAACCACAGTGGCCCCAGTAGTAATAGTGTCCCCCACACCACAGTGGCCCCAGTAGTAAGAGTGTCCCCCCTCGCCACAGTGGCCCCAGTAGTAATAGTGTCCCCCCTCACCACTGTGGCCCCAGTAATAATATTGTCCCCCCCTCACCACAGTGGTCCCAGTAGTAATAGTGTCCCCCCTCACCACAGTGACCCCAGTAGTAATAGTGTCCCCCCTCACCACAGTGGCCCCAGTAGTAATAGTGTCCCCCTCACCACAGTGGCCCCAGTAGTAATAGTGTCCCCCCTCACCACTGTGGCCCAAGTAGTAACAGTGTCCCCCTCACCACAGTGGCCCCAGTAGTAATAGTGTCCCCCTCACCACAGTGGCCCCAGTAGTAATAGTGTCCCCCCTTACCACAGTGGCTCCAGTAGTAATAGTATCCCCCTCACCACAGTGGCCCCAGTAGTAATAGTGTCCCCCTCACCACAGTGGCCCCAGTAGTAATAGTGTCCCCCCTTACCACAGTGGCTCCAGTAGTAATAGTGTCCCCCCTTACCACAGTGGCTCCAGTAGTAATAGTATCCCCCTTACCACAGTGGCCCCAGTAGTAATAGTGTCCCCCTCACCACAGTGGCCCCAGTAGTAATAGTGTCCCCCTCACCACTGTGGCCGCAGTAGTAATAGTGTCCCCCCTCACCACAGTGGCCCCTGTAGTAATAGTGTCCCCCTCACCACAGTGGCCCCAGGAGTAATAGTGTCCTCCCACCACAGTGGCCCCAGTAGTAACAGTGTCCTCCCTCACCACAGTGGCCCCTGTAGTAATAGTGTCCCCCTCACCACAGTGGCCCCAGTAGTAATAGTGTCCCCCTCACCACTGTGGCCGCAGTAGTAATAGTGTCCCCCCTCACCACAGTGGCCCCAGTGGTAATAGTGTCCCCCCTTACCACAGTGGCTCCAGTAGTAATAGTGTCCTCCCTCACCACAGTGGCCCCAGTAGTAATAGTGTCCCCCCTCACCACAGTGGCCCCAGTAGTAATAGTGTCCTCCCTCACCACAGTGGCCCCAGTAGTAATAGTGTCCTCCCTCACCACAGTGACCCCAGTAGTAATAGTGTCCTCCCTCACCACAGTGGCCCCAGTAGTAATAGTGTCCTCCCTTACCACAGTGGCCCCAGTAGTAATAGTGTCCCCCCTCACCACAGTGGCCCCAGTAGTAATAGTGTCCCCCCCTCCACAGTGGCCCCAGTAGTAATAGTGTCCCCCCTCACCACAGTGGCCCCAGTAGTAATGGTGTCCCCCTTCGCCACAGTGGCCCCAGTAGTAATAGTGTCCCCCTCACCACAGTGGCCCCAGTAGTAATAGTGTCCCCCCTCACCACAGTGGCCCCAGTAGTAATAGTGTCCCCCCTCACCACAGTGGCCCCAGTAGTAATAGTGTCCTCCCTCACCACAGTGGCCCCAGTAGTAATAGTGTCCTCCCTTACCACAGTGGCCCCAGTAGTAATAGTGTCCCCCCTCACCACAGTGGCCCCAGTAGTAATAGTGTCCCCCCCTCCACAGTGGCCCCAGTAGTAACTGTCACCCCCTTAAACCAATATACTTGCCTCTTCCTGGTCTTCTAAGCTCTTCTTCTCGACTCAATCAGAACTCACTGATCTCTACCTGCAGTGTCAGACAGCGGTGAGCTTCCAGGACCTGTGATGATGTCACCGTCATGTGATCACTAATGTGGGAGGAGTCAGGGCACAGGGTCTGCAGGATTCTGTTGCTGGATGAGCTGGAGGTGTGGATACCTACCGCAGCTCTGCAACATCCACAATACAGAGTACCCCAAAATGACAATGGGCATAGATGTGTATACAGCTGTGTATATAATCATACCTACCGCAGCTCTGCTACAGCCACAATATAGAGTACCCCAAAATGACAATGGGTATAGATGTGTATACAGCTGTGTATATAATCATACCTACCGCAGCTCTGCTACAGCCACAATATAGAGTACCCCAAAATGACAATGAGCATAGATGTGTATACAGCTGTGTATATAATCATACCTACCCCAGCTCTGCAACAGCCACAATACAGAGTACCCCAAAATGACAATGGGCATAGATGTGTATACAGCTGTGTATATAATCATATCCACCGTAGCTCTGCTACAGCCACAATACAGAGTACCCCAAAATGACAATGGGCATAGATGTGTATACAGCTGTGTATATAATCATATCCACCCCAGCTCTGCTACAGCCACAATACAGAGTACCCCGACAATGGGCATAGATGTGTATACAGCTGTGTATATAATCATATCCACCCCAGATCTGCTACATTCACAATACAGAGTACCCAAAAATGACAATGGGCATAGATGTGTATACAGCTGTGTATATAATCATATCCACCCCAGATCTGCTACATCCACAATACAGAGTACCCAAAAATGACAATGGGCATAGATGTGTATACAGCTGTGTATATAATCATACCTACCCCAGCTCTGCTACAGCCACAATACAGAGTACCCCAAAATGGCAATGGGCATAGATGTGTATACAGCTGTGTATATAATCATATCCACCCCAGCTCTGCTACAGCCACAATACAGAGTACCCCAAAATGATAATGGGCATAGATCTGTATGCAGCTGTGTATATAATCATACCCACCCCAGCTCTGCTACAGCCACAATACGGAGTACCCCAAAATGACAATGGGTATAGATCTGTATGCAGCTGTGTATATAATCATATCCACCCCAAAAGATCGTCTCAATACAGATTAGAATTATTTTACTTAAAATGTCTGAGTGTCACAGGAGCGGGCAGCCCTCATACCACACAGTACAGAGTGTCACAGGAGCGGGCAGCCCTCACACCACACAGTACAGAGTGTCACAGGAGCGGGCAGCCCTCACACCACACAGTACAGAGTGTCACAGGAGCGGGCAGCCCTCACACCACACAGTACAGAGTGTCACAGGAGCGGGCAGCCCTCACACCACACAGCACATCATCAGTAACATCTGCATTGGTACAATGGTTGATGTGCCACATGTGTGTTACAGTGTATAACCAGCATCATATCACAATACATTACTAGCAGTCACATGTTACCACACAGACAAAATGAACATAACACCATATAAAGCACAGACCTAGATGCACCCGACACAGGGGATCACCCAAAAGATGGCTTCTTCCAGGGCAGTGGTGGCGAACCTATGGCACGTGTGCCATAGGCGGTACGCACAGCCCTCCCTGCTGAGTAGCTGTTCATCTCACCCTTGCAGGAAGTGGGGCAGACATCACCAAACTGCCAGACGGAAGTGGGGGTTCAATTATATCATCTCCAAACAGTCCTCCACAGAAAACAGACTCATGAACAAGGATTCCTACTCAGACCCATTCGTTCCTCTAGGACTGCAATATCATTTTAGGATCTGCGCCCATCAGTCTATGCCGAGAGTAAAGTTAACATCTAACAAGCAGGGATATAGATAAAAACATAAACAGGACCAAAAAGGTCTACTGCAACACATAAAAATACATGATGTCTCTAGTGGGATTCACACCAAGGCCCCCACATTACATGATAACAGTGTTATCCATTGAGCCCCACGTCCACATACCTAAAGCTGGATACAAATAGTACAGTTAAACCTCTAGTTTCGTTGTCTTATAGTTTAGCCGGTTTCAAGTTTCATCGATTTTTCAAGCCAGAATTTCGCCTCTAGTTGCATTGGCAGCCGCCGGCCCACATGGCCTTACTGCTGACGTGGCCCACTGATCTCCACCCCCATCCCACCCCCTCTCATTGCAAATAGTACCGAAGGGCAGAGAGGGGGGCGGAGAGTGGATGGGAGCTTAGTGCACTGCTCTCGGCTCTTCCAGCCTCCTCCCCCTGCAGAGAGGGACACCGTATATCGGTGGGGCGTGAATACCCGGCCGATATACGGTCGACTGCATAAGCCCTAAAAGTGGAATAACCAGTTCTTTTGGTTGGGGCAGAATAGATTCTGAGCAGAGCAATGGGTAGGACTTGTGGCCATTTTAGGTGAGTCTCCTGACAGAGCTTCCCTAAGGCAAGTTTTAAGGTTCGGTTCATGTGCTCAGCCTTTTCTGAGGACTGTGTGCAAAGTACAAGACATCTGGCTAGCTCTTGTTTTATCTCTGCAGTATAGTCTGGTCCGTTGTCTGACCCAATCTGCACAGGTCGGTTGGCCGTGTATTGGAATTATGTCTCTTAGTAGTGCTCTGGCCACTTCGGTGTATTTTTCAGTCCTAGTGGGGTAGGCCTCCACCTACTTCGTGTAAGTGCCGACAAAGACCAGGAGATGCTTCCATCCATCAGCTGCAGGCATTTGAGTAAAGTCCACTAGTACATCTTGGAAGAGAGCTGCTTCATAAGATCGTATCCCTGGAGTCTTCAGAGCTCCTTGTCTGGAATTATTTTCAGTGCAAATGACACATTTTCTGGTGCTCGCCTGGTATGTCTTGGGATGTACAGCACATCTTGGATTAGCTCTTCCATAGTGGTGGACCCATAGCGTGTCCTCATGCACTTTCTTGACAATCTCCGTTGCTAGTGCTGTTGGGACCACACTTGGTCCATCCGAGGGGATGAACCAGCCCTCAAGGGGGGAATTTTCCATCTTCCGTCTTTAGCCATTCCTGTTCACTTCGATTGTAACAGGAGTTCCAGTTGCTGAGGGGAAACCAGGAAAAAGGCTTGTAGCGTGACAGGATTTTTGGCATTTAAGAGAGTGGCAGCTCACTTGCCATCAGCATCTGTCTCTCTGTTTCCCTGTGCAACGAGTCTCCCTTCTGTTTTCCTTTACAGTGAATGACCCACTTCTCTTCTGACAGGTCTGGAATGAGAGGAGCGTGCTTGACTTTTTGACCCACTGAAGAGATCAGACTCTTTTTTTTTTTTTCAGGGCCCCATGAACATGGAGTGTAAGGAAGGTTTCTGATAAGTGCAATAATTTCTGCCTTTTGAGCTGAAGTTCCTCTGGGCAGCTGTTCTGCTTTTGTAGCACGGTGACCACTGCATATCCACCATAGCGTATGCCTTCATCCAGGAAGCTGCTACCATCTGTGTACTATTCGACATCAGGAGCTTCAAGTGGTGTGTCTGTCGAGGAAACCCTTTTTGTGTCCACGGCCTACTCAAGTAGGAATGTTTGCACCCTTTCCTGATTGGTTACGAATTGATTATGCGCATAAGAAGATTTCACACTGACACAGGTTCAGCATGTATAAGCTTCCTCAATTCTCCTTTATTGTTGGGCGTGCAGCCTCTTTTAAAGGGTTTAACATATCTGCCCATATGGGCAGGTCAAAGATTACATAGATACAACGTATTGTTTATTTATTGGATAAGCATCTTGAAATTCTTCCATCCTCCGGTCATCTGTTATTGGCCATCATGTGGTAGCAGGACGAGATGATTGGGTTGTCTTGGACCCACGTGTGGTTCCTCCGATATGATTGGAGATTACAGCTTGAATTATTAATTGCATAAATTTCCCATGTTATTTGCATAAGTTTCCGGTAAAACTGCTTGGGTTATTATTGTGGTAGCTGCTTCAGACTGCGGTTATTTATGTCTGATGTACCCCTGCCAAAGTTACTAAGAATCGGGAAATAGAGCATTCTTGCTAACTGCTAGCTTCTGCTTGCATCTATAGGAGTTTAGGGAATGGAAAGTTTCAACATTTTTTCATATAAGGAAGTGAATACATTGGGTACACAAGGAATATATCTATATTTGTAGAAGAATAAACAAAATGGAATACTACTGGCATTGGTATACAGAATGCTTGAATCTATAAACACAGGTCTCCTGTCCACATGAAATGTATGTCCATTGTCCCGAAAATATAGATATGGCGGATATCCACTACATGTGTTGTAGATCAGGATGGCTTCTAAAGACTTCATCCATCACCTTACAGCAGTTATAGTCAGCGGTTTCAGTTCTGATGGACCACAGGGTTGCTGGATTTTGAGTAGTACATACTTCCAGTCTTCGGTTTTCACATAGGTGGCTTTGGTACTTGCTCATGCGAGCATTTGTTAGCCAGTGGTGACCTTCGGTATCCATCAGAGTTAGGACAGAAGGTGGCACTCATACTGTAAGATCTTGACCCAGGGTATGCTTGTCAGCCTCCGTAACAAAGGCCACTCTTGCTGCCAGTCTTCTGAGGCAGAGAGGTCATCCCATGGCCGCATTATCTGGTTGCTTGGACAGATGGGCAACAGGTTGATGCCATAATCCCATCATTTGGTTGAGAACGCCGATTGCCAGTCCCTTCTTCTCATGAACATACAGAATAAGTGGTTTCTCCATATTAGACCAGGCCAGTGCTGGTATTTTTAGAAGAACTTTCTTGATGTTGTCATAGGCCCTTGTATGTTCCTGCTCCCAGCAGAAGGGGGCATCTTCATATCCCTGTTTGTAACTTCATAAATGGGTTTTGCCATTTCAGTAAAGCCAGGTATCCATAGTCTGTAAAATCCGGCAACTCCAAGGAATTCTCTGACTTTTTCTTCTGGTGGTTGGTACAGGGATATTGCAGATGACCCCATTTCTTTAAACTTCCAGTTGTACCTTACTTTGTGAGATATGAAATCCCAGGTATTTGACAGTCGCTTGGCAGATCTGTAACTTCTTCCTTGAGACTTTGTATCTGGCTTCATAGAGATGGTGAATTACTGTCTTAGTGTTCTGCAGACATCGTTCAGAGGTAGATTCAGTTATGAGGAGGTCATCCACATACTGTAGCAATACAGTACCTGGCTGGGAAGGGAAAGAGAGTTTCTTCTTAGGTCAATAGCAAGAGCTTCTCCAAAGAATGTGAGTTCTTGAGCCCTTAGGGCAAATGGTACTTTTCTCCAGTTCTTGGATCTTCCCATTGGAAGGCAAAGATAAGCTGACCGTCCTCTGTCAGTCTGATGGTGAAGAATGCGTCTTTTAAATTCAGCACAGTAAAGTTAGTAGCTTCTCCTGTTATCAGTCCAAGCAGTGTGTACAGGTTGGGCACTGTTTGATGCAAAGGAACAGCAGCTTGACTCATTGCTCTGAGATCTTGGACTGCACAATACTCTGTTCTTCTAGGTTTCTTTACAGGCAGGAGAGCACTGTTCCAAGGTGATTGGCATATGTTCAAAATACCATTTTTCAGAAACCTTTCCAGATGCAGTGTGATGCCCTGGCAGGCAGCAGATGGTAGGCGGTTTTGCTTGATGGACACTTCTTGTGCCCCTGGCTTCTGCTGCACTGTGACTGGAGGTATATTCTTGTATTCAGGTGTGGAATGATTGTGTCATCCCTCTGGGCAGGAAAACCACCCAGTGGAACTGACAGCTGACCCATAGACCAGATACTGACTCCTCAGCACATAGCTTGGTACGAGGTGGAAATTAGGACTGAGCAAGCCCTGCACTGGTGAGAAATAGGAAATACTTGCCTAACAGAGAGCAGGATAATCGTCCTGACAAGGACAGCCCTGAGCTGGAAACTGGGCGCTGACTAACCCTGTCACGACCCTAACACCAGAGGGGCCGTACCAAGCAGGAGCAGAGGCTGAAGGTAAGAGTAGGTAACAGAGAACCTGGAAGGTACACAAGTTGCAAATAGCTACAGCAGACTGGAGCTCAGTAACAATAAAGATCACTGTAGAAGCTGCAGCCACAAGCTGTCATACAATTCTAAACTAATCCTGCTAGATTATTTTTTTGAACATGATTTATAATGACTTCCTTCATAATGAGGTAATGTGGGGTATACACACAAAGGGTGCAGAGGAGGATATTATAGGAGCATGGGTATAAATAAAACAGTTCTTCAATTTTCTACAAGTACTTCTGATTTTTAACACACATATTGTCCCAATTATTTTCCAACTTATTATTCAAGCCTCAAACCTTGGTATGGACCCAATTATCTTTTCGTTTTAATTTGACTGAAGTAGAAGTCATCAATTGGATCTGGTATGGTGCATCAAATCTTGGTTCCAAACTTTTGCACATATATCCTTTTGAGGACAACCCAGTCACCTTAAAACACAACTTTAATAGCCCTTTTACATGGAACAATTATCACTCAAATGAGCGATAATTGCTACATATAAATGTGGGCATCGTGGACTTTTTGTTTGAACAATAGATTTCAGTCCAAAATCCATCATCAAGCCGCTGAAAGACTGAGCATATTCATTTCACTAGATCCCCCGATGTTCGCTACACGATCATAAAAATGTTTTGAAGAATGGTTGTTGTGAATCTCCTCCCCTCCCCCCTCCCCCCTCCATGCCAGTTTTCTCTTTCTCTCCCTCTCCATTCTGGTACTCTCTTCATCTCTCTCCATGCCGCTTCTCTCTCCCCTCTTTTCCATGCTTATCGCCTCTTCTCCATGCAGATGCTCTCTCCCCTCTTCTCCACGCTTCTCCTTTCTCCCCTCCTTTCCACGCTTCTCCTTTCTCCCCTCTTTTCCACGCTTCTCCTTTCTCCCCTCTTTTCCACGCTTCTCCTTTCTCCCCTCTTTTCCACGCTTCTCCTTTCTCCCCTCTTTTCCACGCTGCTCCTTTCACCCCTCTTTTCCACGCTTCTCCTTTCACCCCTCTTTTCCACGCTTCTCCTTTCTCCCCTCTTTTCCACGCTTCTCCTTTCTCCCCTCTTTTCCACGCTTCTCCTTTCTCCCCTCTTTTCCACGCTTCTCCTTTCACCCCTCTTTTCCACGCTTCTCCTTTCTCCCCTCTTTTCCACGCTTCTCCTTTCTCCCCTCTTTTCCACGCTTCTCCTTTCTCCCCTCTTTTCCACGCTTCTCCTTTCACCCCTCTTTTCCACGCTTCTCCTTTCTCCCCTCTTTTCCACGCTTCTCCTTTCTCCCCTCTTTTCCACGCTTCTCCTTTCTCCCCTCTTTTCCACGCTTCTCCTTTCTCCCCTTTTTTCCACGCTTCTCCTTTCTCCCCTCTTTTCCACGCTTCTCCTTTCTCCCCTCTTTTCCACGCTTCTCCTTTCTCCCCTCTTTTCCACGCTGCTCCTCTCTCCCCACTTTTCCATGCTGCTCCTCTCTAGTCCCCCCTCTCCATGATGCTTCCCTCATACCCCCCTCTCTATGATGCTCCCTTCTCCCCTCCCGCTCTCCATGATGCTTATCTCTTGACCCTCTCTCCATGAAGCTTATCACTTGACCCCCCCATTCATGATGCTTCTCTCAACCCTCCTCCCTCCATGATGCTTTTCTTTCGCCCCCTCCATGACGCTTTTCTCTTGACCCCTCCTCTCCAAGATGCTTTCCTCTCAACCCCCCCTCTCCTTGACGCTTTTCTCTCAACCCCCCCTCTCCTTGACGCTTTTCTCTCAACCCCCCCCCCCCCCTCTGCATGACTCTTGTCTCTCAATCCCATTCTCCATGATGACCCCCCTCTCCATTGGGGTAGCAGGGTTAGGAGGTGAGGAGCTTAGAGAAGTTCCCTTTGCTACGCAACCTTCACTGCCATCCTCACGGCCTGCCATTCCCACCTCTTCCTGCTGCTGTGCACCCAACGCCATCATTCTCGTGGCCTGCGCTCCCTCTATGATTCTCCTCTCCCTCTGCTTCTCTATGTGCAACAGCCATCCAGGAGAAAAAAAGGCATAGGAGATGTCCCCGCCTCCCCTCCTCTCACAGCACTCGGCACCACCGAGCCTGTGGCCCTTGCTGCTGCTTCTTCTCCCGACTCCTGCAGCAGATCCAGGTATATCACGCTGTCAGGGGACAGGGGCAAAGAGAAGTTCTTGTGTCAGGGTGTCAGTGCACTGCTTTGCATACATAATCAATACTCTGTAGTGAGGAGAACAATGGAATCTGCCAGCAGATGTTTGCTTAGCTGAGCAAACAACTCCTGGAGGAAAAAAATGATTAAGGGTCATTTACATGCAAATGAAGATGATTAAATGCTTTACCACTTTATGAAAATACATCGCATATCTTTTAATCCTAAAGCCCTTTGAAAATTATCTGGAATCAAGGAAAACACATTTATGAGTGACACACATGGGCGGTGAGATTCTGAAGCCAGGACTTAAGCAAGTATATGTGTACTACAGGAACCCTATCAAAACTTCATGGTGGCTCAATTCAGTCTTATGATTAGGACTAACTGAGTAGAAGACTACTAAAATCTGAACCTCCATTATTCTCTATGACGTCTGGAACACTAATATATATATAAGTATATATTTTATATATGCACACACGCACTTAATTTGACAATATCTTAGCTGTACCTTTGGCGTTGGCATTTTTATTTATTTTTTCTACAAGCCACAATTCTAGTTGAGAAGAGATCTATGCAAACCAATATAAACTCCAAAACACCTACCTCTGGTAGCTGTATGCAGTCATTTGCAGTCACTGAAGTGGATAGTCTGGCTCGCAACAAGGAGATAGGTTGACCACTTGGTCTGGATTGTAATCAGGCGCATACCATGCAGCCCAGTACGAACTGGGTCACAGCAGTGTTGAGCCCGGGGTAAAATCAAACAGAAGACACAATACCACACATTACCTCCTTAGATTGAAGCGTTAGCTCATGGCTCAGGTGTGATATCATGGAGTAGAGCGTGCGGGGATGCACGCAAGATGATTCTTCCTTCTGACCTCATCGGTGTGTGTTTCATTCTTCTTTCTTCTACCAGTCTCCTAATCTCCCTCAGAGACCTGTTCCTGAAACAGAGAGATATCCACACCCATTCCGGATGTAACCAAGTTAGCATCTGTACTTAGTTAAGGAGAGTCCAGCTACTGCGTCTACTCTCCGGTTCTTTAGAGCCTCAGGAGTTACATCCTTGGTGTGAGCTTGGTGGACCTTGATGACAACTACCTGTGTGGGAAGATCTAAAGCCTTGTACAACAAGGACACTTCTGGATTGGTTTACCCGATGATTCAACAAACATTTCCACTGCGCCACACGAATGTAAAATCGAATGCGCTACCAAAAGTGTACCTCATCATTTCCAACCTCCTCATATCGGTCCCAAGAAAGGAGTGGTTTTTTTTCTTCCTGATTACCAATATTGGTTATCAAAGCATAACCTATTCTGCTTGTCCATTTCCATGATATTTTGGAACAATCTATAAAAACTCAAAACCTGCATTAGCAACTGCATTAGGTTTATTTTTAACATTCTCAGATTTTGTTCTGTGAGATCTAATAATTTAAAATACAGATTATTTTCAGGCTGCTCAGTGGTTTCTGTTCCCATTTCTCCCCCTTCTGAATCCACATGAAAATAATATAGCGGGATTCAACGTAGTTACTTTTATGGCACCGACCTGTTTTATGGCCTCCAATCTAGCTGCAACTCTCTATGACCAATCAGTTAAATACAGTTCGCCCATGTGATACTAATCCAGAGTCCACTCCGGGCCCAAAGTTCAGGGAAATCACCAGCCCTTTAGGCTTTCAAGTAGTGGAGTCCAAACTGTTTCAGCATCACATGGAGGCCAATTCTAATGAAGACAATGTCCTCCACCCATTTCTAAAAGATTAAGGGGCCACTCAAAAGAAAGAGGCAGTTGAGCCAAAGCTGCAGATGGTTGTCTTCATCCTGTAATTGTTACTGAAAATTGTTGTATGCCCATCTGGAAGGGTCAACATTACCCCAGGTCCTTCTCTTAGAGCATTTTGTCCATAGTAAAGGCTTACAATGAAGATACATTGTCATACATTCTCATTTCACAGTAGCTACAAACCTGAGTACCAAACCCCTTGGACACAAGGGACCCAATGTTGGTCTGTTATCAACAGAAGTGATCCAACCTATTAGCGAATATCGCTTACGGCTCCCCACTGCTATGTTCTCCCCATTTCCAGGCACCATTGACCACAGAGTTGCGCAAAAGCTGCAGTGAAGACTGACATTTATCTATGCGAAGGCTGATAATTCCAAGGTTGCATATGAATTTCTGCAAAATAAAAGCTAGCAGGGATACCCGGTGTTGCCTGGAATTAAAACGTCAACTAAAGACACATTAATATGGATGGAGATTTAAACAAAATCTGTATTGTTCATAGCAACCAATCACAGTGCAGCTTTTATTTTACTTCAGCAGTATAACAAAAAAATACAAATTCCACACAAACGAAGTTGAGGGTGATAAGCTAGTTAGCTATAAAACAGTAACCTATGAACCAGTAATTTTCACAGAGTTTTTGGCTTGGAGAATGTTAGTTATGGAGTGTATTTCTAATGACTGTTTAAGAGCCTTTAAGTGTTGAAGGGGTTATGTTAGATGTTCAGAGATGGTGGACAGCCCCAGGTGTAATCCACCCGGTTATTTAAATTATTATTTTTTAATTCGATCCTTTGTGACCAGATGTTCAGGCATTTAGTTCAAGTACCGTTCTACCAGCTCATGAGTTCCTCGGAGCGCAATATTTGATGTATTTTGTTTTCCCACTGGCCTAGAGAGGGGGGATTCATTGTTTCACCACAGTAAGGGGAGGAGTAATTTGACTGCAGTTATTCCTTTTTTTTGTACAGCTTGACAAAACAGGTTTAGAGAAATGGCTTCTCTCCTATGTGAACTTTGTAATGCCACAGTAAATTTAATTTGCCAGTAGAACATTTCCCACAATCTGAACAGGAAAATCTCTTCCGTGAATTCTCTTATGTTTAACAAGACATGATTTCGCTCCAAAACATTTCCCACATTCTGAACAAGAAAACAGTTTCTCTCCTGTGTGAATTCTCTGATGTACAACAAGGGCCGATTTCCCTGCAAAACATTTCACACATTCTGAACATGAATATGGCTTCTCTCCTGTGTGACGTCTCTGATGTACAACAAGGGCCGATTTCCCTGCAAAACATTTCCCACATTCTGAACATGAATATGGCTTCTCTCCTGTGTGACGTCTCTGATGTACAACAAGGTATGATTTCCCTGTAAAACATTTCCCACATTCTGGACAAGAAAATGGCTTCTCTCCTGTGTGACTTCTCTGATGTATAATAAGTTCTGTTTTTACTGCAAAACATTTCAAACATTCTGAACAAGAAAACGGCTTCTCTCCTGTGTGACGTCTCTGATGTATAACAAGGTCTGATTTTGCTGCAAAACATTTCAAACACTCTGAACAAGAAAATGTCTTCTCTCCTGTGTGAGTTCTCTGATGTCTAACAAGCTTTGATTTATCCTTAAAACATTTCCCACATTCTGAACAAGAAAATGGCTTCTCTCCTGTGTGATGTCTCTGATGTGCAATAAGGGCTGATTTCCATGTAAAACATTTCCCACATTCTGAACAAGAAAACGGCTTCTCTCCTGTGTGATATCTCTGATGTGTAATGAGAGATGATTTCCGTGTAAAACATTTCCCACATTCTGAACAAGAAAATTGCTTCTCTCCTCTGTGAATTCTCTGATGTATAACTAAATGTGAATTCCATCTAAAACATTTCCCACATTCTATACAAGAAAACGGCTTCTCTCTTGTGTGACGTCTCTGATGTGTAATAAGGGCTGATTTCCCTGTAAAACATTTCCCACATTCTGAACATACAAACTGCTTCTCTCCTGTGTGAATTCTCTGATGCTGAATTAGATCTGTTTTTCCTGCAAAACATTTCCCACATTCTGAACATGAGCACGGCTTCTCCCCTGTGTGAGCTTCTTGACGTTCTCCTCTTCTGTAACATTTCTCCTGCTTATCAATCTGTGATGAATCAGAAGATGGGACCTGTATAAGAGGATCAGATGATGGATCTTTGCTGTGAAGGGCCGAGGAAATATCTGGGATAATGGCAGGTTCTTCATATGTATCTTGTATGACACCACAATCCTCTGCTTTACAATCTGCAGATATCAGACATCCCTCTGAGCTCCTGGTACTGTCATCTGTCAACAACAACAAAAATTATAAACCTTAAAAATTATATAGATTTTTTAAAATAACATTTATATAGAAATAACAAGTGTTGTAGCAAAATGTAACATCATCTAAGGGTGCTTTTACACAAGCTGAAAGTCGTTGGAGTAATCACTCAAAAGAGCCATTAGAGATAACTGTCCATGTAAGCATGGGTCCTAACAGAGCAAGTGAGTCAGAATCGCTCACTCATCAAAATCGCTTGGTTTGTATCTCACTTAAAGAATAAGCAATTATCAGTACAGAAAACATCACCAAAAAACTGCAGATGTTAATCAGGACTCACAACTAACTAATTCTGGTTTCCATCAATAATATGGGGGGTTCTGGGGGATCTGAAAAGGGTCATGAAAAGTAACTTGCAGCAGAATCCTCCACAAGCCCGGGTTCCGGTCCCCAGTAGACCTTCGAGCCCAAGCTACAGGAATAGTATATTCCATACAGATGGAGTTCGGCCATTTCTGCACCAACATTAGTTTCTGTTTTTCCATAAAGAACTCACAGAAAATCTCCCATGAAGCCGGATGTTCATGTATAAAATAGTACATACAATAACCGTTTTCACTAGAGCAGAAGTAGTCTACAAACTAATATACCCTTCACAGATTAGACTAACTAAAATGAACATTTATTAGAAAATGTTAAAACACATATAAAGGTTACCAAGGCAAACACCTGAACACAAATAACAAAAGTTAGAATCAATACGTATAGATACTGGCTAAATAACCACTACTTGGTTGATTAGTTGGAAAGATCCATCTATATTTCAGTATTGATTATTAAAGGGGTTGTCCCGCGGCAGCAAGTGGGGTTCAGCACTTCTGTATGGCCATATTAATGCACTTTGTAATATACATCGTGCATTAAATATGAGCCATACAGAAGTTATTCACTTACCTGTTCCGTTGCTAGTGTCCCCGTCGCCATGGTCCCTACTAACTTCAGCGTCTAATCGCCCGATTAGACGCGCTTGCGCAGATGGGTCTTTCCCCTTCGGCTCGGCTCGGCAGCAGCGGCGTTCTGGCTCCGCCCCTTGTACGCGTCATCGCGTAGCTCCGCCCCGTCACATCTGCCGATTCCAGCCAATCAGGAGGCTGGAATCGGCACATGTGATGGGGGTGGAGCTACGCGATTACGCGTACAAGGGGGCGGAGCCAGAACGCCGCTGCTGCCGAACCGAAGGAAAAAGACCCATCTGCGCAAGCGCGTCTAATCGGGCGATTAGACGCTAAAGTTAGACGGCACCATGGCGACGGGGACGCTAGCAACGGAGCAGGTAAGTGAATAACTTCTGTATGGCTCATATTTAATGCACGATGTATATTACAAAGTGCATTAATATGGCCATACAGAAGTGCTGAACCCCACTTGCTGCCGCGAAACAACCCCTTTAATCCTACAAGAAAACTGAACACTTTCCAGGTACTAGATGTCCCTCCAATTAAGAGTGTTATAGATTCTAGTAGGGGTAAAAATAATCCCTTAGGACGATATGATTCTCAACCAAAAGTTTATAAAGATATAGTAGATCAGAATGGTGCAATGCGTTTCTCTGGAGCCCACAGATTGTCAGGGAACCCCATAAACCTCAAGAATGATTATATCTGAACTGATATAGATGGCAAGTCCGTTTGTCAGATGGAAGGACAAACGGAACCACCCAAAAAAATCCTATCATCTCAGGATATATAAATCCCACAGAAACGTGGAAAACTGGGTAGGAGCTACAACTCCCACCAGTAATATCTACTGTAATATCCCAGTGATATGCTGGGGTCTCACCAGGATTTGCAGCCTTCCCCTAAAGAAAATAAGGGAAACCAGGATACCAGGCTGCATGGATGGTAAAGTATTTCACCTCAGTACAACTAGCACCTACTTGTCAGCTTCACACCTATAGAACCTGCTAACCTCCCACTCCTCGCAAATTATTAGTGAGTTAGGATCGTTTGCTTAGAGAAAGCTGACACCAGTGGTGACTACCTCAACCTGACTAGCTACATAGTAGCAGCAGGAGGCTGATAGCCTCTTTACTAGGAACTATCTCAATGTCAAAAATAACTAAAATAGAAAATAAATGAGGCAAAAGCCAGCCGTCCTGATGGTGGACTGCTTGTATCACATGACCAGCAGTACACCATCAGGACAGCTGGCTTTTGCAGCCCTTTTTTTCTTTGGAAATGGATCCCAGAAATAGTGATAGGAGGACAGTTTCCGGAGTTAAGGCAACAGAGGAGTTGCACACTACGTTGTAGAGAGACATAATATCTCCCCAAAGGCTGGCTACTGTATGACATTCCCATCATAGATGGATCATGTTGCTCACCTCAGAGAAGCATCTCCAACATAGGGGAGAGTGATGGCTATACATTTTATGTAGTTTCTTTTGGGTTCTATAACATTGGGTTAGGGTCTTATATTTAAGGTCCTGCAATCTACAGGATACCACTATCTTGTGCGATAAGACAAAGGCCTTATGCCAGAGCTCCACATACCTAGTCCTCTCTCCCATGCAACCAGAAAGCTTTGCTTAGAGTCCCCCATCTCTAAACTCAGCAGTGCCCTGTAGATCACAGAGTGTGTGTGTCTGGGGGTCCGCGGATACACACAGAGCCTCAAATGGGGTGAGGGATCTAGTGAGGGGTCCCCTAGGTGTCATGGAGTCCACAAAACATCTTAACTGAAAGTATTATAACCAGGCCCCATCGGGAGTCACAGATTCTCTAAAGTCATCCCTAAAGGGTTTCAATTAGAGATGAGTGAGCATACTCGCTAAGGGCAAATACTCGAGCGAGTATTGTCTTTTGCGAGTACCTGCCCGCTCGTCTCAAAAGATTCGGTTGCCAGCGGGGGAGAGCAGGGAGGAACGGGGGGAGATATCTCTCTCTCCCCACCATGCTCACTCCCGCAACTCACCGCTCACCCCCGCCGGCACCCGAATCTTTTGAGACAAGCGGGCAGGTACTCGCAAAAGGCAATACTCGCTCAAGTATTTTCCCTTAGCGAGTACGCTCGCTCATCTCTAGGTTCAATCTTGCTTATGAGTAAATGTCTCGTAGATTGGGAGTAGGCAGACGAGGAAGAGATAGCAGAGGAGCTCTGCAGCGTGACCTTAAAGTGAGGATTACCTACCAAGGTGGTGAGCAGGCCTGGGGAAGTAACTAGTTTAAATTAATCAGGGAATCTCACCTAGATTTGCAGTATCTGCTCAATGTCGAGTGTACCCCTATATTGTCATGATACCTCCTTGGGATTCAGAATACTTTCTGTAACCAGTTTGGTTCCTGGACATCTTCTGTTTCTACCCAAATTATGTTAAGGCGATGGTGTAGGAGGTTGAGTATGCAGTTACTGATACAAGCTCTATAGTATAAGGACAAAATCAGGTAGACCTACTCCACCCAAAGTGGAGGCCCTTTTTAGGCTACAATTGCTCCAAAAAGTGATTCTGTCACCAGGTTCATGAAGTTAGGCTCGCACATTAGGATGTCATGTTTTAATCTTGGTCTACGTCCCCTCCAGACAAATCTAGAGATCAGATGACAGATGCTCATTAAACAGGAACTGTTTAATTTCACAGGTAGGGTCTGGCATAGAGCTAGAAACCTAGGCAAGATATCTATCTTAATGACATTAACTCTGCTGAACCATGATAGATATAGTGGGCTCCATCTCTCCAGATCCCTCTCCATGTCCAACAGGAATGGCTTAACGTTTAAGGAGAAAATCTGGGAGGGGTCTGCTGGCAAGTGCAAATATCTGATGGAGGTATAATTCCATCTAGGGGGAGCTTCCTTTCCAGGAATGACACCTCGCTCTGCACCAATGTAATATTCAGGATCTCTGATTTTACTAGATTTACTTTGAAATTACTAACCCTCCCGAATTCCTGAAATTCTTGTTGCGGCACTGGGAGTCCCACCCTCGGGCGTGACAGATATCTTTTTGCTATATTTATAATAAGAGATTCTAGATAATAAAACAAAAAACACATTTGACATCGCTGCATCCGTAAAAGTCTGACATATCAAAATAATGCGTTATTTACCCCATATGGCGAATGTCGTCAGGAAAAAAAAATTTATGCCAGAATTGCATTTTTTTTTGGTTACCCTCCAAGTAAAAATGTAACAAAAAGCGTATGTACTTCAAAATGATACCCACGGAAACTACAGGACATCCTGCAAAAAATGAGTCCTCACACAGCCGTGTTGATGGAAAAAAGTTATCGCTGTCGGAAGATGGCAGCAGAAAAAAAAACTTTAAAAAACTTAAAGGGGTTGTCCCGCGCCGAAACGTTTTTTTTTTTTAACCCCCCCCCCGTTCGGCGCGAGACAACCCCGATGCAGGGGTTAAAAAAACAACCCGCACAGCGCTTACCTGAATCCCGGCGGTCCGGCGTCTTCATACTTACCTGCTGAAGATGGCCGCCGGGATCCTCTGTCTCCGTGGACCGCAGGGCTTCTGTGCGGTCCATTGCCGATTCCAGCCTCCTGATTGGCTGGAATCGGCACGTGACGGGGCGGAGCTACACGGAGCTACACGGAGCCCCATAGAGAAGAGGAGAAGACCCGGACTGCGCAAGCGCGGCTAATTTGGCCATCGGAGGGCGAAAATTAGTCGGCACCATGGAACGAGGACGCTAGCAACGGAGCAGGTAAGTATAAAACTTTTTATAACTTCTGTATGGCTCATAATTAATGCACAATGTATATTACAAAGTGCATTATTATGGCCATACAGAAGTGTATAGACCCACTTGCTGCCGCGGGACAACCCCTTTAAATCTCTATGGAAAAAAATAAATAAAAGTAATACAGCAAAAAAACAAAACAAAAAACCCACTATATAAAATTTAGTATTGTAGTAATCGTGCTTACCCATAGAATAACGTTATCGGGTCATTTTTGCTGCAGTGTGTACGCCGTAGAAACAAGATGCACCCAAAGAGGGCGGAATTTTTATTTTTTTTCCATTTCCCTCCACTTATAATGCACTGAAAAACTTTTTAAAAGTTTTATGGTACATTAAATAGTACCAGTGAAAAACACAACTCATCCCGCAAAAAACAAGCCGTCATAAAGCTATCTTGATGGATAAATAGGAGTTTTTTGGGTTTTTTTAAAGAAAAGGGGGGGGGGGAGAAAATGGAAAAAAGGGTCGGGTCCTTAAGGGGTTCCCCATTTATCCTGCCCTGATGATCACTCTTCCTGATTCTGAACAAACTCTTTGGAGCCATTAGAGAACACATCTGTAAGCCGTTACTTTATCTCCAATCCCCTTATAATCGGCCCAGACGTTATATTAGGATTAACCTCTCGGAATCTGTTTCCCAATTGTGCCCATTTATGGCAACTGGAAGAGTATTACGGTGAGATCACACACTGCGGAATTGTATAATCTACAGTACAATGTAAGGGAGTGGGATTCTAAGAAACCGCATTCACTCCCAGCTGAGAGATAAGATGTGACACCTGAAATATGATTTATCTGGTCGGCCATATTCAGATGGCGGAGTGTGAGTTGTGCCTGAGAACTCGCATTGGACATCACATGGGCACATACGGACTGTGTGCTGCCCCATGCTGGCAGGCAGCAGACATTGCATGTCTGATTCTAGTCGGTGAATCAAACCATAATAGGACATGCTGGGAGTTTATGTGAACCACATAAAAAACATGTCCATGTAAATAGTTTAGCTGGCTATAAAGGATCTAAGTGCGGCCTATGAAATACATGGACAGAAGTCACATGGGAAATAGTGGCAATCTGAATGGGATCTTCATGGTGATCAGCACCTCGGTGTCTTCCTGCCAAGTCTCTGGTGAGCGACATCCCTGACACTCCAGCACTAGACTTCCATCCTCTCTTCTTTGGGTCTAGGTCTCCACAATATGATTATTTTTTCTAAGTCCATGCCACTATGCTTTGGATGCTATCATCGGGGTCTTTGCCTCCATCTTCGGTATTGTGTTAGCACACAGTAACATGATATAAGTCTAATAGGAATTAATGGTTCCTCAAATCCCTTTTACACGGCCTGATTGCCAGATCATGAAAAAGGGGATGCTCGATTATCAGCTGATTGATGATTTTCAGCTTTACATCTCTCCATATTATCGAGGAGATGGCCAGCCGGCCTATGTGCATCAGCCATCAGACTAAAGATCATTCATTCCCATAGCAGTGATTCTTGTCCCGTGTAAACCAAAAAGTAAACCAGCAGCAATTCACCTGCCTACTGATCAGCACTGGTTACATCAGATCAAGAATTGGTCAGTGTAAAAGGACCCGCAGTCCTAGAATTTGAAAACCATTTCTCTGTCCTCAGTACAGACATCATATAATGAATAGTAGTTCCCGCTCACATAGATGTGTTTAATGTCCGTGCAGTAAATGCCCATCATGTGTTATCACCTATAACGGTATCACAGGTCATCCATATATAGTTTATACTCCGGCTGAATGGGGGAATATACAGCGGAAACTGACAGATCCCAGAGCTTTTTAAATCTACATAGCTATCAGCAGCCGCTGACCGAAGAGAATCTGTGACTCCTCTCTGCTGTATTTAGTGGTTACTACTCACCTGGGCAGTTACCTGTAGGAATCTCCTCTTTACACCGCTGATCGCCCCTCACATTTGTCTCTGTAGTATTAATATTGGTCAGATCTTCATCCGGATACAAAAGCTGTGAGACAAATATTGTAAAAGTCAGCAGACGGTTGGAGAAGTCGTGTGGAAGGTTTTACATGACCAGAAAAGACCATTAATTATCATGATGACCAAAAATGACCTGACAGCAGTAGTTATCACTTTTTAGGATACAATTGCTCCAGAAAGGGATTTTGTCACCGATTCCTGAAGTTTGGCTTGGAGCAGAGCTCTGAGTCACAGAGGGGGGCCATGCCAGCTTTTCCCCACCTCCCTTTTCCCCTTTTGTGTACAGGTAGATAGCCATCACTCTGCATGCTGCATGGGGGAAAGGCTAGCATGCCCACCTCCTATAGTCCAATAGAAGGGACAGGAGGTAGGGGCAGGAGTGCACTAATACTAGTGTTAGGACCCATCCGAAAGCTTGGTCATCTGGACATTGGTGTATGGGCCAATATACTGTGATCACATTCTATACCAAGTACCTTGCATTGCTTAATGTGGTTAGTGTATACATAGTTATGTATTTTGCTGATGAAAAATGTATATTGAGTGCGGTTGCCACTTTTTGGTTTTTGATTGAACAGTAGGTTTCTGCAGCCATGGTTTTACATGAACCTATCATCTACCCAGTTTTCCCTGCTTGAAACGAATAAAACTGTCATGAAAGTGACAAATTTGTGAAAAAAAAAAAAAAATTTATTTTTCACTTGCTTTATAATAATTTTTGCAAACAAATGTTGAGTCCGAACGCTCAATAGACCCCGAGATAAATTGGCTAGGGGGTCAAGATTTCAAAATGTATTCAGTTGTGCCCTGGCATCCGATGGGTGTTCCGTCCATTCTAGGCCTAGCCATGTGTCCAGTAAGCAGATGATGGCCACAATGGGTGTGTTTCTGAACACAGGACAAACAGGTGTAGCTATTTTGGTGTACAAATCCTCATTTCCATGTGCAGCATAGAAAAAGATATGTCTTTAAAATGACATATTTGCAAAAATATGAAATTTTATTTTTTCTACTCTATTTAGCAAAATGACTGTGTGGTCAAAATACTCATGACACCCCTCATTGAATACATTAAGGGGTGTAGTTTCTTTTAAAGTGGGTCATTTGTGGGGGTATCTATCATTCTGACACCTATGAGCCTTTGCAATCTTGGCTTGGTCTAGGAAATCAAAGTGTTCATCAAAATGTTGATAATCAATGTTAAATTTGTACGTTTCCCAAAAAGTTAAAGAAAAAGTAAAGTTTTTCAAATGTGCATCCAGAATAAAGTAAACAGATGGAAATATATATCTGCAGAATATGTTTGCACATATTTGAAATATTGCAGTTGAAAATGTGAAAAAAAACCATTTTCAATAAATATACACAAATTCTATCGGTCTATTTCTACCACCTGGGGGCCCCTGCACACTTGCTTTTTTTTCTTTTTCTTAACTCTGCGAGATTGCTGCGTTTTTTTTAATGCGATTGTCAATGGGTCTTTCTAATGTTAAAAACGCATCGCAGGTTTGTGCTTTGCAATTTTTGTGCGATGCGTTTTTAACATTAGAAAGTCCCATTGACAATTGCATTTTAAAAAACGCAGCGATAATGCAGCGTTAAAAAAGACCAAGTGTGCAGGGGCCCTAAATGAGTACATTATGTGGCGAAAAGACAATGTCAGAATTACATATATATGCAAAACCTTTACAGAGTTATTCTATGTTAAAGTGACACAAGTCAGATTTCCAAAATTTTGCTTAGACATTAAGGTACAAACAGGCTTATTCACTAAAGGGTTAATGATGAGAAGATCTTGATAAGGAATCCTTACACTTTCACTTAACCTCACTATACACCTGGGTGATGTTATTTGGGCTAGTTGTCTATAGAAGGTCCAGTAGGAAACCTCTTGTCTGAGTGGGTTATGTTCTATCTATTCTGATGGCCACATAGCTGCAAGTCTAGAGGCCGGACATAGATATTAGATGGTGGCTCAAGGACCCCTCAGGATCCTCATACCCATGTATATCTGGCATAGCTAGACACGCTGCACGCTGTCACAGTGGAGGGGATCAGCGTCTACCAGACACATCCGCTGCTTCTCTCAGGAGAAATAAAGGAGCAGATGGATATAAATCCAACCTGTTGGCTCCTTATTCCCACCAGCAGTCTCCACCGCCAG
This sequence comes from Eleutherodactylus coqui, assembly GCF_035609145.1. Lineage (NCBI taxonomy): Eukaryota > Metazoa > Chordata > Amphibia > Anura > Eleutherodactylidae > Eleutherodactylus > Eleutherodactylus coqui. Next base: position 18,640,224 of record NC_089841.1, read on the forward strand.
AACACTGGGAGAAGATCCAGAAAACATCTAAAGGGCTTGCGAAAAGAATGATCAAGTCCACTTTCTGCATTTTTAAACAGAACCTCCATGTTGTAGATTGTTGTAGAATGTGTTGCTGATGGCAGATAAATGCAAATATGATCCTAGTCCATTCCAGAGCCGTGCAAAGAAATCAGTTGTTGGAAGAACGATAAAAGTCCACTGTGCATCAAGAATGATCAGGTCTGATCTGTAATAGTAATCTGTACTCTAATCTTCCCCCATTACAAGATCACAAATACAACGATCTGCAAACTCTGACACTGTGTGTGCCAACAGAATACCACGATTACTATGAAATCTCATAATTAGGCAATGCCCAGACGACGATTAAAGAGAAAACCCAGTGAGGTTTTTATTCATGATGTAATGTGCCCCGGTATATAGACGTTGGCTCGTGTTACCTTGTTTAGCAATTCCTTTCTATCGGAAGCTTCTTAGAGTCCTTCTCCTTCAGTGTGCCTTGTGATTTCATTCTGAACATCTCAGTTTTACTATGCTTTATGGTACTCTTACAATGTCTGTTTGTCAGTAAGCTCTTTAAAGGGGGACACAGAGACCCCTAGTATTGTAACTGCGGATAATCCTGTCACACAGTAATAATGAAGGTGATGACAGTTCAGTCTCCTGACTGTATACTTATAGTCTGTAGCTGATTTAGCTGAATACAGAAGGTACTGACAATATGGTACTTGTCACAGATGGGTTAGAGGAGACCCGACAGCTCCCGCCTCTATCACTGATTACTCACGGAACAATTATTCTGTCCGCCTTGTCGCTATGACCACGTGTCATGGCAGAGCCTTGATCGATCACTATAGTGAAATTGCGAATGTGGAGTCGCCAGACTACAGGTGGATTTGTAACCAGCTTTCACATGGTCCTGCCACATGCAGATCGAATGCACCCTGTAATCCGGTCCGACGCACTCCAGCACTATACAATGCCGCTCACATGGACATGCTGCCACCACCAGCTGTTAAGGGATGCCAGGACCCAGACTATGAATTATGAACACAATCTTCGGAGTTTATGGTTTGTTTTAAAACGGGAAAGGCTTAACTAATAAATTGCAGATTGATTTTATAAAGGGATTAGCAGTGCAGATATATAATTATAAAAAAAAATATACAAAAAACTTGGTACACAGGAGTATAAGGGCACACTAGTATACACACACAAACAGTATTTTAAATAAACAGGAAGAAAATAAAAGAAAGATACCAGGTTTGGGATATCTGGCTCAAGGTTATGATTCGTGCAGAGTCACTGAAGCAGGATCTGAAGTCTGACCGAAGATCTCTCTGAGACTATAAGTTTTAAAATTTCCCTAGAACACCCCTCCACCACCCCCTCTGAGGTCATTCAGAGAAAGGTGGGGTAAATACGTATGGACTTCTGGAAAATCACAATTTCCCATTTTGGCCATATCTTCGCAGAAAATCCTCCAAACAGGAATTCCTGGTCATGATTACATCAATTCGGCGGTACAAAACATGACAAGTAAATTATGCCCAGGTACGTGGATACGCCATTGGGGGGTGTTTAGTGCTTCGAACCTCAATGTGTTTAGGTGCGTTTTGTCCAGCTGGTTCCCCAGATTCTGAAAATATAATTCATGTCAGGCTTGTACAGTCAAATGACTAAGAATCTTTATTAACAAATTTTCCTTTAATTGGACTGTCGGTGCCTAAACACCTGGGGGAACTCAGCTCCGAGATGAATGAGCCTCCTGAGACTTCATTAACAGGCAACCAATCACACGATGCGATTTCCTCATGCTAATTCTAACTAAGTAGACGGTAGAGTTAAATAGACTGGAGGAACTTATTTACATCAAAGCTATCTACCTGCACACAAAATGGATGACATACAGCCAGGCTTGAATGGGCTGATATAAAATGGATGCTGAGACAGGCCTACCAGTCTCTATATCACAGTACTGGCAATAGCTACTTACATAATGTTGTGCTGATGCACTATGGGGTTGATAGCTCAGAAGAGTGGAAGAGAAATCAGGAACATGTCTTAACAATGAGATAGTGCCTGGTAAGCATCAGACAGGAGACTGCACTGCAGGGAAGTAACTGCAATATACATGGGAGATATCCAGAGACATTAAGAGCACAAAAGAACATCAAATGCCGGGTGCAGGGATGGGAAAATGTGTTTTTTGCTGGAGTGGTGCTTTAATGTAAAGTTACTTTTTTTTCAATTATATGATTTTCAGCCGTGTTTTCACTTAAGAAATGTTCCCTGCATAAATTACCGGGTTCACATATCCCATCTTATTGTTTACTTTGGGCATGATGAGCTGTGAAACTTTCAAATTAAAACTAGCAATTTTCAGTAAAAGTGGACCGTGATCATTCTTTCCCCCGAGGCCTTCATGTTATGTCTCTGGTCAGCGGTAATCGTGCCATCTCCACCGACCTCATCACACAAATATAAAACATATAGTAAGACAGAACTCAAGAGCTTCACAGCCTTCTACAGATCAGAAGGACATCTCCATCTACCTGATGGTCCTGCGGAAGAAGAGGACGGGGACATCTCTCTGGTGGGCTTCTCTTACTGGATGGAACTGTAGGACACACAGACGGACACTGAAGTCATTCTTTATATACAGGCAATAAAGTCCACGTGGATTTAGTCCTGTCCATTACCTGGTGATGGGAGCGGCTGGCGGGTCTCCATCATGGCCTCCTTGTACAGATCCTTGTGTCCTTCTAAATACTCCCACTCCTCCATGGAGAAATAGACAGCGACATCCTGACACCTTATAGGAACCTGGGATATAACACAATTAATCCGCAGCACTTTTTAGGGCCTGCCAACTGAACGACCAACCTTGTAAGTCCTTTAAAGCACATCGCAGGGGAGAGTCTGAGCTACAGACTCTTTTTCATGCTCCACTATATACGAAGCGAGTGACAGCATACCAGGCGTATAAATCCAAGTATAATTTTATTCCTCCATAATCACGACGTTTCGACCCACTCGGGGTCTTTGTCAAGCAAGATACAGTGCATTTCAGCATTCACAGAGTCATAACAAAAACACAGCAAACCCACCACCAATCACAGTTAAAAATAGTCAGGTGTTACAAGGTCCTAATCACCAAACAGCTCTTCCCCTTACTCCAGGAAATTTCCATTAAGACCAGCATACCTCCTGCTCACTTCAAAGCTGCGTGGGATTCCAGACTCTGGTCGGCATTCGTTCTCCTCTATTGCGCATGCGCTGGAGTTCCGAGCATATCGCGGTCTCCAGTGTTCATATGCTTCTACTGCACATGCGCGGGAGTTCTGGGCACATCGCGCTACCTACTGCTGTGCCAGTAGCGTTCTAGAATCCCCTCACGATACTGCTCATGTAAGCAGTGTTTGTGACATTACCGGTAGCTTCTCTTAATACACGGGGCACCGGAGGTATGTAATGATGCTGGTCTTAATGGATATTTACTGGAGTAAGAGGAAGAGCTGTTTGGTGATTAGGACCTTGTAACACCTGATTATTTTTAACTGTGATTGGTGGTGGGTTTGCTGTGTTTTTTTTATAAGCCTGTGAATGCTGAAATGCACTGTATCTTGCTTGACCAAGACCCCGAGTGGGTCCAAACGTCGTGATTATGGAGGAATAAAATTATATTTGGATTTATACACCTGGTATGCTGTTAGTACCTTATAGGAACCTGACAACACAATATAGAATCATCACCCAGAAGCCTTCAGTGCTTGTACTGTATAATGTCCCAGCATTCCCTGCAGCATCACCTCTACAGTCAGCAGCTCAATCAACTTCTTGGTGAGTTCTAGAATCTTCTGTACATTGATGTCCTCATGTATCAGGGGGTGGGGTGGGGGCCCTAGGATTGTGCTCAGGGGTCTTCCCCATCCATCACACACAGGGGCCCAACAGCCATCACTAGAGGTCTTCACTACTGTGTAATCCTGTATATGGGGAGACATTAATAAATATCACTACAGACATTTCCAGAGTCCATCACCTCTCCAGTGACATCATCAGTTATTACCATAGCTAAGAATGATGTAATGTGACATCATCAGAATCTCTCCCCTCTCCAGTGACATCATCTGTTATTACCATAGATAGGAATGATGTTATGTTACATCATCAGAGTCTCTCACCTCCCCAGTAAGCTGGAAGAGTATCTCCAGTGTGAGATTGAATACGCTTTCTGCCATCTTGTTTCTGTCCTTCTCCATCTTTGATGAATCAGTCATGTAGGACCTGAATGGACAGAATTTAAAACAATGTAAAAAACACAAAAAATGAACACATAAAAATTTACTGTCGAGGATAAGAGGAAACATTTAAAAGTACTTTCCAGTTAAAATTGCTTCATAGCCCCTGTGTCCTTCCTGGTTGCTGCTGACCAGGACATGTGACTGCTGCAGCCAATCACTGGCTATAAAAGGCAACTTCTGTAGGCAGTGATTGGCTGCAACAGTCACATGTTCTGGTCAGCAGCAAGCAGGTAGTGAAGCAGGTCACGGGAAAACCTCTTTAACCACTTAATGCTACCGGACATACAGTAACTAAAAAAGAAAAAAAAAGTAAAAGTTTAAAAAAGGGAATAAGAGTTGAAAAAAAACCCTTTTGCCACATTTATAATAAAATAATCTACGTAATAAAACAAAAATAAATATTTGGCATCACTGTCTCCAAGAAACAACGCAATAAAAAGTGATCGTATGCTTTCAAAAAAAGGTACCAACAGGAACGACTTTGTCCCTTTGCAAAACTATGTCGAAAAGGGAAAAAAAAAGTTATGGCTGTCAGAAGATGGTGACAGAAAATAATTTTTAAAAATGGCAGAATTTTATTTTTTTTTCCATTTCCCTCCACTTAGAAGTCTTTTTAAAGTTTCTCCGTACATTGAATAGTACCGCTGAAAAATACAACTTGTCCCCCAAAAAGCAAGCCTCCAGAAATCTGTCGGAGGATTAAGAAAAGAGTTAAGTTTTTTGTTTTTTTTTTTAAATTACAAAAAAAAGCGGGGGGGGGGGGGAGAATTCTTAAAATGGAAGAAAAAAAACAGAGCCATGTCCTTAAGAGGTAAAGGAGATATTAAAGAGAACCCTTTTCGTGAGTTTATGAAGCCCGAACTACAGGCAACACAAAATCCCGACAGGGTTCTCCTCACCCAGATCAGCTGGACTGATAGTCGACTCAGGCAGGAAGAAGCCGGCAGCGACCGCCCCGATGACTCTTCTCCAAGTTCAGAGCTGCTTTTTACGCTTGACATAGGGAGAAGCAAGCAGGATGTTCTACAGAACCCCCCTCCCCGCGAACAGGGTGTGGCCCATCTAGAGCTTATCCAGTGATGTCAGGATGATGTGGCCCCTGTAACACACAGCTGTTACACCCACCACATAAAGCCATTTGTATTCTGCTATAAAACCCACCTAGTACAAGTAAAGCAGAATCATTCTGTGAAGCGTCTCATGTGTTACGTGTGCCGATTCTCCGAGCTCCTACCAACCTCCCCCAATTAGTCACCCGCATTATATCTAACAGCACAGTTGTGCCAACACTCCAAATTCTGAGCCCCAGACCTTCTCACATTCCCCTTTGGTGGATCTGTGTGAGATTATTGCCGGCTGAGCTGTAGTTCGTATTAGGGATGTTTTTGGGGATATTGGACCTGTAGATTATTGTTTATTCCATTTTTGGTTAGACGAGGCGCCTACAGATCAGCCGTTCTAGCATCAGTTTTTCTCTCTCACACAACATTCACTGTGTGGCATAAATAACATGCTACTTTAACCCTTTTCTTGCTGACCATGAATCTCTCAGGGAGGCACTCCAGTAGGTAATAACGTAGGTGGAACATCCTTGCTACTAATAGTTGTATCTCAAGCTGTATTGTGGCTGGAGGATCAATTTTATGCTGATTTTAACCCCTTAATGGACACAGCCCTTTTTTCCCATTTTTGTTTTTTCCTTCCCCCTTTTAAAAAAATCATAATTCCTTTATTTATCCATCGACTTGGCTGTATGAGGGCTTGTTTTTAAACATTTCTAAGTGGAGTAAAATGAAAAAAAAACCAAAAACATTCCACCATCTTTCAGTGGGTCTTGTTTCTAGGGTAAGCACACTGCAACAAAAATGACATAACTTTATATTACGGGTCAGTACGATTGCTGCGATACCAAACGTTACATTCTTAAAAAATATTTTCTACTGCATTGTTCTGCGCTCAATAACTTTTCTATTTTTCCGTCAACGTAGTTGTTCGGGGGCTCATTTTTTGTGGGGCATCCTGCAGTTTGCATTGGTATATTTCTGAATATATATGCCTTTTTGATAGCTTTTTATTGCCTTTTTGCCTGGGAGACAAGGTGACTGAAAAAGTGCGTCTTTGGCGTTCTTTTTTTTTTTTTTGAACAACGTTTACCATGCATAGTAAATAATCTACTTAGACTTTTACGGATGCGGCGATAACAAATATGTATTTTTGATTTATTTTTTTATTATGGATATATTTCAACTTTTAATACTTTTTTTTTCACAATTAGTAAAACTTTATTGATCTGATTTGTACTTTATTTTTTAGCCACCCCTGGGGGACTACAACATGCGATGCTTTGATTACTCTTGCAGTATGACGTAATGCCATAGCTATACATCATACTGCAATCTGACAGGTAGTCTATGAAGTCACCCCAGGGGGATGGCTTGATAGGCAGTCTGCTAAGGCAGCCCTGGGGCCTTTCAGGAGGCCCCCGGCTGCCATGTCACCCGCATGTCTCCCTGCGATCTCGTTGCAGGGGGGCTGTACAGGACGTTCGGGGGGGATTTAAATGCCGGGGGGATTTAAATGTTAGAATTGACTGAAGCATTGAAAGGGTTAACGGTTGTGATTGGCCGCGTATCTAATTACGGCTATTGCCTGCAGGTGTCAGCTGTAATAAACAGCTGATGACCACCCTGTATGAAGAGAGATCGGGCAATCTCTCTTCATGCATACCCCAAACATCCTGGAGAGGGAAGCGGTTAAAGCTAGAGATGAGCGAGCACCAAAATGCTCGGGTGCTCGTTACTCGGGACGAAAATTTCGCGATGCTCGAGGGTTCGTTTCAAGTAACGAACCCCATTGAAGTCAATGGGCGACTCGAGCATTTTTGTATTTCGCCGATGCTCGCTAAGGTTTCCATTTGTGAAAATCTGGGCAATTCAAGAAAGTGATGGGAATGACACAGCAACGGATAGGGCAGGCGAGGGGCTACATGTTGGGCTGCATCTCAAGTTCCCAGGTCCCACTATTAAGCCACAATAGCGGCAAGAGTGGGCCCCCCCCCCCCTCCCAACAACCTTTACTTCTGAAAAGCCCTCATTAGCAATGCATACCTTAGCTAAGCACCACACTACCTCCAACAAAGCACAATCACTGCCTGCATGACACTCCGCTGCCACTTCTCCTGGGTTACATGCTGCCCAACCCCCCCCCCGCGCGCGCGCACGACCCAGTGTCCACAGCGCACACCAAATTGTCCCTGCGCAGCCTTCAGCTGCCCTCATGCCACACCACCCTCATGTCTATTTATAAGTGCGTCTGCCATGAGGAGGAACCGCAGGCACACACTGCAGAGGGTTGGCACGGCTAGGCAGCGACCCTCTTTAAAAGGGGCGGGGCGATAGCCCACAATGCTGTACAGAAGCAATGAGAAATATAATCCTGTGCCACCGCCATCAGGAGCTGCACACGTGGGCATAGCAATGGGGAGCCTATGTGCCACACACTATTCATTCTGTCAAGGTGTCTGCATGCCCCAGTCAGACCGCGTTTTTTTATAAATAAATAGTCACAGGCAGGTACAACTCCGCAATGGAAATTCCGTGTGCACCCACAGCATGGGTGGCTCCCTGGAACCCACCGGCTGTACATAAATGTATCCCATTACAGTGCCCTGGACAGCAGAGCTAACGTCAGATTAAATGCAGGTGGGCTTCGGCCCACACTGCATGCCCCAACCTGACCGGGGTTTTTAATTCATAGACACAGGCAGGTACAACTCCCTATTGTGAAGTCCGTGTGGACCCACAGCATGGGTGGCTCCCCGGAACCCACCGGCGGTATATAAATATATCCCATTGCAGTGCCCAGCACAGCTGAGGTAACGTCAGGTTTAATGCAGGTGGGCTTCGGCCCACACTGCATGCCCCAGTCAGACTGGGGTTCTTTAGAAGTGGACACATGCAGTTACAACTCCTTGTGGACCGACAGCATGGGTGGGTCCCTGGAACCCACCGGCGGTACATAAATATATCCCATTGCAGTGCCCAGCACAGCTGAGGTAATGTCAGGTTTAATGCAGGTGGGCAAAAAATTAATTGGATTACACTGTAGGCGAGGGCCCCAAAAAATTGGTGTACCAATAGTACTAATGTACCTCAGAAAAATTGCCCATGCCCAACCAAGAGGGCAGGTGAAACCCATTAATCGCTTTGGTTTATGTGGCTTAATTTGTAACTACGCCTGGAGGCAGCCCAGTTAAAATAAAAATTGGTTCAGGTGCAAGTTTCAACGCTTTAATGAGCATTGAAACGTACAAAAATTGTTTACAAAAATTATATGACTGAGCCTTGTGGGCCTAAGAAAAATTGCCCGTTCGGCGTGATTACGTGAGGTTTCAGGAGGAGGAGCAGGAGGAGGAGCATGAATAGAATACACAGATTGATGAAGCTAAAAGGTCCCCGTTTTTTATGGTGATAGAGAATGATTCTTCCATCCGCGGGTGCAACCTACGTATTGTTTAGGTACCGCTGCTGTCCGCTGGTGGAGAAGTCTGGGGAAATCCAGGCTTTGTTCATCTTGATGAGTGTAAGCCTGTCGGCACTGTCGGTTGACAGGCGGGTACGCTTATCCGTGATGATTCCCCCAGCCGCACTAAACACACTCTCTGACAAGATGCTAGCCGCAGGACAAGCAAGCACCTCCAGGGCATACAGCGCGAGTTCAGGCCACGTGTCCAGCTTCGACACGCAGTAGTTGTAGGGGGCAGAGGCGTCACGGAGGACGGTCGTGCGATCGGCTACGTACTCCCTCACCATCCTTTTACAGTGCTCCCACCGACTCAGCCCTGACTGGGGAGCGGTGACACAGTCTTGCTGGGGAGCCAGAAAGCTGTCAAAGGCCTTAGAGAGTGTTCCCCTGCCTGTGCTGTACATGCTGCCTGATCTCCGCGCCTCCCCTGCTACCTGGCCCTCGGAACTGCGCCTTCTGCCACTAGCGCTGTTGGATGGGAATTTTACCATCAACTTGTCCGCCAGGGTCCTGTGGTATAGCATCACTCTCGAACCCCTTTCCTCTTCGGGTATGAGAGTGGAAAGGTTCTCCTTATACCGTGGGTCGAGCAGTGTGTACACCCAGTAATCCGTAGTGGCCAGAATGCGTGTAACGCGAGGGTCACGAGAAAGGCATCCTAACATGAAGTCAGCCATGTGTGCCAGGGTACCTGTACGAAACACATGGCTGTCCTCACTAGGAAGCTCACTTTCAGGATCCTCCTCCTCCTCAGGCCATACACGCTGAAAGGATGACAGGCAAGCAGCATGGGTACCCTCAGCAGTGGGCCAAGATGTCTCTTCCCCCTCCTACTCATGCTCCTCCACCTCCTCCTCCTCAACACGCTGAGATATAGACAGGAGGGTGCTCTGACTATCCAGCGACATACTGTCTTCCCCCGCCTCCGTTTCCGAGCGCAAAGCTTCTGCCTTTATGCTTTGCAGGGAACTTCTCAAGAGGCATAGCAGAGGAATGGTGATGCTAATGATTGCAGCATCGCCGCTCACCATCTGGGTAGACTCCTCAAAGTTTCCAAGGACCTGGCAGATGTCTGCCAACCAGGCCCACTCTTCTGTAAAGAATTGAGGAGGCTGACTCCCACTACGCCGCCCATGTTGGAGTTGGTATTCCACTATAGCTCTACGCTGCTCATAGAGCCTGGCCAACATGTTAAGCGTAGAGTTCCATCGTGTGGGCACGTCGCACAGCAGTCGGTGCACTGGCAGATTAAACCGATGTTGCAGGGTGCGCAGGGTGGCAGCGTCCGTGTGGGACTTGCGGAAATGTGCGCTGAGCCGGCGCACCTTTCCGAGCAGGTCTGACAAGCGGGGGTAGCTTTTCAGAAAGCGCTGAACCACCAAATTAAAGACATGGCACATGCGTGAGGTTGCCGAGCTGCAGAGCCGCCACCAGGTTACGGCCGTTGTCACACACGACCATGCCCGGTTGGAGGCTCAGCGGCGCAAGCCAGCGGTCGGTCTGCTCTGTAAGACCCTGCAGCAGTTCGTGGGCCGTGTGCCTCTTCTCTCCTAAGCTGAGTAGTTTCAGCACGGCCTGCTGACGCTTGCCCACCGCTGTGCTGCCACGCCGCGCGACACCGACTGCTGGCGACGTACTGCTGCTGACACATCTTGATTGCAAGACAGAGGTTGCGTAGGAGGAGGAGGGTGGTTTAGTGGAGGAAGCATACACCGCCGCAGATACCACCACCAAGCTGGGGCCCGCAATTCTGGGGGTGGGTAGGACATGAGCGGTCCCAGGCTCTGACTCTGTCCCAGCCTCCACTAAATTCACCCAATGTGCCGTCAGGGAGATATAGTGGCCCTGCCCGCCTGTGCTTGTCCACGTGTCCATTGTTAAGTGGACCTTGGCAGTAACCGCGTTGGTGAGGGCGCGTACAATGTTGCGGGAGACGTGGTCGTGCAGGGCTGGGATGGCACATCGGGAAAAGTAGTGGCGACTGGGAACCAAGTAGCGTGGGCCGCCGCCGCCATCATGCTTTTGAAAGCCTCCGTTTCCACAAGCCTATACGGCAGCGTCTCCAGGCTGATCAATTTGGCTATGTGCACGTTTAACGCTTGAGCGTGCGGGTGCGTGGCGGCGTACTTGCGCTTGCGCTCAAACACTTGCGCTAGCGACGGCTGGATGGTGCGCTGAGAGACATTGCTGGATGGGGCCGAGGACAGCGGAGGTGAGGGTGTGGGTGCAGGCCAGGAGACGGTAGTGCCTGTGTCCTGAGAGGGGTGTTGGATCTCAGTGGCAGGTTGGGGCACAGGGGGAGACAGTGGTGCAAACCGGAGGCGCTGAACGGCCTTCGTCCCACCTTGTGGGGTGCTTGGCCATCATATGTCTGCGCATGCTGGTGGTGGTGAGGCTGGTGGTGGTGGCTCCCCGGCTGATCTTGGCGCGACAAAGATTGCACACCACTATTCGTCGGTCGTCTGCACTCTCAGTGAAAAACTGCTAGACCTTTGAGCACCTCGGCCTCTGCAGGGTGGCATGGCGCGAGGGGGTGCTTTGGGAAACAGTTGGTGGATTATTCGGTCTGGCCCTGCCTCTACCCCTGGCCACCGCACTGCCTCTTCCAACCTGCCCTGCTGCTGCACTTGCCTCCCCCTCTGAAGACCTGTCCTCAGTAGGCTTAGCAAACCAGGTGGGGTCAGTCACCTCATCGTCCTGCTGCTCTTCCTCCAAATCCTCTGTGCGCTCCTCCCTCGGACTTACTGCAATTACTACTACCTGAGTGATAGACAACTGTGTCTCATCGTCCTCCTCACCCACTGAAAGCTCTTGAGACAGTTGCCGGAAGTCCCCAGCCTCATCCCCCGGACCCCGGGAACTTTCCAAAGGTTGGGCATCGGTCACAACAAACTCCTCCGGTGGGATAGGAATCATTGCTGCCCATTCTGGGCAGGGGCTCGAGAACAGTTCCTGGGAGTCTGCCTGCTCCTCAGAATGTGTCATTGTAATGGAATGAGGAGGCTGGGAGGAAGGAGGAGCAGCAGCCAGAGGATTCAGAGTTGCAGCAGTGGACGGCACAGAACTCTGGGTGGTCGATTGCTGGATGCACTTTCTGCCATCCACGACAGGACCTGCTCACACTGCTCATTTTCTAATAAAGGTCTACCGTGTGGACCCATTAATTGTGAGATTATTCTTGGGACGCCAGAAACGTGCCTCTCTCCTAATCCCGCAGCAGTCGGCTGCGATACACCTGGATCAGGGGCTCGGCCTGCGCCCACACCCTGACTTGGGCCTCCGCGTCCTCGTCCGCGTCCACATCCTCTAGGCCTACCCCTACCCCTCAGCATGGTGTATTACCAGTAGTGCAGAAACAGAACGCTGTAATTAAATGTGCCGCTTATTGGCCTGTGGTTGGAGGCTGACTTCACTTACGGAACGCACAGCAGAGCCAGGAAAGAATTTTTCCGCAAGCCTGTAGTGAGACGTAGGTGCGTATGACTGAGCTAGTGGAATTCACAGCGCAGAAGCAGTCAAGTGTCCAAAGGCCACTAGTAGGCCTTAAGTGTTTTGCTTCTATTTTTTTAAAGGCTGAGCTGAGACAGCAGACAGATACTGTAGGCAGCGTATATATGTATACTGTTTCCCTCTGGACGGGATGACGGCGGTGATGTAACGGGCAACGCAGAGCCAGGAAAGAATTTTGCGCAAGCCTGCTGTAACACTTAGCTGCGTATTAATTAGGACTACTACCCCCAGCAGAGATGCAGTACACTGAGGACGGTCACAGGCAGCCCAAATATTTTTTTTTTTCCCAAATTTTTTTGAAAAAGCCCACGGCCTATATAGACAGTATATCTCTTTCACCTTTCCCATTGTCCCTGCCTCACCACTACTGGCCCTATACTATGTAAAATTACTACAGACTGTTTCCCTCTGGACGGGATGACGGCGGTGATGTAACGGGCAACGCAGAGCCAGGAAAGAATTTTGCGCAAGCCTGCTGTAACACTTAGCTGCGTATTAATTAGGACTACTACCCCCAGCAGAGATGCAGTACACTGAGGACGGTCACAGGCAGCCCAAATATTTTTTTTTTTCCCAAATTTTTTTGAAAAAGCCCACGGCCTATATAGACAGTATATCTCTTTCACCTTTCCCATTGTCCCTGCCTCACCACTACTGGCCCTATACTATGTAAAATTACTACAGACTGTTTCCCTCTGGACGGGATGACGGCGGTGATGTAACGGGCAACGCAGAGCCAGGAAAGAATTTTGCGCAAGCCTGCCTTAACACTTAGCTGCGTATTAATTAGGACTCCTACCCCCAGCAGAGACGCAGTACACTGAGGACGGTCACAGGCAGCCCAAATATTTTTTTTTTTCCCAAATTTTTTTGAAAAAGCCCACTGCCTATATAGACAGTATATCTCTTTCACCTTTCCCACTGTCCCTGCCTCACCACTACTGGCCCTATACTATGTAAAATAACTGCAGACTGAGGACGCAATTGCTCTGCACGGCCGATATACCAAAAAAAAAAAAAAAAGTGCAACACTGCTAAAAGCAGCCTCAACAGTACTGCACACGGTCAGATGTGGCCCTAAGAAGGACCGTTGGGGTTCTTGAAGCCTAAAATAACTCCTAACCCTCTCCCTATAGCAGCAGCAGCACTGTCCCTGATCTCTGTCAGAACGCATCTGAGGCGAGCCGCGGGAGGGGCCGATTTATATACTCGGGTGACACCTGATCTCGCCAGCCACTCACTGCAGGGGGGTGGTATAGGGCTTGAACGTCGCAGGGGGAAGTTGTAATGCCTTCCCTGTCTTTCTATTGGCCAGAAAAGCGCGCTAACGTCTCAGAGATGAAAGTGAAAGTAACTCGAACATCGCGTGGTGCTCGCCTCTAGTAACGAGCATCTCGAACACGCTAATACTCGAACGAGCATCAAGCTCGGACGAGTACGTTCGCTCATCTCTAGTTAAAGCCAATAATGTGGAATGTTGGTCCTGGCCACAATACAGCCTGAAATACAGGGGGTGAAGAGTGGATGTAGTGACTGCTGGCAGACCTGCAGCTCTCAGTCTGGTCATTCTTGGGTCATTCTATAGGCTTTATCTCAGGTTGTGTTGACATGAGATAAAGCCTTGTTATAAATCCAAAGCCTCCCGATTCTTGCTCGTCGCTCAGTCGTCGGCTCGTGCTTACACCGAATGATTATAATTCTGTTTTGTTGCTTTGAATGATTTCCTGAAGGATAATCGTTTTGTCTAAATGAGACATCAGTTCAGTGTGAGAAGGGCTGCAGGGAGCCGACGGCTACAGGCAGCAGAGACAGATCAGATCTGCCTGTGTCTGTACATCACCCCATGGAGGGGAACAGGGACTTTTCTTCATGGTATCACCAACACCTTTCTCCTTATCAGCCACTGCTGTTGAACATACCATGCACTGTAGAATAGTGTGCACCCCGCTATATTGAACAGTAGCACCCCTCCAGGGAGAAGGAAGCCTGGCCCTAACCTAGCAAGGGGGTGAAGGGTCACTGCCTAGAAGCAGATTAATCGGCTCAATTAAAGCGGCCCCGCTGCCTGCTTCTAGTGACCTGGTATCCCTGATCAGGGAGCTGGAGAGACACACAGAACACAACACTGTACTGACACACCAAACACAGCACAGGACTGGACATATGGAAGACATATAATAATAATAATCTTCATTTGTATAGCGCCAACATATTCCGCAGCGCTTACATAGACAGGGGGATACAGAAGGACAAAAGTACAAACATTACAGAACCACGGTTACATAGTAATCAGCTGATGGAAACAATAGGGGTGCGGGTCCTGCTCCAATGAGCTTACATACTACAAGTAATGGGGTGATACAGAGGGTAAAGGGGCTGGAGATGTGCACAGTATGGCGAGGTGGAAAGTGAGGGACGCTATACACAGACAATGGTCAGACATTTAGCCATGTGACGGCAGGATCAGTATGACTGCAGGGGCGGTTTATGATGGCTAGCAGGGATTGCAGTCAGTAGGACAGGGAGCATGTTATTAGGCGGCATACAGAGAGGATATTTGGGGAATGTCGCTGTTCATATCACTGTTCACACCAAACGTACAACAGTGCATAAAATAGGAACCCCACCCACAGCTCACATGCAAACAGGTGATAGACCACAGGAAGTCTAAGTGTCCTTACACCAGGGGGATAGACAGTCAGCCATCGTGCTGACCTAGGGAACTGAGTCAGATCTCAACCATCTGACACACAAATGTACGCAGACCCCCTCTTCCCTCCCCTGACAGGTGCGGCCTCCAGGCGTCTTATATCTTATTTGTGTGTCAGATACTTGAGGTCTGACTCAGTTCCCTATGTCAGCATGGTGGCTGACTGTCCATCCCCCTGGTGTAAGGACACGGAGACTTCCTGTGGTATATCACCTGTTTGCATGTGAGCTCTGGGTGGGGTTCCTGTTATATACACTGTTGTACGCTTGGTGTGAACAGCGACGTGTTTGATATGTCTGTGCTGTTGCCAGACATGTTCCGAATGTCTAGTCCTGTTCTGTATTCGCTGTGTCAGTACAGTGTCCTGTTCTGTGTGTCTGTTTAGTGCATCTCCCCAGCTCCCAAATCAGGGATAGCCAGGTCATTAGAAGACGACCATGGGGCCGCTTTTATCAAGGCGGTGACTCCACTTTTATGCAGGGGTGCCCTTCTTTCCCTGAATAGTGTCCACCACCACAGTGGCCCCAGTTGTAACAGTGTCCATCCCCACAGTGGCCCCAGTTGTAACAGTGTCCACCCCCACAGCGGCCCCAGTTGTAAGAGTGGCCCCAGTAATAAGAGTGTCCTTCCTCATCACAGTGGCCCCAGTTGTAATAGTGTCCTCAGTAGTAACAGTGTTCCCTACAGGGGCCTCTGTTGTAATAATGTCCCTCCTCGTCACAGTAGCCCCAGTAGTAATAGCGTCACCCCTGCCCCAGTGGCCATAGTACTAATAATGTCCATCCTGCCACAGTAGCCCCAGTAGTAATAATGTCCCCCTTCGCCACAGTGGCTCCAGTAGTGAAAGTGACGCCCTGAAACAAATATACTTGCCACTTCCTGGTCCTCCAATAATGGCGATATGGCATGTAAATCATAATCCCAGAATATAAAATAGTACATAAAATTCCGGAATGTAATAGCATCCCCCCCCCCCACACACACAGTGGCCCCAGTAGTAAGAGTGTCCCCCCTCTCCACAGTAATAGTGTCTCTTCTCACCAGAGTGGCACTGTAGTAATAGTGTCCTCCATAGCCACAGTGGCCCCAGTAGTAATAGTGCCCCCATTCCTTGGCCCCAGTAGTAATAGTGTACGCCCTCGTCACAGTGGCCCCAGTAGTAATAGTGTCCTTCCTTCTACAATTGCCAAGGTGGTATTAGTGTTCTTGCTCACCACAGTGGCCCCAGTAGTAATAGTGCCCCCATTACAGTTGCACCAGTGGTAGTAGTAGTGCCCCCCTACCACAGTTGCCCCAGTAGTAATAGCACACCCCCTCACCACAGTGGCCCCAGTAGCTATAGTGTCCCCCCCACCACAGTGGCCCAAGTAGTAATAGTGTCCCCCCCATAGCCACAGTGGCCCAAGTAGTAATAGTGTCCCCCCCATAGCTACAGTGGCCCCAGTAGTAATAGTGTCCCCCCTCACCACAGTGGCCCCAATAGTAATAGTGTCCTCCCTTCCACAATTGCCAAAGTGGTATTACTGTTCTCCCTCACAACAGTGGCCCCAGTAGTAAAAGTGCCCCCCTCACAGTGGCACCAGTAGTAGTAGTGCGCCCCTTGACACAGTGGGCCCAGTATTAAAACTGGCCCCCTGCCACAGTGGCCGAAGTAGTAATAGTGTTCCAACTGCCACAGTGGCCGCAGTAGTAATAGTGCCCCCCCCTCTGCAACAGTGCCCCCAGTAGTAATAGTGCCCCCCAGCCACAGTGGACCCAGTAGTAAAAGTGCCCACACTCGCCATAGTGGGCCCAGTAACAATAGCGTCCCCCCTCGTTATAGTCACCCCAGTAGTATTAGTGTCCCCCATAGCCACAGGGGCCCCAAGAATAATAGTATCCCCCATAGCCACAGTGGCCCCAGTAGTAATAGTGTCCTCCATAGCTTCAATGGCCCCAGTAGTAATAGGTTCCCCTCTTGCCACAGTGGCCCCAGTAGAGTATTCCCCCCTTGGCCACAGTGGCCCCAGTAGTAAGAGTGTCCTCCCCCTCCACAGTGGCGCCAGTAGTAATAGTGCACCCCCTCGCTACAGTGGACCCAGTAGTTATAGTGTCCCCTTTCGCCACAGTGGCCCCAGTAGTTATAGTGTCCCCCCCCCATACCGTGGCTACAGTAGTAATAGTGCCCCCCTGCCACAGTGGCCCCAGTAGTAATGGTGCCCACTCTCACCACAGTGGCCCCTGTAGCAAGTGTCCCCCCTCGCCACAGTGGCCCCAGTAGTAATAGCAACTCCCATAGCCACAGTGGCCCTTGTAGAATTAGTGTCCCGCATAGTTTCAGTTGCCCCAGTAATAATAGTGTCCTTCCTCACCACAGTGGTAGTAATATGGTCCCCACTGTGGCAGGGGTGGATATTATTACTACTGTATTCACTGTGGCGAGGGGGGACACTCTTACTACTAGGCCCACTGTGGCAGGGGCGATTACTAAGAGGGTCCCCCCTCGCCACTGTGGCCCCAGTAGTAAGAGTGTTCCCCATCACCACAGTTGCCCCAGTGGTAAGAGTGTTCCCCTCACCACAGTGGCCCCAGTGGTAATAGTGTCCTCCCTAACCACAGAGACCCAAGTAGTAATAGTGTCCTCCCTCGCCACAGTGACCCTAGTAGTAATAGTGTCCTCCCTCGCAACAGTGACCCCAGTAGTAAGAGTATCCTCCCTCGCCAAAGTGACCCCAGTGGTAATAGTGTCCTCCCTCGCCACAGTGACCACAGTGGTAATAGTGTCCTCCCTCGCCACAGTGACCCCAGTGGTAATAGTGTTCTCCCTCGCCACAGTGACCCCTGTGGTAATAGTGTTCCCCTCGCCATAGTGGTCCCAGTAGTAATAGTGTCTCCCTCACCATAGTGGTCCCAGTAGTAATAGTGTCCCCCCTCGCCACAGTGGCCCCAGTAGTAATAGTGTCCCCCCACCACAGTGGTCCCAATAGTAAGAGGGTCCCCCTCACCACACTGGCCCCAGTAGTAACAGTGTCCTTCTTTCGCCACAGTTGCCCCAGTAATGAGTGTCCCCCCACCACTGTGGCCCCAGTAGTAATAGTGTCCTCCCTCACCACAGTGGCCCCAGTAGTAATAGTGTCCTCCCTCACCACAGTGGCCCCAGTAGTAATAGTGTCCCCCTGCCACCATGACCACAGTAGTAACTGTCACCCCCTGATATCAATATACTTGCCTCTTCCTGGTCTTCTAAGCTCCTCTTCTCGACTCAATCAGAACTCACAGATCTCCACCTGCAGTGTCGGACAGCGGTGAGCTTCCAGGACCTGTGATGATGTCACCGTCATGTGATCACTGATGTGGGAGGAGTCAGGTAACATCATCTGCACGATTCTGTTGCTGGATGAGCAGGAGGTGTGGATACCTACCGCAGCTCTGCAACAGCCACAATACAGAGTACCCCAAAATGACAATGGGCATAGATGTGTATACAGCTGTGTATATAATCATATCCACCGCAGCTCTGCTACAGCCACAATACAGATTACCCCAAAATGACAATGGGCATAGATGTGTATACAGCTGTGTATATAATCATACCTACCGCAGCTCTGCTACAGCCACAATACAGAGTACCCCAAAATGACAATGGGCATAGATGTGTATACAGCTGTGTATATAATCATACCTACCCGCAGCTCTTCTACAGCCACAATACAGAGTACCCCAAAATGACAATGGGCATAGATGTGTATACAGCTGTGTATATAATCATACCTACCGCAGCTCTGCTACAGCCACAATACAGAGTACCCCAAAATGACAATGGGCATAGATCTGTATGCAGCTGTGTATATAATCATATCCACCCCAAAAGATTGTCTCAATACAGATTAGGAATAGATAAAACAATCTTTACCACTCATTAAAATATTTTTATATAATGTCTGAGTGTCACAGGAGCGGGCAGCCCTCACACCACACAGCACAGAGTGTCACAGGAGCGGGCAGCCCTCACACCACACAGCACATCATCAGTAACATCTGCATTGGTACAATGGTTGATGTGCCATATGTGTGTTACAGTGTATAACCAGCATCATATCACAATACATTACTAGCAGTCACATGTTACCACACAGACAAAATGAACATACTAACACCATATAAAGCACAGACCTAGATGCACCCGACAAAGGGGATCACCCAAAAGATGGCTTCTTCCAGGGCAGTGGTGGCGAACCTATGGCACGTGTGCCAGACGTGGCACGCACAGACCTCCCTGCTGAGTAGCTGTTCATCTCACCCTTGCAGGAAGTGGGGCAGACATCACCAAACTGCCAGACGGAAGTGGGGGTTCAATTATATCCTCTCCAAACAGTCCTCCACAGAAAACAGACTCATGAATAAGGATTCTTACTCAGACCCATTCGTTCCTCTAGGACTGCAATATCATTTTAGGATCTGCGCCCATCGGTCTATGCCGAGAGTAAAGTAAGCATCTAACAAGCAGGGATATAGATAAAAACATAAACAGGACCAAAAAGGTCTACTGCAACACATAAAAATACATGATGTCTCTAGTGGGATTCACACCAAGGCCCCCACATTACATGCTAACAGTGTTATCCATTGAGCCCCATGTCCACATACCTAAAGCTCGATACAAATAGTACAGTCAAACCTCTTGGTTCGTTGTCTTATAGTTTAGCCGGTTTCAAGTTTCATCGATTTTTCAAGCCAGAATTTCGCCTCTAGTTGCATTGGCAGCCGCCGGCCCACATGGACACACTGCTGACGTGGCCCACTGATCTCCGCCCCCATCCCACCCCCTCTCATTGCAAATAGTACCGAAGGGCAGAGAGGGGGGCGGAGAGTGGATGGGAGCTTAGTGCACTGCTCTCGGCTCTTCCAGCCTCCTCCCCCTGCAGAGAGGGACACCGTATATCAGTCGGGCGTGAATACACGGCCGATATACGGTCGACTGCATAAGCCCTAAAAGTGGAATAACCAGTTCTTTTGGTTGGGGCAGAACAGATTCTGAGCAGAGCAATGGGTAGGACTTGTGGCCATTTTAGGCGAGTCTCCTGACAGAGCTTCCCTAAGGCAAGTTTTAAGGTTCGGTTCATGTGCTCAGCCTTTCCTGAGGACTGTGTGCAAAGCACAAGACATCTAGCTAGCTCTTGTTTTATCTCTGCAGTAAAGTCTGGTCCGTTGTCTGACCCAATCTGCACCGGTTGGCCGTGTATTGGAATTATGTCTCTTAGTAGTGCTCTGGCCACTTCAGTGTATTTTTCAGTCCTAGTGGGGTAGGCCTCCACCCACTTCGTGTAAGTGCAGACAAAGACCAGGAGATGCTTTCATCCATCAGATGCAGGCATTTGAGTAAAGTCCACTAGTGCATCTTGGAAGAGAGCTGCTTCATAAGATCGTATCCCTGGAGTCTTCAGAGCTCCTTGTCTGGGACTATTTTCAGTGCAAATGACACATTTTCTGGTGCTTGCCTGGTACGTCTTGGGATGTACAGCACATCTTGGATTATACAATCAGGATAAAAGGAAAAAACACTTCAGCGCTCCGTTAAAACTGTATCATTATATGTCAGGATCTTACTTGTTTGGGGGTGCCCGATCTCCTGGCACCCCTCACATCCAGAGAAGCAGAAAACCCAGTAGAGGGAAGCGTGTTCTTGTAGGTCAAATTTAATCATTTTAAAACAAATTTATAATGCTGCGACGCGTTTCGGCTTATACCATGCCTTTCTCAAGCATATGGAACAAGTTACAAGCTGCCTCTATTTATAGTGAACATACAAATGAAGCAAATAGAAAGAAGAGGGGGAGGTTCTGCTTTGTCACTCCCCTAGGTGGGCGTTGAGCTTCCAGTTGTTAATATATTAAACTACATATGAAAGATCTCAAAATGTCTTACCCCTTAGGTGTTGCTGGTGTTGACCACACGTCGTATGGTACTACACAGGTATATAGTGGTGGGTAGGCTCGCTCTAAAACGGCATCCGCGTGGTAACACAGCGCCGTTAATGGCATCTATATAGTCATATAGTAACCCAGGCTTCCAAAGGAAAGGGGCGGAGTTGTATGACGCCATGGAGGGGGGACGTTTCTAGTGACGTAAGTGTAAATATTTAGTAACCCTGGTTTCAGGTTGTAGGCGTGATGCTGTGGCGTCCCAGTGACGTTGGTATGGTCACATGGTACCACAAGGAACGTAGTTACGTCCAGGCTGAGGGCGTCACTAAAGGGAATCACTCCCAGTGACGTTGGTATGGTCACGTGATGCTACAGGGAACATGGTTACGTCCGGGTTGGGGGCGTGGCGTCACGTGACCGCGCGGCCAAGGTCACATGGGGGAAAGAGAAAGAGACGTGTATTAAGTAAAATAGGCCCGTATTTCTTTGGAGTCACCTTCTGCTGCTCTCCCTCTGGGATGTCTTAGGACCGTTGATCTTTTAATAACCAAATTCTGGTATAAGAGGCTTACGTGGATCAACAGACTGACCGGTTTCTAAATCCTAGGACCGGTTCAGTTGCGGTGAGTCCCCCTTTACACCAGTTCCTCTTCTGTCTTTCCTACATACCACTGGAGTGCCGCTTCTGACTTATATTGTTTCGTACATCTTGGATTAGCTCTTCCATAGTGGTGGACCCTTAGTGTGTCCTCATGCACTTTCTTGACAATCTCCGTTGCTAGTGCTGTTGGGACCACACTTCGTCCATCCGAGGGGATGAACCAGCCCTCAAGGGGGGAATTTTCCATCTTCCGTCTTTAGCCATTCCTGTTTACTTCGAGTTCCAGTTGCTGAGGGAAAACCAGGAAAAAGACTTGTAGTGTGACAGGATTTTTGGCATTTAAGAGAGTGACAGCTCACTTGCCATCAGCATCTGCCTCTCTGTTTCCCTGTGCAACGAGTCTCCCTTCTGTTTTCCTTTACAGTGAATGACCCACTTCTCTTCTGACAGGTCTGGAATGAGAGGAGCGTGCTTGACTTTTTGACCCACTGAAGAGATCAGACTCTTTTCTTTTTTCAGGGCCCCATGAACATGGAGTGTAAGGAAGGTTTCTGATAAGTGCAATAATTTCTGCCTTTTGAGCTGAAGTTCCTCTGGGCAGCTGTTCTGCTTTTGTAGCACGGTGACCACTATATCCACCATAGCGTATGCCTTCATCCAGGAAGCTGCTACCATCTGTGTACTATTCGACATCAGGAGCTTTAAGTGGTGTGTCTGTCGTGGAATCCCTTTTCGTGTCCACGGCCTACTGAAGTAGAAATGTTTGCACCCTTTCCTGATTGGTTACGAATTGATTATGTGCATAAGAAGATTTCACACTGACACAGGTTCAGCATGTATAAGCTTCCTCAATTCCGCTTTATTGTTGGGCGCGCAGCCTCTATAAAAGAGTTTAACATATCTCCACATCTGGGCATGTCAAAGATTATATAGATACAACGTATTGTTTAATTATTGGATAAGCATCTTGAAATTGTTCCATCCTCCGGTCATCTGTTATTGGCCATCATGTGGTAGCAGGACGAGATGAGTGGGTTGTCTTGGACCCACGTGTGGTTCCTCCGATATGATTGGAGATTACAGCTTGAACTATTAATTGCATAAATTTCCCATGTTATTTGCATGTTTCCAGTAAAACTGCTTGGGTTAGCGGTAGCTGCTTCAGACTGCGGTTATTTATGTCTGATGTACCCCTGCCAAAGTAACTATGAATCGGGAAATAGAGCATTCTTGCTAACTGCTAGCTTCTGCTTGCATCTATAAGAGTTTAGGGAATGGAAAGTTTCAACATTTTTTCATATAAGGAAGTGAATACATTGGGTACACAAGGAATATATCTATATTTGTAGAAGAATAAACAAAATGAAATACTACTGGCATTGGTATACAGAATGCTTGAATCTATAAACACAGGTCTCCTGTCCACATGAAATGTATGTCTATTGTCCCGAAAATATAGATATGGTGGATATCCACTACAAACCCCCCTTGAAACTATCTGTTTCACTAAACTCACTACACCAAGTGTTCCTACACTACCACATATTATTCTCAACTATTGACCCTCCTCGACGTCCCAGATCGTGATAGGCACACAATGGAGCAGGTAGTCATCAGGGTGGAACAGGTAGTCATCGGGGTTGGAATACACTGTACACAACAACAACAAATAGAAATTAGGATGACTATAAAGGTAACAAATATAATTAATAACTTCTTTATCAGAATAAACTCTAGTGTAGAATGTTCTGAAAACTCAGTAGAGTGGGCGGTCTTTCACAACTGTCGCTCCGGCTGTAAATGCCCGTCCGATACCTAGGTGTGGGTTCATGGCAATCGGGTCTTTGGTACATAAGGATACATAGCCGGGACAGTGCACACGGCCCTCCTGGAATATTGGTGGGGATATTTGTGTAGGAAAGATTACCACAGGACCAGACCCATCCTGCTTTAACTTGATCTCTGGCTTTATATTCATCTGGTACCCTCATAGGTACCCCTGCGGCTTCTCTGTACATGTGGAGGTCTAAGCTACCACCTGGGATCTCGAGGCATTAGGTTAGGAGAGGTTTGGCTTTTACTATTTCAGGTAAATACTGCATAACTTGTGTAGAACCGTCCTGCTTGACGCTACCTCGATTCATCCACAAAGAGTGCAAAATTAGGGCTATCTAATGACTGATCAACATGACTGAACCTCTGTATTATTAGTAAGTGCATAATCATATCTATCAGTCTGGAAGGAAAACTACAAGGTGATTATTCCCACTTCCCTTTTCCAGAGGCGGCAAGGTAGCGGGACTGGGGGCGTTGTAATGCCGGCGTGTTGCGTGGCATGAGCAGAGTTCACTGCAGATAAAATAAAGCAAAATCTTAGCGAAAATCTATCACAGTGTTCTAAATACACAATGTTTTAAAACTTATTTTTATTCTTCTCCTGTTAGGTATGTACCTAACTGAGGAAACAGACTAATAAAAGACACTTAGTCCGTTTTCTCCATCACTTTCTCTCAGTTTAAACTTCTCCATAAGTTTAAGATATCTGCCTTTTGTATCTTAGATTTTAGGGTACCGTTCATCTTTTCTACTTTCCCACTACTCCGTGTATGGTTGGGTGTGTAAAAGGCCTAGGATGTACCCAGAGCAGACAGGATGTCACATTATTTCACCTATGAAGTGTGTACCTTCGTTTAACTCATTCATTTCCGGTACCCTGTATCTGCAGATTACCTCATTCATGAGCTTCTGTGTGGTTACCTGCTCATTTACCTTAGTATCAGGGTGGGCCTCCAACCTGAAAAGACTCCAACAACAACAAGCACATATTCATACTCCTCAAACAGGTGTGAGCTGAATGTGGTCAAATTGGCCATCTCTGAAATGGGTAGAGTGGTCCAGGCAAGTGTTATATGGCCACCTTACTTCTGTCCTGACTCGCATATGGCAAAGATTATGCAAATTGGACAAATGATGCAGCAGCTACACAGAACCCAGAGAACCCAGGTGTCACCCATTCGCGTTCAGTGTCGACGTCATTTCTGCTTTTGATAGGTATGTCTTTCTGTGTACCAGTTGGGCCATCATGGGGCACAGGGACCTCTGTAGGCAAGTTCTGCTGACTGTTCGCCATACGCCGTCCTGTTCTGTTGCTCCCGTCTTTTAGCCCATTTTTGCTTTCCTTCTTCGTTGGCTTGTAACTGTAAAGTCCTTAGCATATCAATGTCCAAAGTTTTGTCAATGTCCAAAGTTTTTATCAATGTCCAAAGTTTTTATCAATGTCCAAAGTTTCAATCAATGTCCAAAGTTTTTGCCACTGACTCATGCTGTCAGTATCTTTTCTTCTTTCTTCCACGGCTTGAGGGCCGCTGCCTTTGCTGTGCTGTCGGCGAGGGTGTCGTCTCTCGCTTCTCCATTGTAGGAATCGGTATGAGGTCTCCACTGCCAGGTAGTAGTAGTAGGGCCTCCATGAGATTCTGCACCACTGCACCATTCTTAATTGGCTGTCCTACTGAGATAACAAGCTGTCTGGCCTTCCATATTGGGCCGTAATCATGAGCTATGCCAAATGCATACCAGGAGTCAGTGTAAAGGGTTGCCGTCTTACCTTCTACCACTCTACACGCCTCAGTGAGGGCCTTCGGTTCCGCTTCTTGCACTGAGACATGCGGAGGCAGAGCTTCTGCGTTTAGGACATCTTGATGTGTGACCTCTGCATATCTGGTTCAGAGTCATCAATCCTCACCCTGGTACTATCTGCAAAAGAAAACTCAAAATATGCATTATTAACAGTGGGTTCTAATAACAGTTTTCTTGTTGCAAAGAATTAAATTTAAAAAATAGCTGATCTGCCATACTTAGATCACCTATGCCTCCCCTCTCCCATTTGAACCAGAATACCTGATTAAGAGAAGAGTAGCCGGGTTCAAGGTAGTACAACATTGGAAAGAAATATTAAGGGAGGCATGGAAAGAGCACATTGTAGCCTGGTCTAACAGGCCAGAGATAAGTGCTTGGGTTGCACTTGCATGAGTATGCTCTGGATGTCATTAGGGGTGTGGACCACTAGGGGGTCGTCCAATACCAACTTAGAAGATTTGTCAACCATTGCCTGTACTGCTGCCACCGCACAAACACAAGAGGGAGCTCCTCGAGTCACTGGATCCAACCTCATGGAGTAGTATCCCAGTGGCCGTGGTTGTCCTCCGTGCTTTTGTGTCAATACTGTCGTATGGGCGGCAGTATGAAACAAGGCCCAGAAAGGTGTGGAATTTGGCAACGGATGTAGGTACAGGTATGGCCTGGACAGCAGCCTTTTGTTCCTCTGTCAGAGGTCTAGTTCCCTGGCTAAACAATGATCCAGGAGAACAACCTTTCTTGCAGAACTTGGTCTATCTTTGGAGGCCTCCAGGCCTTACAGCCATCTTCTGCAAGGGAAATTAACAGTGAAATTGTGGCCGGTCGGCAGTTTTTCCAAAATCATCAGCACACAGCACCTAACATGCGTGGCTGACCCTTCACCCCCCCCCCTTTTTTTCACTAAGGGGATACTGTTTGACCCAGGGGTGTGTATCCGGGTCTCATATATATTATCATGGTGGGTACATTCAATTTCCCTATGTCTGTCTTGTAGGTGGCCCATAATTTGTCAGTAACCGTGGAAAGCTGAGTTTCCGCAGCGGCTATCAGGCCAAACACATAAGCCAGCTCCACCAAAAGAGCAGTTTAATTTACAAAAAAATTTCTGAAATGACACCTGAGGTCCAAACCCGTACCGATCCATCTGGCGCCATTATGATGGATGCAGATAGGGTTTGTAAAACATCAGTGACAATAACAGAGACATGCCTTCCATCCGGGCAGCCATATTTAAAATGTGATATTCTTTAAGACAATTCATTATTAATTTAATCTGATCCTGCCTGCAATGTCTCATCAGATTTGAGACAGGAGAAAAAAACAAAACTTTTCCTGGCTATCTATGATTCTCACCCCCTCCTTGTGGACAAGAGAGGGATGACCCATTACGTATTCTTGCATCATCTAGCTCCACCCCTCTGAATTTGGCTGATCACTTACTTCCTTATATTTTCATTCAAAGTTTGCAGTCCTTGAATACACATCACAACCAAATAAAGTCTTATGCATCACACAATTTACATTTTACAATTTACGGGTCAATCTGCCCCATCCCTCCTGTCGATACCAGGCCTTATCGTTACCTGCTTGGTTCCCATTCTTTGGCTTCTCTGCTTACTTAGATCTACACCTAACTCCCTGTAATTTAGTTATTTTTTATACTGTCTGCAAATTTATCTTCCCTGGGACTGCAGTACTAATGCTTCTCCCAGTGACTTCCTCTTTTTAAAATCTCTCCCTCCCGTGACAGCCCCTCCCTTCTCTATCACAGAATGGAAGAGACAGAGAGACAGGATTATAAGGGAGAACGTGGCTAATTTACTTTTACAACAGTTTTGTCCCAGACTTGTTCCTGGTCGTCCCTCCAGCATCAAGGATTCCTCATTGCCCACAAGGCCCTACTCTTAGGGTGAGTGTAATCCCTACCTCACCTCAGAAGGAGGACATGGATCCCCCCGGGCTATGTTTTTCAGGTATCCACGTCCTCTATCTGTACGAGTTAACACTCCTTGGAGCGTGCCCTCCCTCGAACCTACGGCCTTCTACACTATCCTAGGCGAATGGGAAACCAACTGACATTTTAAACCAGAGACCGGAGCAGATGCATCTCCATCTGATTGGTAACGTACTGTAATTCACATATTGTGTGCCAAAGGTTGCTGAGTGACTGAGATATTATTCTATCTCCTTATTTACTGAACCGTTATACAATTAACCTGTTATACTGAACGCTGGTGTCTTTGGCATGCGTGGGTACCGACGCCATTTCAGACCTTTCTTCCTCTGACTGACATTCAGGGAAATTCTAACGCCTAATGTATAACTACTATGTTGTAACTTTATGGTCACAGCTGTGACCACCTAACATTGTATGTGGTTACAATTGAATTGGGGACTTGGCAAACATAGATGTATTTTCTTGTGGGCATGGTGGGCTACAGTTTGTAACCCTGGTATTCTTAAAAGCCCCGACAGGATGTGAGTGGCATGTAACTTTTTACACTTGTATGAAGGACATACAACAAAGATTAGATTACAATAACAAGACATACGAACAGTAGTTGTTATTTGTCACAGCACATGAATTTGCTTTCTCTTCTATCGCTTGGGTCTAATGCACCTGCTCTAACAATTTAGTACATCACTGACCTCCATCTGTGACCCTAGACACTAGGTGCCTTAAAACTTCTATCTTACCTGCCTTCTAAGACAATATAATTCATCATATTCATTATAACATTTAATCCTATTAACGCAACAAAGTTACTTCCTCCTGTAAAATGAGGAAGTAAGGTCTGAGCCTGAAGATTCAAGCAAGCAGCCTTTCTCTCTCACTAAAACAAACTCAGTTAACCCTTTGTATACATTCACTTACATATATATCTATATCTATCTATCACAGCCTTTACTTTCAACAATTCAACAGCAACAAAGTTTAGCAGTCTGCCTTTACTAGAAGGGATCCAATAATGCACATTTAGCCTTTAAATTACAAACCCACAACGCTGCTGTGTACGGGGCATCAATCTTGGCTATAACCCAGCCAATGCGTTCTCATTGCTGACAATCCCTTCTTACAGTTTGAGTAGGACTGTTACTAATTCTATATGATAGACAAACAGACTATTTCCATATAAACAACTCAGCAGGATTAGCTCTACACAACAGACAAGCACACTAACTTTATAAAACGGACAGGGGACCTGTTTTGAGCACACAGAAAGATTGCTTGATTAATCAATGATAACTTGACTCTCCACACCTTCCACACTTTTCTGGAGGGTGTAAGAATTGGCCTTGGTACAATGTTTGCTGCCTCTCAATCTCAATCATGGCAGCCAGATTTATGATTATAGGATTCTCCTCAGACGCCAGACACAGTATGTCCCGCCCTAGAGTCTCTAGCATTTCTGACGCTACACAGTTTAATAATCTACCCTCAGACAGAGGGATACACTCATGAACGTTCAATCGATAAACAAATAAGTGTGGCTAGTAACCCTCAACCAGTGGACCATAGCCACACCGGTGACTGGGGTAGCGGTTATCCTGTCTACAGATCTCCCATCCCCATGTGCTTATGATTAACAATAACCCTTTCTTACAATCGGGCCAAGACATGGAGGTGGGAAGTAGACACAAAAAAAAAAACAGAGCACTAGTACAACTGGCTTAATCTCACTGTTCCCTCGGAATACGCCAGACTGAATTACCTCAGCCTGGATGTCTGACAGCCTCTCTCACCCCTGAGCCTCTCTGCAGGCTCCCCCGGGGCAGAGTCCCTGCTCAGACGTCTGTCAGCCTCTCCCGGCCTCCTGAGTCTGATACGCAGACTTCCCAGGATTAGAGTCCCTACACAGGCCCTTACTTGGGCAACCTATTGACTTCACCTGGGACGCACATACAAATAGACAGAGCACCAGTATAGCTGGCTTAGTCTCACTGCCCCTTGGGATACACGTCTGACAGTTCCCTCCTCCCAAGCCTGACTACAGACTTCCCGGGAGTGGAAAAACCCTAATCAGACCTTCTGACAGTCTCTCTCTCTCCCAGTCTGGCACTCAGACTTTCCAGGAGCAGAGTCTCTGCGCAGGCTAGCTGACAGTTCCCTCCTCCCTCCAGGAGTGGAAAAACCTCGTACAGGCCCTCCCCGGAACAGCCTGTTGATGTCACCAGTCAACCGGTACTCTCAAAAACAACAGGCATACAAACATTCCTTTTTGTTCTCAAGACAGGTTCTATTTACGTGGTCAAGTACCTGTTGCGCGGATCCAAATCGATCGGCCTTGACACGGCACATAGGCGAGCTTGGAGTCAGCCACACAGGTATAGATAATTAATTTATCTTACCGTGTTCTGATGATTTGTTGGGCCCGCCAAGTCCAAGGTTGCCTATGTCCGCGCCTTATTTTCCGATCGTCTTCAGATCCCAATCGACCACTCCCCGTACGGGCCACCAACTGTCGTGGAATCCCTTTTTGCGTCCACAGCCTACTCAAGCAGAAATGTTTGGACCCTTTCCTGATTGGTTACGAATTGATTATGCGCATAAGAAGATTTCACACTGACACAGGGTCAGCATGTATAAGCTTCCTCATTTCCGCTTTATTGTTGGGCACGCAGCCTCTTTTAAAGAGTTTAACATATCTGACCATCTGGGCAGGTCAAAGCTTACATAGATCCAACGTATTGTTTAATTATTGGATAAGCATCTTGAAATTCTTCCATCCTCCGGTCATCTGTTATTGGCCATCATGTGGTAGCAGGACGAGATGAGTGGGTTGTCTTGGACCCACATGTGGTTCCTCCGATATGATTGGAGGTTACAGCGTGAACTATTAATTGCATAAATTTCCCATGTTATTTGCATAAGTTTCCAGTAAAACTGCTTGGGTTATTATAGCGGTAGCTGCTTCAGACTGCGGTTATTTATGTCTGATGTACCCCTGCCAAAGTTACTAAGAATCGGGAAATAGAGCATTCTTGCTAACTGCTAGCTTTTGCTTGCATCTATAGGAGTTTAGGGAATGGAAAGTTTCAACATTTTTTCATATAAGGAAGTGAATAGATTGGGTACACAAGGAATATAGCTATATTTGTAGAAGAATAAACAAAATGGAATACTACTGGCATTGGTATACAGAATGCTTGAATCTATAAACACAGGTCTCCTGTCCACATGAAATGTATGTCCATTGTCCCGAAAATATAGATATGGCGGATATCCACTACATGTCTTGTAGATCAGGATGGCTTCTAAAGACTTCATCCATCACCTTACAGCAGGTATAGTCAGCGGTTTCAGTTCTGATGGACCACAGGGTTGCTGGATTTTGAGTAGTACATACTTCCAGTCTTCGGTTTTCACATAGGTGGCTTCGGTACCTGCTCATGCGAGCCATTGTTAGCCAGTGGTGACCTTTGGTATCCATCAGAGTTAGGACAGAAGGTCGCACTCATACCGTAAGATCTTGACCCAGGGTATGCTTGTCAGCCTCTGTAACCAAGGTGACTCTTGCTGCCAGTCTTCTCAGGCAGAGAGGCCATCCCATGGCCGCATTATCTGGTTGCATGGACAGATGGGCAACAGGTTGATGCCATAATTCCATCATTTGGTTGAGAACGCCGATTGCCAGTCCCTTCTTCTCATGAACATACAGAATAAGTGGTTTCTCCTTATTAGACAAAGCCAGTGCTAGTATTTTTAGAAGAAGAACTTGCTTGATGTTGTCATAGGCCCTTGTATGTTCCTGCTCCCAGCAAAAGGGGGCATCTTCATATCCCTGTTTGTAACTTCATAAATGGGTTTTGCCATTTCAGTAAAGCCAGGTATCCATATTCTGTAAAATCCGGCAACTCCAAGGAATTCTCTGACTTTTTCCTCTGGTGGTTGGTACAGGAATATTGCAGACGACCCCATTTCTTTAAACTTCCAGTTGTACCTTACTTTGTGAGATATGAAATCCCAGGTATTTGACAGTCGCTTGGCAGATCTGTAACTTCTTCCTTGAGACTTTGTATCTGGCTTCATAGAGATGATGAATCACTGTCCTAGTGTTCTGCAGACATCGTTCAGAGGTAGATTCAGTTATGACGAGGTCATCCCCATACTGTAGCAATACAGTACCTGGCTGGGAAGGGAAAGAGAGTTTCTTCTTAGTTCAATAGCAAGAGCTTCTCCAAAGAGTGTGAGTTCTTGAGCCCTTAGGGCAAATGGTACTTTTCTCCAGTTCAGCACAGTAAAGTTAGTAGCTTCTCCTGTTATCAGTCCAAGCAGTGTGTACTGGTTGGGCACTGTTTGATATAAAGGAACCGCAGCTTGACTCATTGCTCTGAGATCTTGGACTGCGCAATACTCTGTTCTTCTAGGTTTCTTTACAGGTAGGAGAGCACTGTTCGAAGGTGATTGGCATATCTTCAAAATACCATTTTTCAGAAACCTTTCCAGATGCAGTGTGATGCCCTGGCAGGCAGCAGATGGTGGCCGGTATTGCTTGATGGACACTACTTGTGCCCCCGGCTTCTGCTGCACTGTGACTGGAGGTATATTCTTGTATTCAGGTGTGGAATGATTGTGTCATCCCTCTGGGCAGGAAAACCACCCAGTGGAACTGACAGCTGACCCATAGACCAGATACTGACTCCTCAGCACGTAGCTTGGTACGAGGTGGAAATTAAGACTGAGCAAGCCCTGCACTGGTGAGGAATAGGAAATACTTGCCTAACAGAAAGCAGGGTAATCTTCCTGACAAGGACAGCCCTGAGCTGGAACCTGGGCGCTGACTAACCCTGTCACGACCCTAACACCAGAGTGGCCGTACCAAGCAGGAGCAGAGGCTGAAGGTAAGATTAGGTAACAGAGAACCTCAAAGGTAGACAAGTTGCAAATAGCTACAGCAGACTGGAGCTCAGTAACAATAAAGATCACAGTAGAAGCTGCAGCCACAAGCTGTGATACAATTCTAAGCTAATCCTGCTAGATTTTTTTTTTTAAACATAATTTGACTTCCTTCATAATGAGGTAATGTGGGGTATACACACAAAGGGTGCAGAGGAGGATATTGTAGGAGCATGGGTATAAATAAAACAGTTCTTCAATTTTCTACAAGTACTTCATGATTTTTACCACACATATTGTCCCAATTATTTTCTAACGTATTATTCAAGCCTCAAACCTTGGTATGGACCCAATTATCTTTTCGTTTCAATTTGACTGAAGTAGAAGTCGTCAATTGGATCTGCTATGGTGCATCAAATCT
The DNA here is from genome assembly GCF_035609145.1 of Eleutherodactylus coqui. NCBI lineage: Eukaryota > Metazoa > Chordata > Amphibia > Anura > Eleutherodactylidae > Eleutherodactylus > Eleutherodactylus coqui. The sequence goes on from NC_089841.1 coordinate 18,672,677, forward strand.
TGGTTCCAAACTTTTGCACATATATTCTTTTGAGGACAACCCAGTCACCATAAAACACAACTTTAATAGCCCTTTTACATGGAACAATTATCACTCAAAATGATCGATAATCATTACATATAAATGTGGGCATCGTGGACTTTTTGTTTGAACAATAGATTTCAGGCCGCACAAAATCCATCATCAAGCCACTGAAAGACTGAGTATATTCATTTCACTAGATCCCCCGATGTTCGCTACACGATCATAAAATGTTTTGAAAAATGGTTGTTGTGAATCTCCTCTCCTCCCCCCCCCCTCCATGCCAGTTTTCTCTTTCTCTCCCTCTCCTTGCTCTCCATTCTGCTTCTCTCTTCACCTCTCTCCATGCCGCTTCTCTCTTCACCTCTCCATGCCACTTCTCTCTCTCCCTCTGCGGGCCGCTTCTCTCGCCCCTCTTTTCCATGCAGCTTCTCTCTTCCCTCTTTTCCATGCTTCTCCCCTCTTCTCCATGCAGATTCTCTCTCCCTTCTTCTCCATGCTTCTCCTTTCTCCCCTCTTTTCCATGCTTCTCCTTTCTCCCCTTTTCCATGCTTCTCCTTTATCCCCTTTTCCATGCTTCTCCTTTCTCCCCTCTTTTCTATGCTTCTCCTTTCTCCCCTCTTTTCCATGCTTCTCCTTTCTCTCTTTTCCATGCTTCTCCTTTCCCCCTCTTTTCCATGCTGCTCCTCTCTCCCCTCTTTTTCATGCTGCTCCTCTCTAGTCCCCCCTCTCCATGATGCTTCCCGCACACACCCCTCTCCATGACGCTCCCTTCTCCCCTCCCGCTCTCCATGATGCTTATCTCTTGACCCCCTCTCCATGAAGCTTATCCATTGACCCCCCCATTCATGACGCTTCTCTCGATCCCCCCTCCCTCCATGATACTTTTCTCGACCCCCCTCCCTCCATGACACTTCTCTCTCGCCCCCCTCCATGACGCTTTTCTCTTGACTCCTCCTCTCCATGATGCTTTCCTCTCAACCCTCCCTAACATACTTTTCTCTCAACTCCCCCTCTGCATGACGCTCCCCCCCCCCCTCCATGACTCTTCTCTCTCGATCCCGTTCTCCATAATGACCCCCCTCTCCATCGGGGTAGCAGGGTTAGGAGGTGAGGAGCTGAAAGAAGTTCCCTTTGCTATGCAACTTTCACTGCCATCCTCACGGCCTGCCATTCCCACCACTTCCTGCTGCTGTGCACCCAACGCCATCCTTCTTGTGGCCTGTGCTTCCTCTATGATTCTCCTCTTCATCTGCTTCTCTATGTGTGACAGCCATCCAGGAGAAAAAAAAGGCACAGGGAGATGTCCCCGCCTCCACTCCTCTCACAGCACTCAGCGCCACCGAACCTGTGGCCCTTGCTGCCGCTTCTTCTCCCGACTCCTGCGGCAGACCCAGGTATGTCACGCTGTCAGGGGACAGGGGCAAAGAGAAGTTCTTGTGTCAGGGTTTCAGTGCACTGCTTTGCACACATAATCAGTACTCTGTAGTGAGGAGAACAATGGAATCTGCCAGCAGATGTTTGCTTAGCTGAGCAAACAACTTCTGGAGGAAAAAAATGATGATTAAATGCTTTACCACTTTATGTAAATACATCGCATATCTTTTAATCCTAAAGCCCTTTGAAATTTATCTGGAATCAAGGAAAACACATTTATGAGTGACACTCATGGGCGGTGAGATTCTCAAGCCAGGACTGAAGCAAGTATGTGTGTACTACAGGAACCCTATCAAAACTTCATGGTGGCTCAATTCAGTCTTATGATTAGGACTGAGTAGAAGACTGCTAAAATCTGAACCTCCATTATTCTCTATGACGTCTGGAACACTAATATATATATAAGTATATATTTTATATATGCACACATGCACTTAATTTGACAATATCTTAGCTGTATCTTTGGCATTGGCATTTTATTTATTTTTTTCTACAAGCCACACTTCTAGTTGAGAAGAGATCTATGCAAACCAATATAAACTCCAAAACACCTACCTCTGGTAGCTGTATGCAGTCATTTGCAGTCACTGAAATGGATAGTCTGGCTCGCAACGAGGAGATATGTTGACCAGTTGGTCTGGATTGTAATCAGGCACATACCATGCAGCCCAGTACAAACTGGGTCACAGCAGTGTTGAACCCTAGGGAAAATTAAACAGAAGACACAATACCACACAATACCTCCTTAGATTGAAGGGTTAGCTCATGGCTCAGGTGTGATATCATGGAGTAGAGCGTGCGGGGATGCACGTGAGAGGATTCTTCCTTCTGACCTCGTCAGTGTGTGATTCATTCTTCTTTCTTCTACCAGTCTCCTAATCTCCCTCAGAGACCTGTTTCTGCAGCACAGAGATATCCACACCCATTCCGGATGTAACCAAGTTAGCATCCGTACTTAGTTAAGGAGAGTCCGGCTACTGCGTCTACTCTCCGGTTCTTTAGAGCCTCAGGAGTTACATCCTTGGTGTGAGCTTGGTGGACCTTGATGATAACTACCTGTGTGGGAAGATCTAAAGCCTTGTACAACAAAGACACTGCTTTTGCGTTCTGGATTGGTTTACCCGATGATTCAACAAAAATTTCCACTGCGCCACACGGATGTAAAATCGAATGCGCTTCCAAAAGTGTACCTCATCATTTCCAACCTCCTCATATCAGTCCCAAGAAAGGAGGTTTTTTTTTCCTTCCCGATTACCAATATTGGTTATCAAAACATAACCTATTCTGCTTGTCCATTTCCATGATATTTGGAAACAATCTATAAAAACACAAAACCTGCATTAACAACTGCATTAGGTTTATTTTTAACATTCTCAGATTTTGTTCTGTGAGATCTAAATATTTAAAATGCAGAGTATTTTCAGGCTGCTCAGTGGTTTCTGTTCCCATTTCTCCCCCCTCTGAATCCACATGAAAATAATATAGCGGGATTCAATGTAGTTATTTTTATGGCGCCGACATGTTTTATTGCCTCCAATCTAGCTGCAACTCTCTATGACCAATCAGTTAAATACAGTTCGCCCATGTGATACTAATCCAGAGTCCATTCCGGGCCCAAAGTTCAGGGAAATCACCAGCCCTTTAGGCCTTCAAGTAGTAGAGTCCAAACTGTTCCAGCATCACATGGAGGCCAATTCTAATGACGACAATGTCCTCCACCCATTTCTAAAAGATTAAGGGGCCACTCACAGGAAAGAGGCAGTTGAGCCGAAGCTGCAGATGGTTGTCTTCATCCTGTAATTGTTACTGAAAATTGTTGTATGCCCATCCGGAAGGGTCAACATTACCCCAGTTCCTTCTCTTAGAGCATTTTGTCCATAGTAAAGGCTTACAATGAAGATACATTGTCACACATTCTCATTCCACAGTAGCTAAAAACCTGAGTACCAAACCCCTTGGACACAAGGGACCCAATGTTGGTCTTTTATCAACAGAACTGATCTAACCTATTAGCGAATATTGCTTACCGCTCCCCACTGCTATGTTCTCCCCATTTCCAGGCACCATTGACCACAGAGTTGTGCAAAAGCTGCAGTGAAGACTGACACTTATCTATGCAAAGGCTGATAATTCCAAGGTTGCAGATGAATTTCTGCAAAATAAAAGCTAGCAGGGATACCCGGCGTTGCCTGGAATTAAAACTTCAACTAAAGACACATTAATATGGATTGAGATTTAAACAAAATCTGTATTGTTCATAGCAACCAATCACAGTGCAGCTTTTATTTTACTTCGGCAGTATAACAAAAAAATACAAATTCCACATGAACGAAGTTGCGGGTGATAAGCTAGTTAGCTATAAAACAGTAACCTATGATCCAGTAGTTTTTGGCCTGGAGAGTGTTAGTTATGGAGTGTATTTCTAATGACTGTTTAAGAGCCTTGAAGTGTTGAAGGGGTTATGTTAGATGTTGAGAGATGATGGACAGCCCCAGGTATAATCCACCCGGTTTATTTTTTTTAAATTCGATCCTTGGTGACCAGATGTTCAGGCATTTAGTTCAAGTACCGTTCTACCAGCTCATGAGTTCCTCGGAGCGCAATATTTGATGTATTTTGTTTTCCCACTGGCCTAGAGAGGGGGGGACTCATTGTTTCACCACAGTAAGGGGAGGAGTAATTTGACTGCAGTTATTCTTTATTTTTTGTGCAGTTGGACAAAACAGGTTTAGAAAAACGGCTTCTCTCCTATGAAGAGAAGCCACACTGAACAGGAAAATCTCTTCCGTGAATTCTCTGATGTTTCACAAGAGATGATTTTGCTCCAAAACATTTCCCACATTCTGAACAAGAAAACAGTTTTTCCCCTGTGTGAATTCTCTGATGTTTCACAAGAAATGATTTCTCTCCAAAACATTTCCCACATTCTGAACATGAATATGGCTTCTCTCCTGTGTGAATTCTCCGATGTTTAACCAGCACTGATTTCCCTGTAAACCATTTCCCACATTCTGGACAAGAAAATGGCTTCTCTCCTGTGTGACTTCTCTGATGTGTAACAAGGTCGCATTTCACTACAAAACATTTCCCACATTCTGAACAAGAAAACGGTTTCTCTCCTGTGTGACTTCTCTGATGTGTAATAAGTTCTGTTTTCGCTACAAAACATTTCAAACATTCTGAACAAGAAAACGGCTTCTCTCCTGTGTGACGTCTCTGGTGTATAACAAGGTTTGATTTTGCTGCAAAACATTTCAAACATTCTGAACAAGAAAACGGCTTCTCTCCTGTGTGAGTTTTCTGATGTCTAACAAGGTCTGATTTATCCTTGAAACATTTCCCACATTCTGAACAAGAAAATGGCTTCTCTCCTGTGTGCCTTTCTTGATGTTTAACAAGCACTGCTTTCACAGCAAAACATTTTCCACAGTCTGAACAAACAAATGGCTTCTCACCTGTGTGATTTCTCTGATGTGTAACAAGGACTGATTTCACAGCAAAACATTTCCCACATTCTGAACAAGAAAATGGCTTCTCTCTTGTGTGACTTCTCTGATGATGTGTAATAAGGGATGATTTCCGTGTAAAACATTTCCCACATTCTGAACAAGAAAACGGCTTCTCTCTTGTGTGAATTCTCTGATGCTGAATTAGATTTGATTTTCCTGCAAAACATTTCCCACATTCTGAACAAGAAAATGGCTTCTCTCCTGTGTGCCTTTCTTGATGTTTAACAAGGACTGATTTCACAGCAAAACATTTTCCACAGTCTGAACAAACAAATGGCTTCCCACCTGTGTGACTTCTCTGATGTGTAACAAGTACTGTTTTCACAGCAAAACATTTCCCACATTCTGAACAAGAAAATGGCTTCTCTCTTGTGTGACTTCCCTGATGATGTGTAATAAGGGATGATTTCCGTGTAAAACATTTCCCACATTCTGAACAAGAAAACGGCTTCTCTCTTGTGTGAGTACTCTGATGTGTAATAAGGGCTGATTTCCTTGTAAAACATTTCCCACATTCTAAACATACAAACTGCTTCTCTCCTGTGTGAATTCTCTGATGCTGAATTAGATTTGATTTTCCTGCAAAACATTTCCCACATTCTGAACATGAATATGGCTTCTCCCTTGTGTGAGCTCCTTGATGTTCTCCCCTTCTGTAACATTTCTCCTGCTTATCAATCTGTGATGAATCAGAAGATGGGACCTGTATTAGAGGGTCAGATGATGGATCTTTGCTGTGAAGGGCTGAGGAAATATCTGGGATAATGGCAGGTTCTTCATATGTATCTTGTATGATACCACAATCTTCTGCTTTACAATCTGCAGATATCAGACAAGTCTCTGAGCTCCTGGTACTGTCATCTGTCAAGAACAACAAAAATTATTCCTTAATACTATAAACCTTAAAAATTATACAGATTTTTTAACAACATTTATATAGAAATAACAAGTGTTGTAGCAAAATGTAATCATCATCTAAGGGTGCTTTTACACAGGCTGAAAGCCGTTTGAGTAATCACTCAAAAGAGCCATTACAGATGACGGTACATGTAAGCATGGGTCCTGACAGAGCAAGTGAGTCAGAATCGCTCACTCATCAAAATCACTTGGTTTGTATCTCACTTAAAGAATAAGCAATTATCAGTACAGAAAACATCACCAAAAACTACAGCTGTGAATCGGGACTTACAAGTAATTAATTCTGGTTTCCATCAATAATATAGGGGGTTCTGGGGGATCTGAGAAGGGTCATGAAAAGTAACTTGTAACAGAGTCCTCCACAATCCCCGGGTTTCGGTCCCCGGTAGACCTTCAAGCCCAAGCTACAGGAATAGTATATTCCATACAGATGGAGTTCGGCCATTTCTGCACCAACATTAGTTTCTGTTTTTCCATAAAGAAGTCATATAAAATCTCCCATGAAGCCGGATGTCAGTAACACACGGTGTGCAGCAAATATAGAACTGCTCATCTATAGGACAGCTTGGTACATACAATAACTGTTTTCACTCGGGCAGAAGTAGTCTACAAACTAATATACCCTTCACAGATTAGACTAACTAAAATGAACATTTATTAGAAAATGTTAACACACATATAAAGGTTACCAAGGCAAACACCTGGACACAAATAACAAAAGTTAGAATCAATACGTATAGATACTGGCTAAATAACCACTGCTTTGTTGATTAGTTGGAAAGATCCATCTATATTTCAGTATTGATTATTAATCCTACAAGAAAACTGAACACTTTCCATGTACTAGATGTCCCTCCAATACAGAGTGTTATAGATTCTAGTAGGGGTAAAAATAATCCCTTAGGACGATATGATTCTCAACCAAAACTTTATAAAGGTATAGTAGATCAGAATGGTGCAATGCGTTTCTCTGGAGCCCACAGATTGTCAGGGAACCCCATAAACCTCAAGAATGATTATATGTGAACTGATATAGATGGCAAGTCAGTTTGTCAGATGGAAGGACAAACCGAACCACCCAAAAAATCCCATCATCTCAGGATATAGAAATCCCACAGAAACATGGAAAACTGGGTAGGAGCTACAACTCCCACCAGTAATATCTACTGTAATATCCCAGTGATATGCCGATGTCTCACCAGGATTTGCAGCCTTCCCCTAAAGAAAATAAGGGAAACCAGGATACCAGGCTGCATGGATGGTAAAGTATTTCACCTCAGTACAACTAGCACCTACTTGTCAGCTTCACACCTATAGAACCTGCTAACCTCCCACTCCCCGCAAATTATTAGTGAGTTAGGATGGTTTGTTTAGAGAAAGCCGACACCAGTGGTGACTACCTCAACCTGACTAGCTACATAGTAGCAGCAGGAGGCTGATAGCCTCTTAACTAGGAACTATCTCAATGTCAAAAATAACTAAAATAGAAAATAAATGAGGCAAAAGCCAGCCGTCCTGATGGTGGACTGCTTGTATCACATGACCAGCAGTTCACCATCAGGACAGCTGGCTTTTGCAGCCCTTTTTTTCTTTGGAAATGGATCCCAGAAATAGTGATAGGAGGACAGTTTCCGGAGTTAAGGCAACAGAGGAGTTGCACACTACGTTGTAGAGCGACATAATATCTCACCATAGGCTGGCTACTGTATGACATTCCCATCATAGATGGATCATGTTGCTCACCTCAGAGAAGCATCTCCAACATAAGGGAGAGTGATGGCTATACATTTTATGTAGTTTCTCTTGGATTCTATAATATTGGGTTTAGGGTCTTATATTTAAGGTCCTGCAATCTACAGGATACCACTATCTTGTGCCATAAGAGGAAGGCCTTATGCCAGAGCTCCACTGGGAAGCACATACATAGTCCTCTCTCCCATGCAACCAGAAAGCTTTGCTTAGAGTCCCCCATCTCTAGACTCAGCAGTGCCCTGTAGATCACAGAAAGATTGTGTCTGGGGGTCTGCGGAAACACACAAAGCCTCAAATGGGGTAAGGAATTTAGTGAGGGTCCCCTAGGTGTAATGGAGTCCACAAAACTTCTTAACTGAAAGTATTATAACCAGGCCCCATCGGGAGTCATAGATTCTCTAAAGTCATCCCTAAAGGGTTTCAATCTTGCTTATGAGTAAACGTCTTGTAGACTGGGAGTAGAGAGACGAGGAAGAGATAGCAGAGGAGCTCTGCAGTGTGACCTTAAATTGAGGATTACCTACCAAGGTGGTGAGCGGGCCTGGGGAGGTAACGAGTTTAAATTAATCAGGGAATCTCACCTAGATTTGCAGTATCTGCTCAATGAGTGTCGAGTGTACCCCTATATTGTCATGATACCTCCTTGGGATTCAGAATACTTCCTGTAACCAGTTTGGTTCCTGCACATCTTCTGTTTCTACCCAAATTATGTTAAGGCGATGGTGTAGGAGGTTGAGTATGCAGTTACTCATACAAGCTCTATAGTATAAGGAAGAAATCAGGTAGACCTACTCCACCCAAAGTGGAGGCGCTTTTTAGGCTACAATTGCTCCAAAAAGTGATTCTGTCACCAGGTTCATGAAGTTAGGCTCGCACATTGGGATGTCATGTTTTAATCTTGGTCTACGTCCCCTCCAGACAAATCTAGAGATCAGATGACAGATGATCATTAAACAGGAACTGTTTAATTTCACAGGTAGGGTCTGGCATAGAGCTAGAAACCTAGGCAAGATATCTATCTTAATGACATTAAAGGGGTTGTCCGGCCATAAACATCAGGTCTCATTACTTCTGTTTGCCCATTTCCATGCACTTTGTAATATACATTGTGCATGGAAAATGAAGCAAACAGAAGTTTTGGACTTACCTGAAGGGATGCCCCCCCCCTGTGTTGCTCCTCCGTCGTCCCTGGTTACCACAAGAATCTTCTCTTCTTCTTGTCGGGCGGCAGCAGCTCTTGTCGGCGCGGGAACGAGCCCCTTCTCATCCGTGCATGCGCAGTTCTTCTCTCTGCAGCCGAGACCGATATACGATCTTCTTGTGTGCAGGGGAAGGGGGGGGAGGATGGAAGAGCCTCAGAGCAGGAACTGAGCTCCCGCCCCCTCTCTGCCTCCTTTCCGCCCCTCTGCTCTATTTTCAATGAGGAGAGGCGAGACGGGGGCGGGGCTAAGGTCCGAGAATTAGCCCCGCCCCTGTCTCGGCTCTCCCCATTGAAAATAGTGCAGAGGGGCGGAGAGGAGGCAGAGAGGGGGCGGGAGCTCAGTTCCTGCTCTGAGGCTCTTCCATCCTCCCCCCCCCCTGCACACAAGAAGATCGTATATCGGTCCCGGCTGCAGAGAGAAGAACTGCACATGCGCGGATGAGAAGGGGCTCGTTCCCGCGCCGACAAGAGCTGCTGCAGCCCGACAAGAAGAAGAGAAGATTCTTGTGGTAACCAGGGACGACTGAGGAGCAACACAGGGGGGGGCATCCCTTCAGGTAAGTCCAAAACTTCTGTTTGCTTCATTTTCCATGCACAATGTATATTACAAAGTGCATGGAAATGGGCAAACAGAAGTAATGAGACCTAATGTTTATGGCCGGACAACCCCTTTAACTCTGCTGAACCATGATAGATATAGTGGGCTCCATCTCTCCAGATTCCTCTCCATGTCCAACAGGAATGGCTTAACGTTTAGGGAGAAAACCTGGGAGGGGTCTGCTGGCAAGTGCAAATATCTGATGGAGGTGTAATTCCATCTAGGGGGGAGCTTCCTTTCCAGGAATGACACCTCGCTCTGCACCAATGTAATATTCAGGATCTCTGATTTTACTAGATTTACTTTGAAATTACTAACCCTCCCGAATTCCTGAAATTCTTGTTGCGGCACTGGGAGTCCCACCCTCGGGCGTGACAGATATCTTTTTGCTATATTTATAATAAGAGATTCTAGATAATAAAACAAAAAAGACATTTGATAGTCTGACGTATCAAAATAATGCGTTATTTACCCCATACGGTGAATGTTGTCAGAAAAAAAAATGAATGCCAAAATTCCGTTTTTTTTGGTTACCCTCCAAGTAAAAGTGTAACAAAAAGCGTATGTACTCCAAAATGATACCCACGGAAACTACAGGACATCCTGCAAAAAATGAGTCTTCACACAGCCGTGTCGATGGAAAAAAAAGTTATTGCTGTTGGAAGATGGCAGCAGAAAAAAAACTTTTTAAAAAACTTAAATCTCTTTGGAAAAAATTAATAAAAGTAATACAGCAAAAAAACAAAACAAAACTATATAAAATGTAGTATTGTAGTAATCGTCCTTACCCATAGAATAAGGTTATTGGGTCATTTTTGTTGCAGTTTGTACGTCGTAGAAACAAGATGCACCAAAAGAGGGCGGAAGTTTTATTTTTTTTCATTTCCCTCCACTTATAATGTACTGAAAAACTTAAACTTTAAAAGTTTTATGGTACATTAAATTGTACCAGTGAAAAACACAAACACAAGCCATCAAACGGCTATGTTGGTGGATAAATAAGAGTTATGTTTTTTTTAAAGGGGGGGGGAAGAAAATGGGAAAAAGGGCCGCGTCCTTAAGGGGTTCCCCATTTATCCTGCCCTGATGGCGGTCCGGCCATTAGACTCTTCCCGATTCTGAACAAACTCCTTGGAGCCCTTAGAGAACACATCTGTAAGCCGTTACTTTATCTCCAACCCCCTTATAATCGGCTCAGACGTTATATTAGGATGAAACTACTCGGAATCTGTTTCCCAATTGTGCCCATTTATGGCAACTGGAAGAGTTTTACGGTGAGATCACACACTGCGGGATTGTATAATCTACAGTACAATGTAAGGGAGTGGGATTCTAAGAAACCGCATTCACTCACAGCTGAGAGATAAGATGTGACACCTGAAATATGATTTATCTGGTCGGCCATATTCAGATGGCTGAGTGCGAGTTGTGCTGAGAACTCGCATTGGACATCACATGGACATATATGAACTGTGTGCTGCCCCATGCTGGCCGACAGTAGACATTGCATGTCCGATTCTGGTCCATGAATCAAACCAGAATAAGATGTACTGTGAGTTTATGTGAACCACGTAAAAAACATGTCCATGTAAATAGTTTAGCTGGCTATAAAGGATCTAAGTGCGGCCTATGAAATACATGGACAGATGTCAGATGGGAAACAGTGTCTGTCTGAATGGGATCTTCATGGTGATCAGCACCTCGGTGTCTTCCTCCCAAGTCTCTGATGAGCGACATCCCTGACACTCCAGCACTAGACTTCCATCCTCTCTTCTTTGGGTCTAGGTCTCCACATTATGATTATTTTTTTCTAAGTCCATGCCACTATGCTTTGGATGCTGTTATCGGGGTCTTTGTCTCCATCTTTGGTATTGTGTTAGTACACAGTAACATGATATAAGTCTAATAGGAATTAATGGTTCCGCAAATCCCTATTACACAGCCTGATTGCCAGATCATGAAAAAGGGGATGCTCGATTATCAGCTGATCGATGATTTTCAGCTTTACATCTCTCCATATTACCGAGGAGATGACCAGCCGACCTATGTGCATCAGCCATCAGACTAAAGATCATTCATTTCCATAGCAGTGATTCTTGTCCCGTGTAAAACAAAAAGTAATCCAGCAACGATTGACTTGCCTACTGATCAGCGCTGGTTCCATCAGATTAAGAGTTGGTCACTGTAAAATCATCCTCAGCCCGAGAACTGGAAAACCATTTCTCTCTGCTCATCAGTGCACACATCATATAATGAATAGTAGTTCCTGCTCACATAGATGTGTTTCATGTCCGTGCAGTAAATGCCCATCATGTGTTATCACCTATAACGGTATCACAGGTCAGCCATATATAGTTTGTACTCCAGCTGAATGGGGGAATATACAGCGGAAACTGACAGATCCCAGAGCTTATAAATCTACATAACTATCAGCAGCCGCTGACCGAGGAGAATCTGTGACTCTTCTCTACTGTATTTAGTGGTTACTACTCACCTGGGTGGTTACCTGTAGGAATCTCCTCTTTACCCCGCTGATCGCCCCTCACATTTGTCTCTGTAGTATTAATATTGGTCAGATCTTCATCCTGATACAAAAGCTGTGAGACAAATATTGTAAAAGTCAGCAGACGGTTGGAGAAGTCGTGTGGAAGGTTTTACATGACCAGAAAAGATCATTAATCATCATGAGAACAAAAAATAACCTCATAACAGAAATTGCTCCAAAAAGGGATTCTGTCACCGGTTCATGAAGTTAGGCTTGGAGCAGAGCTCTGAGTCACAGAGGGGGGCCATGCCAGCTTTTCCCCATCCCCCTTTTGTGTACAGGTAGATAGCCATTACTCTGCATGCTACTGGGGGGAGAGGCTATCATGCCCACCTCCTATAGTCCAATAGAAGGGACAGGAGTTAGGGGCAGGAGTGTACTAATACTAGTGTTAGGACCCATCCAAAAGCTTGGTCATCTGGACATTGGTGTATGGGCCATTATACTGTGATCACATTCTATACCAAGTACCTTACATTGCTCAATGTGGTTAGTGTATACATAGTTATGTATTTTTCTGATGAAAAATGTATATTGAGTGCGGTTGCCACTTTTTGGTTTTTGCTTGAACAGTAGGTTTCTGCAGCCATGGTTTTACATGAACCTATTGATAGGGGTCAATCATATTTTTAATAACCTAACATAAGAAAGATAAGGAAACAGTGTAATAAATGTGACATTAGTTATTTGGTTGTATAATGTTATGTAATATGGAAATGAAAAATATGTAAAACATTCCGGAAGTTGCTAATAGAATTTGGATATAGAATCATATGTCAAAAAGTATATTTGGATGATGATTTTGAAATACTAAATGTATGATTAATTAGATTTCATTCAGCCATTTTGATTTCAATTCTGAACTCTTGATCAGAATGTACTGAATACTAAGTAGGTCGCTAAAACCAGTTCTATGTGTTTAACTAGAACCAATGCCCCCTCTTTGATGTGCAAATCAGACTTGGAGACAAGATAAAATTTAACACAATGGACTTTAAGATTACATCCTGGTCTGGGAAGAGGTGTAATTAAGTACGTACTCAGACAGTATGGAGTCATCTTTACGATCATATGTAACTGTTTGATGTCCACTTCACACAGTTTTGCTGATACCTTTTGTTTAGAAGGCTTTTGATTTACAGCCATATTGTAATCTGTTGGAATGAGGACTTGGTCAAGTACTTTGAAACTAAGTATCAGGTAACATTTAGAAACGCCTTCTTTTCATCTTGCATATAACCAGCAATGTTCAACAATAAACTAGAACTCATTCTGATTCACTAGACTGTCTGCGTGTAGTGGCTTATTATGGTTCTCACCTATGAGTACTCATTATAATTCTCCTTTGAATTTGGACTCAGGCAACATTCGCACTGGTCTGCATTGACAGACCCCCAACACTATCATCTACCCAGTTTTCCCTGCTTGAAGCGAATAAAACGGTCATGAAAGTAACAAATTTGTGAAAAAAAAATAGAAAATTTATTTTTCACTTGCTTTATAATAATTTTTGGAACGCTCAATAGACCCCGAGATAAATTGGCTAGGGGGTCAAGATTTCAAAATATATTCAGTTGTGCCCTGACATCCGATGGGTGTTTCCTCCATTCTAGGCCTAGCCATGTGTCCAGTAAGCAGATGATGGCCACAATGGGTGTGTTTCTGAACACAGGACAAACAGGTGTAGCTATTTTGGTGTGCAAATCCTCATTTCCATGTGCACCATAGAAAAATATATGTCTTTAAAATGACATATTTGCCAAAATATGAAATTTTATTTTTTCTACTCTATTTAGCATTAACGCCTGAAAAAAAAACCTGTGGGGTCAAAATACTCATGACACCCCTCATTGAATACATTAAGGGGTGTAGTTTCTTTTAAAGTGGGGTTATTTGTGGGGGTATCTATCATTCTGACACCTATGAGCCTTTGCAATCTTGGCTTGGTCTAGGAAATCAAAGTGTTCATCAAAATGTTGATAACCAATGTTAAATTTGTACGTTTCCCAAATAGTTAAAGAAAAAGTAAAGTTTTTCAAATGTGCATCCAGAATAAAGTAAACAGATAGAAATATATCTGTAGAATATGTTTGCACATATTTGAGATATTGCAGTTAAAATGTGAAAAAAACTTTTTTAATAAATATACACAAATTCTATCATTCTATTTTCACCACCTAAATGAAGTACATTATGTGGCGAAAAAACAATGTCAGAATCTCTTGGATATGCAAAACCTTTACAGAGTTATTCTATGTTAAAGTGACATGTCAGATTTCCAAAAATTAGCTTAGTCATTAAGGTACAAACAGGCTTGTTCACTAAAGGGTTAATGATGAGAAGATCCTGATAAGGAATCCTTAGGCTGGGTTCACACGGAGCAGATTTGCCTCGGAAATTCCATGCGGAATTTTGCCGCGGCAAATCCGCATGCGGCCGCTAATCGTGGGATTAGCCAGCCAAGTGGACGAGATTTCTCAGAAAATCCGCTGCGGCTAATCCGGCAGAAACCACCGCTGCGGCGCGGCTTTACCGCCTGCAGCCGCGGATTTGCCGAACGCAGCATGTCTTTTTCCCGCTGCGGCCACGCTCTCCTCTATGGGAGCGCTGGCCGCAGCGGAAGAGCGAGCTGCCGGACCGCTTCAAAGCTTCAGCCAAACCGCGACATTTATATCGGGAATCTGCGGTGTGTGAACCCAGCCTTACACTTTCACTTAACCTCACTATACACCTGGGTGATGTTATTTGGGCTAGTTGTCCACAGAAGGTGCAGTAGGAAACCTCTTGTCTGAGTGGGTTATGTTCTATCTACTCTGATGGCCACATAGCTGCAGGCCTAGAGGACAGACATACATATTAGATGGTGGCTCAATGACCCCTCATGACCCTTATACACATGTATATTCAGGATGGCTAGACACTAGAGATGAGCAAACGTACTCGTTTCGAGTAATTACTCGATCGAGCACCGCTATTTTCGAGTACCTGGCTACTCGGGTGAAAAGATTCTGAACATCCCAGATTTACTGCGCTTTAAGGTACTCTTACAATGTCTGTTTGTCAGTAAGCTCTTTAGAGGGGGACACAGAGACCCCTAGTATAGTTACTGCTGATGATCCTGTCACAAAGTAATAATGAAGGTGATTACAGTTCAGTCTCCTGACTGTATACTTATAGTCTGTAGCTTATTTAGGTGAATATAGAACATACTGACAATATGCTACTTGTCAAAGATGGGTTAGAGGAGACCCGACAGATCCCGCCTCTATCACTGATTACTCACGGAACAATTATTCTGTCCGCCTTGTCGCCATGACCATGTGTCATGGCAGAGCCTTGATCGATCACTATAGCGAGATTGCTAGTGTGGAGTCGCCAGACTACAGGTGGATTTGTAACCAGCTTTCACATGGTCCTGCCACATGCAGACCGAATGCACCCTGTAATCCGGTCCGACGCACTCCAGCACTATACAATGCCGCTCACATACACATGCTGCCACCACCAGCTGTTAAGGGATGCCAGGACCCAGACTATGAATTATGAACACAATCTTCGGAGTTTATGGTTTGTTTTAAAATGGGAAAGGCTTAACTACTAAATTGCAGATTGATTTTAGAAAAGGATTAGCAGTGCAGATATATAATTATAAAAAAAAATATACAAAAAACTTGGTACACAGGAGTATAAGGGCACACTGGTATACACACACACAAACAGTATTTTTAAATAAACAGGAAGAAAGATACCAGGTTTGGGATATCTGGCTCACGATTCTGATTTGTGCAGAGTCACTGAAGCAGGATCTGAAGTCTGACCCAGGATCTCTGTGAGACCATAAGTTTTAAAATTTCCCTAGAACACACCTTCACCCTCCCCCTCTGAGGTCATTCAGAGAAAGGTGGGGTAAATACGTATGGACTTCTGGAAAATCACAATTTCCCATTTTGGCCATATCTTCGCAGAAGATCCTCCAAACAGGAATTCCTGGTCATGATTACATCAATTCGGCGGTACCAAACATGAGAAGTAAATTATGCCCAGGTACGCGGATATGCCATTGGGGGGTGTTCTGCGCTTTGAACCTCAATGTGTTTAGGTGCGTTTTGTCCAGCTGGTTCACCAGATTCTGAAAATATAATTGATATCAGGCTTGTACAGTCACATGACTAAGAATCTTTATTAACAAATTTTCCTTTAATTGGACTGTCGGTGCCTAAATGCCTGGGAGAATTCCACTCCGAGATGAATGAGCCTCTTGAGACTTCATTAACAGGCAACCAATCACACGATGCGATTTACTCATGCTAATTCTAACTAAATAGACGGTAGAGTTAAATAGACTGGAGGAACGTATTTACATCACAGCTATCTAACTGCACACAAAATGGATGACATACAGCCAGGCTTGAATGGGCTGATATAAAATGGATGCTGAGACAGGCCTACCAGTCTCTATATCACAGTACTGGCAATAGCTACTTACATAATGTTGTGCTGAAGCACTATGGGATTGATAGCCCAAAAGAGTGGAAGAGAAATCAGGGACATGTCTTAACATTGAGATAGTGCCTGGTAAGCATCAGACAGGAGACTGCACTGCAGGGAAGAAACTGCAATATACATGGGAGATATCCAGAGACATTAAGAGCACAACAGAACATCAGATGAGGGGTACAGGGATGGGAAAAGGTGTTTTTTGCTGAAGTGGTGCTTTAATGTAAAGTTACTTTTTTTTCAATTATATGATTTTCAGCCGTGTTTTCACTTAAGAAATGTTCCCTGCATAAATTACAGGGTTCACATATCCCATCTTATTGTTTACTTTGGGCATGATGAGTTGTGAAACTTTCAAATTAAAACTAGCAATTTTCAGTAAAAGTAGACCGTGATCATTCTTTCCCCTGAGGCCTTCATGTTATGTCTCTGGTCAGCGGTAATCCAACCATCTCCACCGGCCTCATCACACAAATATAAAACATATAGTAAGACAGAACTCAAGAGCTTCACAGCCTTCTACAGATCAGAGGGACATCTCCATCTACCTGATGGTCCTGTGGAAGAAGAGGACGGGGACATCTCTCTGGTGGGCTTCTCTTACTGGATGGAACTGTAGGACACACAGACAGACACTGAAGTCATTCTTTATATACAGGCAATAAAGTCCACGTGGATTTAGCCCTGTCCATTACCTGGTGATGGGAGCGGCTGGTGGGTCTCCATCATGGCGTCCTTGTACAGATCCTTGTGTCCTTCTAAATACTCCCACTCCTCCATGGAGAAATAGACAACGACATCCTGACACCTTATAGGAACCTGACAACACAATATACAGTCATCACCCATAAGCCTCCAGTGCTGTTACTGTATAATGTCCCAGCATTCCCTGCAGTGTCACCTCTCCAGTCAGCAGCTCAATCATCTTCTTGGTGAGTTCTAGAATCTTCTGTACATTGATGTCCTCATGTATCAGGGGGTGAGGTGGGGGCCCCGTTATAGGGCTCAGGGGTCTTCCCAATCCATCACACGCAGGGGCCCAACAGCCATCACTAGAGTTCTTCTTCAATACTGTGTAATCCTGTATATGGGGAGACAGTAATCAATATCACTCCAGACATTTCCAGTCCATCTCCTCTCTAGTGACATCATCTGTTTAAGAATTATGTATTGTGACATCATCAGAATCTCTCCCCTCTCCAGTGACATCATCTGTTATTATCATACATAAGAATTATGTATTGTGACATCATCAGAATCTCTCCCCTCTCCAGTGACATCATCTGTTATTATCATACATAAGAATGATGTAATGTGACATCATCAGAATCTCTCCCCTCTCCAGTAACATCATCTGTTATTACCCTAGATAAGAATGATGTAATGTGACATCATCAGAATCTCTCACCTCCCCAGTAAGCTGGAAGAGTATCTCCAGTGTGAGATTGAATACGCTTTCTGCCATCTTGTTTCTGTCCTTCTCCATCTTTGGTGAATCAGTCATGTAGGACCTGAATGGACAGAATTTAAAACAATGTAAAAAACACAAAAAAGTGAACACAAAAATTAACTGTCGAGGATAAGAGGAAACATTTAAAAGTACTTTCCATTAGTTAAAATTGCTTCACAACCCCTGTGTCCTTCCTGCTTGCTGCTGACCAGGACATGTGACTGCTGCAGCCAATCACTGGCTATAAAAGGCAACTTCTGTAGGCAATGATTGGCTGCAGCAGTCACATGTTCTGGTCAGCAGCAAGCAGGTAGTGAAGCAGGTCACTGGAAAACCTCTTTAACCACTTAATGCTACCGGACATACAGTAACTAAAAAAGAAAATAAAAGTAAAAGTTTAAAAAAAGGAATAAGAGTTAAAAAAAAAACCTTTTGCCACATTTATAATAAAATAATCTACGTAATAAAACAAAAATAAATATTTGGCATCACTGTCTCCAAGAATAACGCAATAAAAAGTGATCGTATGTTTTCAAAAAAGGTACCAACAGGAACGACTTTGTCCCTTTGCAAAACTATGTCCAAGGGGGGGGGGGGGGGGGGGGGGGGGGAGTTATGGCTGTCAGAAGATGGTGACAGAAAATAATTTTTAAAAATGGCAGAATTTTATTTTTTTTCCATTTTCCTCCACTTATAAGTCTTTTTAAAGTTTTTCCATATATTAAATAGTACCACTGAAAAATACAACTTGTCCCCCAAAAAACATGCCCCCAGAAATCTGTCGGAGGATTAAGAGAAGTCTTACGTTTTTTTAAATAAAATTACAAAAAAAAAGCGGGGGGAGGGGGGGATTCTTAAAATGGAAGAGAAAAAACTGAGCCATGTCCTTAAGAGGTAAAGGAGATATTAAAAAGAACCCTTTTCGTGAGTTTATGAAGTCCGAACTGCAGGCAACACAAAATCCCGACAGGGTTCATTCTCCTCACCCGGATCAGCTGGACTGATAGTCGACCCAGGCAAGAAGAAGCCAGCAGCGACCGCCCCGATGACTCTTCTCCAAGTTCAGAGCTCCTCTTTATGCTTGACATAGGGAGAAGCAAGCAGGATGCTGCCCATTTTGTGCTTATCTAGTGATAGCAGGAGTACCAGTGATGTCCGGATGATGTGGCCCCTGTAACACACGGCTGTTACACCCGCCGCATAAAGCCATTTGTATTCTGCTAAAAAAAAACACCTAGTACAAGTAAAGCAGAATCATTCTGTGAAGCGTCTCATGTGTTACGTGTGCCGATTCTCCGAGCTCCGACCAACCTCCCCCAATTAGTCACCCGCATTATATCTAACAGCGCAGTTGTGCCAACACTCCAAATTCTGAGCCCCAGACCTTCTCACATTCCCCTTTGGTGGATCTGTGTGAGATTATTGCCGGCTGAGCTGCAGTTCGTATTAGGGATGTTTTAGGGGATATTGGACCTGTAGATTATTTTTTATTCCATTTTTGGTTAGACGAGGCGCCTACAGATCAGCCATTCTAGCACTAGTTTTTCTCTCTCACACAACATTCACTGTGTGGCATAAATAACATGCTACTTTAACCCTTTTCTTGCTGACCATGAATCTCTCGGAGAGGCACTCCAGTAGGTAATAACGTAGGTGGAACATCCTTGCTACTAATGGCTGTATCTCAGGCTGTATTGTGGCTGGAGGATTGATTTTATGCTGGTTTTAACCCCTTAATGACACAGCCCTTTTTTCCAATTTTTGTTTTTTCCTTACCCCTTTTTAAAAAATCATAATTCCTTTATTTATCCATCGACTTAGCTGTATGAGAGCTTGTTTTTAAAAATTTCTAAGTGGAGTAAAATGAAAAAAAAAAACAACATTCCACCATCTTTCAGTGCGTCTTGTTTCTACGGTAAACACACTGCAACAAAAAGGACATAACTTTATACTATGTGTCAGTACGATTGCTGCGATACCAAACGTTACATTCTTAAAAATTAATAACTTTTCTATTTTTCTGCCAACGTAGTTTTTTGTGGGGCGTCCTGCAGTTTGCATTGGTACCATTTCTGAATATATATGCCCTTTTGATAGCTTTTTATTGCATTTTTGCCTGGGAGACAGGGTGACTGAAAAAGTGCGTTTCTGGCGCTTTTTTTTTTTTTGGAACAATGTTTACCATGCGGGGTAAATAATCTACTTTGACTTTTACGGATGCAGCAATAACAAATATGTATTTTTGATTTATTTTTTTTTATTATGGATAGATTTCAACTTTTAATACTTTTTTTCCCCCAATTAGTAAAACTTTATTGATCTGATTTGTACTTTATTTTTTACCCACCCCTGGGGGACTACTACATGCGATGCTTTGATCGCTCTTGCAGTATGATGTAATGCCATAGCATTACATCATACTGCAATCTGACAGGCAGTCTATGAAGCCACCCCACGCCCCCGGCCGCATGTCTCCCTGCGATCTCATTGCAGGGGGGCTGTACAGGACATTCGGGGGGGATTTAAATGCCGCTGTTAGAATTGACTGCAGCATTGAAAGGGTTAACGGTCGTGATCGGCCGCTTAGCTAGTTACGGCTATTGTCCGCAGGTGTCAGTTGTAATAAACAGCTGATGCCCACCCTGTATGAAGAGAGATCGGGCAATCTCTCTTCATGCATACCCCAAACGCTCCATGATTTAAGTGTACATCCTAGGAGGGGGAAGGGGTTAAAGCCAATAATGTGGAATGTTGGTCCTGGCCACAATACAGCCTGAGATACAGGAGGGTGAATAGTGGATGTAGTGACTGCTGCGCAGACCTGCAGCTCTCAGTCTGGTCATTCTTGGGTCATTCTATAGGCTTTATCTCAGGTTGTGTTGATCTGAGATAAAGCCTTGTTATAAGTCCAAAGCCTCCCGATTCTTGCTCGTCGCTCAGTCGTCGGCCCGTGCTTACACCGAATGATTATAATTCTGTTTTGTTGGTTTCAATGATTTCCTGAAGGATAATCGTTTTGTCTAAATGAGACATCAGTTCAGTGTGAGAAGGGCTGCAGGGAGCCGACGGCTACAGGCAGCAGAGACAGATCAGATCTGCCTGTGTCTCTGTACATCACCCCATGGAGGGGAACAGGGACTTTTCTTCATGGTATCACCAACACCTTTCTCCTTATCAGCCACTGCTGTTGAACATACCATGCACTGTAGAATAGTGTGCACCCCGCTATATTGAACAGTAGCACCCCTCCAGGGAGAAGGAAGCCTGGCCCTAACCTAGCAAGGGGGTGAAGGGTCACTGCCTAGAAGCAGATTAATCGCCTCAATTAAAGCGGCCCCACTGTCTTCTTCTAGTGACCTGGTATCCCTGATCAGGGAGCTGGAGAGACACACAGGACACAACACTGTACTGACACACCAAACACAGAACAGGACTGGACATATGGAAGACATATAATAATAATAATCTGTATTTGTATAGCGCCAACATATTTCACAGCGCTTACACAGACAGGGGATACAGAAGGACAAAGGTACAAACATTACAGAACCACGGTTACAAAGTAATTAATTGATGGAAACAATAGGGGTGAGGGTCCTGCTCCAACGAGCTTACATACTACAAGTAATGGGGGGATACAGAAGGTAAAGGGGCTGGAGATGTGCACGGTATGGCGAGGTGGAGATGTGCATGGTATGGCGGGGTGGAGAGGGAGGGTTTCTATACACAGACAATGGCCAGACATTTGGCCATGTGACGGCAGAATCAGTATGACTGCAGGGGCGGTTTATGATGGCTAGCAGGGATTGCAGTCAGTAGGTCAGGGAGCATGTTATCAGGCGGCGTACAGAGGGGATATTTGGGGAATGTGGTGTGCCTCCCTGAGTTTTTTTTCAAACATGTCGCTGTTCACACCAAACGTACAACAGTACGTAATAGTGTCCTCCCTCACCACAGTGACCCCAGTGGTAATGGTGTCCTCCCGTAGTACAGTGACCCCAGTGGTAATAGTGTCCTCCCTCACCACAGTGACCCCAGTGGTAATGGTGTCCTCCCGTAGTACAGTGACCCCAGTAGTAATAGTGTCCTCCCTCGCCACAGTGACCCCAGTAGTAATAGTGTCCTCCCTCGCCACAGTGACCCCAGTAGCAATAGTGTCCTCCCTCGCCACAGTGACCCCAGTAGCAATAGTGTCCTCCCTCGCCACAGTGACCCCAGTAGTAATATAGTGTCCCCCTCGCCACTGTGGCCCCAGTAGTAGGAATGTCCCCCCTCAACACAGTTGCCCCAGTGGTAAGAGTGTCCCCCTCACCACAGTAGCCCGAGAGGTAATAGTGTCCTCCCTCACCACAGTGACCCCAGTGGTAATAGTGTCCTCCCTCGCCACAGTGACCCCAGTAGTAATAGTGTCCTCCCTCGCCACAGTGACCCCAGTAGTAATAGTGTCCTCCCTCGCCACAGTGACCCCAGTAGCAATAGTGTCCTCCCTCGCCACAGTGACCCCAGTAGTAATATAGTTTCCCCCTCGCCACTGTGGCCCCAGTAGTAGGAATGTCCCCCCTCACCACAGTTGCCCCAGTGGTAAGAGTGTCCCCCTCACCACAGTAGCCCGAGAGGTAATAGTGTCCTCCCTCACCACAGTGACCCCAGTGGTAATAGTGTCCTCCCTCACCACAGTGACCCCAGTGGTAATAGTGTCCTCCCTCGCCACAGTGACCCCAGTAGCAATAGTGTCCTCCCTCGCCACAGTGACCCCAGTAGTAATATAGTGTCCTCCCTCGCCACAGTGACCCCAGAATAATAGTGTCCTCCCTCGCAACAGTGACCCCAGTAGTAATAGTGTCCTCCCTCGCCAGTGACCCCAGTGGTAATAGTGTCCTCCCTCGCCACAGTGACCCCAGTAGTAATAGTGTCCTCCCTCGCCACAGTGACCGCAGTGGTAATAGAGTCCTCACTCGCCACAGTGACCCCAGTGGTAATAGTGTCCTCACTCGCCACAGTGACCCCAGTGGTAATAGTGTCCTCCCTCACCGCAGTGACTCCAGTAGTAATAGTGTCCCCCCCCCCGCCACAGTGACCCCAGTAGCAATAGTGTCCCCCTCACCACAGTGGCCCCAGTAGTAAGAGGGTCCTTCTTTCGGCACAGTGGCCCCAGTAGTAAGAGTGTCCCCCTCGTCACAGTGGCCCCAGTAGTAAGAGTGTCCTCCCTCGCCACAGTGACCCCAGTAGTAATAGTGTCCCCCTCACCATAGAGGTCCCAGTAGTAATAGTGTCCCCCCTCGCCACAGCGGCCCCAGTAGTAAGAGTGTCCCCCTGAAACAGTGACCCCAGAAGTAATAGTGTCCCCCCTGCCCCACAGTTACCCCAGTAGTAATAGTGCCGCCCTCACTACAGTAACCCAAGTAGTAATAGTGTCCTCCCTCACCACAGTGACCCCAGTAGTAATAGTGTCCTCCCTCGCCACAGTGACCCCAGTAGTAATAGTGTCCCCCTCACCACAGTGGCCCCAGTAGTAATAGTGTCCTCCCTCGCCACAGTGACCCCAGTAGTAATAGTGTCCTCCCTCGCCACAGTGACCCCAGAAGTAATAGTGTCCTCCCTCGCCACAGTGGCCCCAGTAGTAATAGTGCCCCCATCACAGTGGCACCAGTAGTAGTAGTAGTGCCCCCCTGCCACAGTTGCCGCCGTAGTAATAGCGCACCCCCTCGCTACAGTAGTAATAGTGCACCTCCTCACCACAGTGGCCCCAGTAGCTATAGTGTCTGCTTTCACTACAGTGGCCCAAGTAGTAATAGTGTCCCCCCCCCACTACTGGATTCACTGTGGCGAGGGGGGACACTCTTACAACTAGGCCCACTGTGGCAGGGGCAGATACTAAGAGTGTCCCCCTCGCCACTGTGGCCCCAGTAGTAGGAATGTCCCCCCTCACCACAGTTGCCCCAGTGGTAAAAGTGTCCCCCTCACCACAGTGGCCCGAGAGGTAATAGTGTCCTCCCTCACCACAGTGACCCCAGTAGTAATAGTGTCCTCCCTCACCACAGTGACCCCAGTGGTAATAGTGTCCTCCCTCGCCACAGTGATCCCAGTAGTAATAGTGTCCTCCCTCGCCACAGTGACCCCAGTGCTAATAGTGTCCTCCCTCGCCACAGTGACCCCAGTGGTAATAGTGTCCTCCCTCACCGCAGTGACTCCAGTAGTAATAGTGTCCCCCCCCGCCACAGTGACCCCCAGTAGCAATAGTGTCCCCCTCATCACAGTGGCCCCAGTAGTAAGAGGGTCCTTCTTTCGCCACAGAGGCCCCAGTAGTAAGAGTGTCCCCCTCGTCACAGTGGCCCCAGTAGCAAGAGTGTCCTCCATCGCCACAGTGACCCCAGTAGTAATAGTGTCCCCCTCACCATAGTGGTCCCAGTAGTAATAGTGTCCCCCCTCGCCACAGTGGCCCCAGTAGTAAGAGTGTCCCCCTGAAACAGTGACCCCAGAAGTAATAGTGTCCCCCTCACCACAGTGACCCCAGTAGTAATAATGTCCTCCCTCACCACAGTGACCCCAGTAGTAATAATGTCCTCCCTCACCACAGTGGCCCCAGTGGTAATAATGTCATCCCTCGCCACAGTGGCCCCAGTATTAATAGTGTCCTCCCTCACAACAGTGGCGCCAGTAGTAATAGTGTCCCCCCTGCCCCACAGTTACCCCAGTAGTAATAGTGCCCCCCCTCACTACAGTGACCCCAGTAGTAATAGTGTCCTCCCTCACCACAGTGACCCCAGTAGTAATAGTGTCCTCCCTCGCCACAGTGATCCCAGAATAATAGTGTCCTCCCTCGCAACAGTGACCCCAGTAGTAATAGTGTCCTCCCTCACCACAGTGGCCCCAGTGGTAATAATGTCATCCCTCGCAACAGTGGCCACAGTAGTAATAGTGTCCTCCCTCACCACAGTGGCCCTAGTGGTAATGGTGTACTCCATCGCCACAGTGGCCCCAGTAGTAATAGTGTCCTCCCTCGCCACAGTGACCCTAGTAGTAATAGTGACCTCCCTCGCCACAGTGACCCCAGTAGTAATAGTGTCCTCCCTCGCCACAGTGACCTCAGTAGTAATAGTGTCCTCCCTTGCCACAGTGACCCCAGTAGTAATAGTGTCCTCCCTCACCACAGTGGCCCCAGTAGTAATAGTGCCCCCATCACAGTGGCACCAGTAGTAGTAGTAGCGCCCCCCTGCCACAGTTGCCGCCGTAGTAATAGCGCACCCCCTCGCTACAGTAGTAATAGTGCACCTCCTCACCACAGTGCCCCAGTAGCTATAGTGTCTGCTTTCACTACAGTGGCCCAAGTAGTAATAGTGTCCCCCCCCCACAACTGGATTCACTGTGGCGAGGGGGGACACTCTTACAACTAGGCCCACTGTGGCAGGGGCAGATACTAAGAGTGTCCCCCCTCGCCACTGTGGCCCCAGTAGTAGGAATATCCGCCCTCACCACAGTTGCCCCAGTGGTAAAAGTGTCCCCCTCACCACAGTGGCCCGAGAGGTAATAGTGTCCTCCCTCACCACAGTGACCCCAGTAGTAATAGTGTCCTCCCTCACCACAGTGACCCCAGTGGTAATAGTGTCCTCCCTCGCAACAGTGACCCCAGTAGTAATAGTGTCCTCCCTCACCACAGTGACCCCAGTAGTAATAGTGTCCTCCCTCGCCACAGTGACCCCAGTAGTAATAGTGTCCTCCCTCGCAACAGTGACCCCAGTAGTAATAGTGTCCTCCCTCGCCAGTGACCCCAGTGGTAATAGTGTCCTCCCTCGCAACAGTGACCCCAGTAGTAATAGTGTCCTCCCTCGCCACAGTGACCCCAGTGCTAATAGTGTCCTCCCTCGCCACAGTGACCCCAGTGCTAATAGTGTCCTCCCTCGCCACAGTGGCCCCAGTAGTAATAGTGTCCTCCCTCGCCACAGTGACCCCAGTAGTAATAGTGTCCTCCCTCGCCACAGTGACCCCAGTAGTAATAGTGTCCCCCCCCACCACAGTGACCCCCAGTAGCAATAGTGTCCTCCCTTACCACAGTGGCCCAGTAGTAATAGTGTCCCCCTCACCACAGTGGCCCCAGTAGTAATAGTGTCCACCTCACCACAGTGGCCCCAGTAGCAATAGTGTCCCCCTCACCACAGTGACCCCAGTAGTAATAGTGTACCCCCTCACCACAGTGGCCCCAGTAGCAATAGTGTCCCCCTCACCACAGTGGCCCCAGTAGTAATAGTGTCCCCCCCCCCACCACCACAGTGGCCCCAGTAGCAATAGTGTCCTCCCTCACCACAGTGGCCCCAGTAGCAATAGTGTCCTCCCTCACCACAGTGGCCCCAGTAGTAATAGTGTCCTCCCTCACCACAGTGGCCCCAGTGGGAATAATGTCCTCCCTTGCCACAGTGGCCCCAGTGGTAATAGTGTCCTCCTCACCACAGTGGCCCCAGTAGTAATAGTGTCCTCCCTCAGCACAGTGGCCCCAGTAGTAATAGTGTCCCCCCTCACCACAGTGGCCCCAGTAGTAATATTGTCCTCCCTCACCACAGTGGCCCCAGTAGTAATAGTGTCCTCCTCACCACAGTGGCCCCAGTAGTAATAGTGTCCTCCCTCAGCACAGTGGCCCCAGTAGTAATAGTGTCCCCCCTCACCACAGTGGCCCCAGTAGTAATATTGTCCCCCTCACCACAGTGGCCCCAGTAGTAATAGTGTCCCCCCCTCCACAGTGGCCCCAGTAGTAACTGTCACCCCCTGATACCAATATACTTGCCTCTTCCTGGTCTTCTAAGCTCTTCTTCTCGACTCAATCAGAACTCACTGATCTCCACCTGCAGTGTCGGACAGCGGTGAGCTTCCAGGACCTGTGATGATGTCACCGTCATGTGATCACTAATGTGGGAGGAGTCAGGGAACAGAGTCTGCAGGATTCTGTTGCTGGATGAGCAGGAGGTGTGGATACCTACCGCAGCTCTGCAACAGCCACAATACAGAGTACCCCAAAATGACAATGGGCATAGATGTGTATACAGCTGTGTATATAATCATATCCACCCCAGCTCTGCAACAGCCACAATACAGAGTACCCCAAAATGGCAATGGGCATAGATGTGTATACAGCTGTGTATACAATCATATCCACCACAGCTCTGCTACAGCCACAATACAGAGTACCCCAAAAATGACAATGGGCATAGATGTGTATACAGCTGTGTATATAATCATACCTACCGCAGCTCTGCAACAGCCACAATACAGAGTACCCCAAAATGACAATGGGCATAGATGTGTATACAGCTGTGTATATAATCATACCTACCGCAGCTCTGCTACAGCCACAATACAGAGTACCCAAAAATGACAATGGGCATAGATATGTATACAGCTGTGTATATAATCATACCTACCGCAGCTCTGCTACAGCCACAATACAGAGTACCCAAAAATGGCAATGGGCATAGATGTGTATACAGCTGTGTATATATTCATATCCACCGCAGCTCTGCTACAGCCACAATACAGAGTACCCCAAAATGACAATGGGCATAGATGTGTATACAGCTGTGTATATAATCATACCTACCGCAGCTCTGCAACAGCCACAATACAGAGTACCCCAAAATGACAATGGGCATAGATGTGTATACAGCTGTGTATATAATCATACCTACCCCAGCTCTGCTACAGCCACAATACAGAGTACCCAAAAATGACAATGGGCATAGATGTGTATACAGCTGTGTATATAATCATACCTACCCCAGCTCTGCTACAGCCACAATACAGAGTACCCCAAAATGACAATGGGCATAGATGTGTATACAGCTGTGTATATATTCATATCCACCCCAGCTCTGCTACAGACACAATACAGAGTACCCAAAAATGACAATGGGCATAGATGTGTATACAGCTGTGTATATAATCTTACCCACCCCAAAAGAATGTTTCAACACAGATTAGGAATAGATAAAACAATCTTTACCAATCATTAAAATATTTTCATATAAAATGTCTGAGTGTCACAGGAGCGGGCAGCCCTCACACCACACAGTACAGAGTGTCACAGGAGCGGGCAGCCCTCACACCACACAGTACAAAGTGTCACAGGAGCGGGCAGCCCTCACACCACACAGTGCATCATCAGTAACATCTGCATTGGTACAATGGTTGATGTGCCATATGTGTGTTACAGTGTATAACCAGCATCATATCACAATACATTACTAGCAGTCACATGTTACCACACAGACTACATGAACATACTAACACCATATAAAGCACAGACCTAGATGCACCCGACACAGGAGATCACCCAAAAGATGGCTTCTTCTAGGACGGTAGTGGCAGACCTGCGGCACGCACAGCCCTCCCTGCTAAGTAGCTGTTCGTCTCACCCTTGCAGAAAGTGAGGCAGACATCACCAAACTGCCAGACGGAAGCAGGGATTCAATTATATTACCTCCAAACAGTCCTCCACCAAAAACAGACTCATGAACAAGGATTCCTACTCAGACCCATTCGTTCCTCTAGAACTGCAATATCATTTTAGGATCTGCTCCCATCGGTCTATGCCGAGAGTAAAGTAAGCATCTAACAAGCAGGGATATACATAAAAACATAAACAGAACCAAAAAGGTCTACTGCAACACATAAAAATACATGATGTCTCTAGCGGGATTCACACCAAGGCCCCCACATTACATGATAACAGTGTTATCCATTGAGCCCCACGTTCACATACCTAAAGCTCGATACAAATAGTACAGTCAAAGCTCTAGGTTCGTTCTCTTCTAGTTAAGCTGGATTCAAGTTTCACAGATTTTTTAAGCCAGAATTTCACCTCTAGTTTCGCTGGCTGCTTCTAGTTGCATTGGCAGCCGCCGGCCCACATGGCCTCGCTGCTGACGTGACCCACTGATCTCCACCCCCATCCTATCCCCTCTCATTGCAAAGAGTACCGAAGGGCAGAGAGAGGGTGGAGAGGAGACGGAGAGGGGGTGGAAGCTCAGTGCACTGCTCCCGGCTTTTCTAGCCTCCTCCCCCTGTAGAGAGGGACACCGTATATCCCCTAAAAGTGGAATAACCAGTTCTTTTGGTTGGGGCGGAAAAGATTCTGAGCAGAGCAATGGGTAGGACTTGTGGCCATTTTAGGTGAGTCTCATGACAGAGCTTCCCTAAGGCAAGTTTTAAGGTTCGGTTCATGTGCTCAGCGTTACCTGAGGTCTGTGTGCAAAGTACAAGACATCTGGCTAGCTCTTGTTTTATCTCTGCAGTAAAGTCTGGTCTGTTGTCTGACCCAATCTGCACCGGTTGGCCGTGTATTGGAATTATGTCTCTTAGTAGTGCTCTGGCCACTTCGGTGTATTTTTCAGTCCTAGTGGGGTAGGCCTCCACCCACTTCGTGTAAGTGCAGACAAAGACCAGGAGATGCTTTCATCCATCAGCTGCAGGCATTTGAGTAAAGTCCACTAGTGCATCTTGGAAGAGAGCTGCTTCATAAGATCGTATCCCTGGAGTCTTCAGAGGACCTTGTCTGGAATTATTTTCAGTGCAAATGACACATTTTCTGAAGCTCGCCTGGTAAGTCTTGGGATGTACAGCACATCTTAGATTAGCTCTTCCATAGTGGTGGACCCATAGTGTGTCCTCATGCACTTTCTTGACAATCTCCGTTGCTAGTGCTGTTGGGACCACACTTCGTCCATCCGAGGGGATAAACCAGCCCTCAAGGGGTGAATTTTCCATCTTCCATCTTTAGCCATTCCTGTTCACTTCGATTGTAACAGGAGTTCCAGTAGCTGAGGGGTAACCAGGTAAAAGGCTTGTAGCGCGACAGTATTTTTGGCATTTAGGAGAGGGACAGCTCACTTGCCTCTCTTTGCCTGTGCAATCAGTCTCCCTTCTGTTTTCCTTAACAGTGAATGACCCACTTCTCTTCTGACAGGTCTAGAATGAGAGGAGCGTGCTTGACTTTTTGACCCACTGAAGAGATTAGACTCTTTTCTTTTTTCAGGGCCCCATGAACCTGGAGTTTAAGGAAAATTTCTGATAAGTGCAATAAGTTCTGCCTTTTGAGCTGAAGTTCCTCTGGGCAGCTGTTCTGCTTTTGTAGTAGGGTGACCACTGCATATCCACCAAAGCGTATGCCTTCATTTAGGAAGCTGCTACCATCTGTGTACTATTCGAGATCAGGAGCTTCAAGTGGTGTGTCTCGTAGATCAGGATGGCTTCTAAAGACTTCAACCATCACCTTACAGCAGTTATAGTCAGCGGTTTCAGTTCTGATGGACCACAGGGTTGCTGGATTTTGAGTAGTACATACTTCCAGTCTTCGGTTTTCACATAGTTGGCTTTGGTACTTGCTCATGTGAGCATTTGTTAGCCAGTGGTGATCTTTGGTATCCATCAGAGTACTGTAAGATCTAGACCCAGGGTATGCTTGTCAGCGTCTGTAACAAAGGCCACTCTTGCTGCCAGTCTTCTGAGGCAGAGAGGCCATCCCATGGCCGCATTATCTGGTTGCTTGGACAGATGGGCAACAGGTTGATGCCATAATCCCATCATTTGGTTGAGAACGCCGATTGCCAGTCCCTTCTTCTCATGAACATACAGAATACGTGGTTTCTCTATATTAGACAAGGCCAGTGCTGGTATTTTTAGAAGAAGAACTTGCTTGATGTTGTCATAGGCCCTTTTATCTTCCAGCTCCCAGCAGAAGGGGGCATCTTCATATCCCTGTTTGTAACTTCATAAATGGGTTTTGCCATTTCAGCAAAGCCAGGTATCCATATTCTGCAAAATCCGGCAACTCCAAGGAATTCTCTGACTTTTTCTTCTGGTGGTTGGTACAGGGATATTGCAGACGACCCAATTTCTTTAAACTTCCAGTTGTACCTCACTTTGTGAGATATGAAATCCCAGGTATTTGACAGTCGCTTGGCAGATCTGTAACTTCTTCCTTGAGACTTTGTATCTGGCTTCATAGAGCTGATGAATTACTGTCTTAGTGTTCTGCAGACATCGTTCAGAGGTAGATTCAGTTATGACGAGGTCATCCCCATACTGTAGCAATACAGTACCTGGCTGGGAGGGGAAAGAGAGTTTCTTCTTAGGTCAATAGCAAGAGCTTCTCCAAAGAGTGTGAGTTCTTGAGCCCTTAGGGCAAATGGTACTTTTCTCCAGTTCTTGGATCTTCCCATTGGAAGGCAAAGATAAGCTGACCGTCCTCTGTCAGTCTGATGGTGAAGAATGCGTCTTTTAAATTCAGCACAGTAAAGATAGTAGCTTCTCCTGTTATCAGTCCAAGCAGTGTGTACAGGTTGGGCACTGTTTGATGCAAAGGAACCGCAGCTTAACTCATTGCTCTGAGATCTTGGAGGGCGCAATACTCTGTTCTTCTAGGTTTCTTTACAGGCAAGAGAGCACTGTTCCAAGATGATTGGCATATCTTCAAAATACCATTTTTCAGAAACCTTTCCAGATGCAGTGTGATGCCCTGGCAGGCAGCAGATGGTAGGCGGTATTGCTTGATGGACACTACTTGTGCCCCTGGCTTCTGCTGCACTGTGACTGGAGGTATATTCTTGTATTCAGGTGTGGAATGATTGTGTCATCCCTCTGGGCAGGAAAACCACCCAGTGGAACTGACAGCTGACCCATAGACCAGATACTGACTCCTCAGCACGTAGCTTGGTACGAGCTGGAAATTAGGACTGAGCAAGCCCTGCACTGGTGAGAAATAGGAAATACTTGCCTAACAGAGAGCAGGGTAATCGTCCTGACAAGGACAGCCCTGAGCTGGAACCTGGGCGCTGACTAACCCTGTCACGACCCTAACACCAGAGTGGCCGTACCAAGCAGGAGCAGAGGCTGAAGGTAAGATTAGGTAACAGAGAACCTCGAAGGTAGACAAGTTGCAAATAGCTACAGCAGACTGGAGCTCAGTAACAATAAAGATCACTGTAGAAGCTGCAGCCACAAGCTGTCATACAATTCTAGCTAATCCTGCTAGATTTTTTTTTTAACATGATTTGACTTCCTTCATAATGAGGTAATGTGGGGTATACACACAAAGGGTGCAGAGGAGGATATCATAGGAGCATGGGTATAAATAAAACAGTTCTTCAATTTTCTACAAGTACTTCATGATTTTTAACACACATATTGTCCCAATTATTTTCTAACGTATTATTCAAGCCTCAAACCTTGGTATGGACCCAACTATCTTTTTGTTTCAATTTGACTGAAGTAGAAGTCGTCAATTGGATCTGGTATGGTGCATCAAATCTTGGTTCCAAACTTTGGTACATATATCCTTTTGAGGACAACCCAGTCACCTTAAAACACAACTTTAATAGCCCTTTTACATGGAACAATTATCACTCAAAATGATCGATAATCATTACATATAAATGTGGGCATCGTGGACTTTTTGTTTGAACAATAGATTTCATTCCACACACAATCCATCATTAAGCCGCTGAAAGACTGAGCATATTCATTTCACTAGATCCCCTGATGTTCGCCACACGAAGAATGTTGTTGTGAATCTCCTCCCCGGCCCTCCATGCCAGTTTTCTCTTTCTCTCCCTCTCCTTGCTCTCCATTCCGCTACTCTCTCTTCCTCTCCAGGCTGCTTCTTTCTCCCCTCTTTTCCATGCAGCTGCTCTCCCCTCTTTTCCACGCTTCTCCTCTCTCCCCTCTTTTCCACGCTTCTCCTCTCTCCCCTCTTTTCCACGCTTCTCCTCTCTCCCCTCTTTTCCACGCTGCTCCTCTCTCCCCTCTTTTCCACGCTGCTCCTCTCTCCCCTCTTTTCCACGCTGCTCCTCTCTCCCCTCTTTTCCACGCTGCTCCTCTCTCCCCTCTTTTCCACGCTGCTCCTCTCTCCCCCCTTTTCCACGCTGCTCCTCTCTTCCCTCTTTTCCACGCTGCTCCTCTCTCCCCTCTTTTCCAAGCTGCTCCTCTCTCCCCTCTTTTCCACGCTGCTCCTCTCTCCCCTCTTTTCCACGCTGCTCCTCTCTCCCCTCTTTTCCACGCTGCTCCCCTCTCCCCTCTTTTCCACGCTGCTCCCCTCTCCCCTTTTCCACGCTGCTCCCCTCTTTTCCACGCTGCTCCCATCTCCCCTCTTTTCCACGCTGCTCCCCTCTCCCCTTTTCCACGCTGCTCCTCTCTCCCCTCTTTTCCATGCTGCTCCTCTCTCCCCTCTTTTCCATGCTGCTCCTTTCTCTGCTCTTTTCCACGCTACTCCTCTCTAGTCCCCCCTCTCCATGATGCTTCCCTCACACCCCCCTCTCGCCTCCCGCTCTCCATGATGCTCCTCTCTCATCCCCCGTCTCCATGACACTTATCTCTTGACCCCCCCTCCATGATGCTTCTCTCGACCCCCCCCTCTCCCTCCATGATGCTTCTCTCGACCCCACCTCTCCCTCCATGACGCTTCACTCGACCCCCCCCTCTCCCTCCATGACGCTTCACTCGACCCCCCCTCTCCCTCCATGATGCTTCTCTCTCGCCCCCTCCCTCCAAGTCGCTTCTCTCTCGCCCCCTCCATGACGCTTTTCTCTTGACCCCTCCTCTCCTTGATGCTTTCTCTCAAGCCTCCCTCTGCATGACGCTTTTCTCTTTCCTACCCCCCCTTCTCCATGACTCTCTCGACCCTGTTCTCCATGATGACCCCCCTCTCCATTTGGGTGGCAGGGTTAGGAGGTGAGGAGCTGAGAGAAATTCCCTTTGCTATGCAACTTTCACGGCCTCACGGCCTGCCATTCCCACCTCTTCCTGCTGCTGTGCACCCAACGCCATCATTCCCGTGGCCTGCGCTCCCTCTATGATTCTCCTCTCCCTCTACTTCTCTATGTGTGACAGCCATCCAGGAGAAAAAAAGGCACAGGGAGATGTCCCCACCTCCCCTCCTCTCACAGCACTCGGCACCACCGAGCCTGTGGCCCTTGCTGCTGCTTCTTCTCCCGACTCCTGCGGCAGACCCAGGTATATCATGCTGTCAGGGGACAGGGGCAAAGAGAAGTTCTTGTGTCAGGGTGTCAGTGCACTGCTTTGCATACATAATCAATACTCTGTAGTGAGGAGAACAATGGAATCTGCCAGCAGATGTTTGTTAAGCTGAGCAAACAACTCCTGGAGGAAAAAAATGATTAAAGGTCCTTTTACACACAAATGAAGATGATTAAATGCTTTACCACTTTATGCAAATACATCGCATATCTTTTAATCCTAAAGCCCTTTGAAAATTATCTGGAATCAAGGAAAACACATTTATGAGTGACACACATGGGCGGTGAGATTCTGAAGCCAGGACTTAAGCAAGTATATGTGTACTACAGGAACCCTATCAAAACTTCATGGTGGCTCAATTCAGTCTTATGATTAGGACTGAGTAGAAGACTACTAAAATCTGAACCTCCATTATTCTCTATGAATTCTGGTACACTAATATATAAATATATATGTACCGTATATACCGGCGTATAAGACGACTTTTGAACCCCGAAAAATCTGCTCTGAAGTCGGGGGTCGTCTTATACGCCGGTAATACAAAAAAAAAAAAGTGTCAAAAAAAAAAAATCAGTACTCACCTCCCCCGGCGTTCTGTCGCGCTCCGGCAGGCTGTCGCTCCCTCCTGGTCCCCGGGAGAGCATTGCTTTCCGGACGCAGGGCTTGAAATCCCCGCCTCCAGAAAGCTAATACTGTGATTGGCTAACTCACACAGCGTCAGCCAATCACAGACATTCAATGACATCATTGAATGGCTGTGAATGGCTGAAGGCGCATGTGTGTTAGCAATCACACCCATTCAATGATGTCATTGAATAGTGTGATTGGCTGAAGCCACGTGTGTTTTAGCCAATCACAGCCATTCAATGATGCCATTGAATGGCTGTAACTGGCTGACGGCGTGTGTATTAGCTTTCTGGAGGCGGGGATTTCAAGCCCCGCATTCAGAAAGCAATGCTCTGCCGGGGACCAGGAGGGAGCGACAGCCTGCAGCTGCGCCGCAGAACGCTGGGGGAGGTGAGTAATGATCTTTTTTTTTCTCCACTGTATTACCGGCGTATAAGGTGAAAGTTGGGGGGTCGTCTTATACGCCCCGTCGCCTTATACGCCGGTATATATGGTATATATTTTATATATACACACACACACTTAATTTGACAATATCTTAGCTGTATCTTTGGCGTTGGCATTTTTATTTATTTTTTCTACAAGCCACACTTCTAGTTGAGAAGAGATCTATGCAAACCAATATAAACTCAAAAACACCTACCTCTGGTAGCTGTATGCAGTCATTTACAGTCACTGAAGTGGATAGTCTGGCTCGCAACAAGGAGATATGTTGACCAGTTGGTCTTGATTGTAATCAGGCGCATACCATGCAGCCCAGTACAAACTGGGTCACAGCAGTGTTGAGCCCGGGGTAAAATCAAACAGAAGACACAATACCACACAGTACCTCCTTAGATTGAAGGGTTAGCTCATGGCTAAGGTGTGATATCATGGAGTAGAGCGTGCGGGGATGCACACAAGATGATTCTTCCTTCTGACCTCATCGGTGTGTGTTTCATTCTTCTTTCTTCCACCAGTCTCCTAATCTCCCTCAGAGACCTGTTCCTGAAACAGAGAGATATCCACACCCATTCCGGATGTAAGCAAGTTAGCATCCGTACTTAGTTAAAGGGGTTGTCCCGCGCCGAAACGGGTTTTTTTTTTTTTTCAACCCCCCCCGTTCGGCGCGAGACAACCCCGGTGCAGGGACCTAAAGAAAAATCCGCACAGCGCTTACCTGAATCCCCGCGCTCCGGTGACTTCATACTTACCGGCTGAAGATGGCCGCCGGCATCTTCTCCCTCCGTGGACCGCAGGGCTTCTGTGCGGTCCATTGCCGATTCCAGCCTCCTGATTGGCTGGAATCGGCACGTGACGGGGCGGAGCTACACGGAGCTACACCGAGCCCCATTGAGAAGAGCAGAAGACCCGAACTGCGCAAGCGCGTCTAATTTGGCCATTAGACGGCGAAAATTAGACGGCAACCATGGAGACGAGGACGCCAGCAACGGAGCAGGTAAGTGAAAAACTTTTTATAACTTCTGTATGGCTCATAATTAATGCACAATGTACATTACAAAGTGCATTAATATGGCCATACAGAAGTGTATAGACCCACTTGCTGCCGCGGGACAACCCCTTTAAGGAGAGTCCAGCTACTGCGTCTACTCTCCGGTTCTTTAGAGCCTCAGGAGTTACATCCTTGGTGTGAGCTTGGTGGACCTTGATGACAACTACCTGTGTGGGAAGATCTAAAGCCTTGTGCAACAAAGACACTTCTGGATTGGTTTACCCGATGATTCAACAAACATTTCCACTGCGCCACACGGATGTAAAATCGAATGCGCTACCAAAAGTGTACCTCATCATTTCCAACCTCCTCATATCAGTCCCAAGAAAGGAGTGGTTTTTTTTTCTTCCTGATTACCAATATTGGTTATCAAAGCATAACCTATTCTGCTTGTCCATTTCCATGATATTTTGGAACAATCTATAAAAACTCAAAACCTGCATTAACAACTGCAGTAGGTTTACTTTTAACATTCTCAGATTTTGTTCTGTGAGATCTAATAATTTAAAATACAGAGTATTTTCAGGCTGCTCAGTGGTTTCTGTTCCAATTTCTCCCCCTTCTGAATCCACATGAAAATAATATAGCGGGATTCAGCGTAGTTACTTTTATGGCGCCGACCTGTTTTATGGCCTCCAATCTAGCTGCAACTCTCTATGACCAATCAGTTAAATACAGTTCACCCATGTGATACTAATCCAGAGACCACTCCGGGCCCAAAGTTCAGGGAAATCACCAGCCCTTTAGGCCTTCAAGTAGTAGAGTCCAAACTGTTTCAGCATCACATGGAGGCCAATTCTAATGAAGACAATGTCCTCCACCCATTTCTAAAAGATTAAGGGGCCACTCAAAAGAAAGAGGCAGTTGAGCCGAAGCTGCAGATGGTTGTCTTCATCCTGTAATTGTTACTGAAAATTGTTGTATGCCCATCTGGAAGGGTCAACATTACCCCAGGTCCTTCTCTTAGAACATTTTGTCCATGGTAAAGGCTTACAATGAAGATACATTGTCATACATTCTCATTTCACAGTAGCTACAAACCTGAGTACCAAACCCCTTGGACACAAGGGACCCAATGTTGGTCTGTTATCAACAGAAGTGATCCAACCTATTAGCGAATATCGCTTACCGCTCCCCACTGCTATGTTCTCCCTATTTCCAGGCACCATTGACCACAGAGTTGCGCAAAAGCTGCAGTTAAGACTGACATTTATCTATGCGAAGGCTGATAATTCCAAGGTTGCAGATGAATTTCTGCAAAATAAAAGCTAGCAGGGATACCTGGTGTTGCCTGGAATTAAAACGTCAACTAAAGACACATTAATATGGATGGAGATTTAAACAAAAACGGGAATTTTTCTTACCGATAATTCCCTTTCTTGAAGGCATCATGACAGCATACGCTTGGAGGTTGCTCACCTGCTGACCTGATGGGACAGGAAAAGGCAGAGCATAAAAGAAACCTCCCCTCCACCAAACACCAGTGTGTTCCAAATAACCACAGTGACAGAATACTTAAGCAGAAGGTGTGTTTTTATTGACATCACACACCTCAGACAAAGAAACATAAGCATACACATTACCTCATGTGTTGGACAAAATAAGGGTAACCATGTCGGTAGGGGGGGGGGGGGAAAGCCCGTATGCTGTCATGATGCCTTTAAGAAAGGGAATTATCGGTAAGAAAAATTCCCGTTTTCCCCTCGTCATCATGACAGCATACGCTTGGAGGAATACCAAATAACTTGGCATGGGCTTTTTTAGGGAGGGATTACCGCTTGGAGCACCTTCCTACCGAAGGTTGCGTCCTGACTACATTTAAAGTCCAGCCTGTAATGTTTAATAAAAGTATGGCCAGAAGTCCACGTGGCTGCGTTACAAATCTGCTCGATTGACGCGTGCGCTCTTTCTGCCCAAGAAGATGCCACCGCTCTCGTCAAGTGGGCCTTCAATCCTTCTGGAGGAGGGATGCCCTTGGCCTTGTAAGCTTCCTGGACCGCTCTCCTGAGCCACCGGGCGATCGCATCTTTAGAAGCGGCCCTTCCTTTGGCCTGCCCCTGAAATTGAACGAAAAGTTTATCGGTCTTCCTGAAACTTTCCGTTGCCTCAAGGTACGCTAGTATAGCTCTTTTGACATCTAGATTATGGAGCTTCTGCTGCTTTTCGTTTTTGAAATTTTGGCAGAAGGCTGGAATAACTATTGGCTGGCCTCTGTGGAAATCTGACAAGACTTTAGGCTGAAAGGACGGGTCTAAAGAAAATACTATTTTGTCTGGGTGAATAGTCATATATGGGGCCCTTCGTGAGAGGGCCTGGATTTCACCCACGCGTCTGGCCGACGTGACTGCCACAAGGAGGGCTACCTTATACGTCAGCAAGGCGATGGATAGATCTCTAATAGGTTCAAAAGGGGGATCGCAGAAGGGCTGAAGGACTATGGTCAGATCCCAGGGGGGTGCCGTAAGCCTTGTAAATGGATGCAATCTACTTGCCCCTCTAAGAAATCTCCTAATCCACCTGTGCTCCACAAGCGCGAGATCAAAAAATGCCCCCAAAGCCGCAACTTGGACTTTGAGGGAATTCGAACTCAACCCTTTATCCAGGCCCGCCTGGAGAAAATCTAGGATTTTACGGATGTCTAGCTGATCTAACTGCTGGATGTCCTGGCCTATCCACTCTGAGAATTTCCCCAGACTTTGGAATAGATCTTTTTTGTCGAGGGTTTAAGGCTCTCACTAATAGTGGAAATTACGTTAGGAGAAAGACCCTTCCCCAAGAATTTTACCCGTTCAAGATCCAGGCCGTAAGCCTGAACCTGTGAACCTCCGGGTAAAGAAGAGGGCCCTGCAGCAATAGGTCGGGTCTTGGTGGAAGGTGGAAAGGCTCTCCTACTGACAGAGATCTCAGGAGGGGAAACCAAGGTCTTTTGGGCCAATAAGGTGCTACCGGAATTACTGACATGCTTGACCGCAGTAATTTCCTTAGTAGGAGCAGAATTAATGGTAAAGGGGGAAAAGCGTACGCCAAGTCCCAAACCCAGGGGTGAGAGAGAGCGTCCGTGCCCAAGGCCTGTTTCTCCACGCCTCGGGAAAAGAAAAGCCGGCACTTGGTATTTGCGCTTGACGCAAATAGGTCTATTTCCAGTACCCCCCATTTCGTCACGAGCAGGCTGAACACCTCGGGATGGAGTTCCCACTCTCCTGGGTCCACTTTCTTCCTGCTTAGAAAGTCCGCGGCTGAATTCTCGGCTCCTTTTATGTGAAAGGCCGACAGTGACTTGGTTGTGAGTTCCGCCCACTGAAGGATCCTTCCCGCCAACTGCTGCAGTAGAGGATTCCTGGTGGTACCCTGGTGGCGAATGAGTGACACTGTTGTCATATTATCTGAAAAGATCCTCACATGCTTCATCCCTAAGAGCGATTGCAGGCTATGTAGGGATTTCCACACCGCATTAAGTTCTCTAAAATTAGACGGACCAGATCTCTCGATTGTCTGGTCGAGTGAGGACTGTAACTTGTCCCAATTCTGAAGGATTAGTGACTGGAGACCGCGACTATGGAACTGAGCCCAGGGAACCACGCCAATACACGAAGTCATTAGCCCCAGGATCCGCATTGCGTCTCTTACCGTTACTCTAGATTTTTTATAGAGAGTGGAGCATTCCTCTAAAATATGCTGTTTCCTTAGGGGAGGAAGGGAGGAATTTTGGAGACTGGAATCCAGAATGACTCCCAGGAATTTTTTCCTTGTTTCTGGTTCCATGTTGGATTTTAGATCATTAATAATCCAACCCAGGTCCTTAAACAGTTGAAGTGTGGAACCCAAGTGTGACCTCAGAATAGTCGGAGAATCTGCCACCAGCAGGAAGTCGTCCAAGTAGGGGACGATAATAGTCCCACGATTGCGCAAAAAGGCAACCATTTCTATCACCACCTTGGAAAAAATTCGCGGAGCGGAGGAAATTCCAAATGGGAGGCAAATAAACTGAAAGTGACAGATTTCCCCTTCCATTCTCAGCGCAAACCTCAGGAACTTTTGCGCGTTGGTGTAAATAGGGATGTGAAAGTAAGCATCCTTTAGGTCAATTGTAGCCATTACATTATCCCTGGCAATTAGGGGAGTTGCAGTTCTGATCGTCTCCATTTTAAATTTTCTATACTCAATGAATTTATTCAATTCTTTGAGGTTAATTATTGTGCGGTGGGAGCCATCTGGTTTGGGAACCAGAAAAAGGGGGGAATAAAATCCCTTCCCCTGCTCCTTTTTGGGGACGGGGATAACCGCGCCGAGATCCAGCAGGTTCTGTACACCTCTCAACAGAGCCTGCTCTAGGGCTGGAGACTGGATTGGGGTTACAATAAATCTGTCAGGGGGGCGAGATTCTAGTTCGATCTTGTACCCCTCCGCCACCAGGTGTAGCAACCGCTCGTTAGTCGTTATATTATGCCAACTAGTGGCAAAACGAGCCAGTCTACCGCCCACCGGGCACGAAGATGCGGGCTGAGGGACGATAATAAGAGTCTTACCCCTTCCACCCTTCGGATAAGACCATGTTCCGGTCTTCCCTTTCCCAGCGTATGTAGACGAGGGACGTGGAGTGAAGGGTCTTTTGGGCGGTCTGATGGCTGGCAGTCCCTGGTTCTTGTCAAGGGTCTGGTCCAAAAATGCGTGCACCCCGAAAGGGTAGGGCACACAGCTTGTTTTTGGATGTTAAGTCCCCCGACCACTCCTTTACCCAGACTGCCCTTCTGGCGGTGTTGGATAGGGCTGCCGTGCGAGCTCCGAAGCGGACCGTTTCCATAGAGGCATCCGCCAGAAACCCCGTTGCCATCTGTAGCAGAGGGATGCCGCTCGCCAACTCTTCCCTGGAGGCTTTTTGGTCGATTAGGGACACAAGCTGATCCAGCCAGACTGCCATGGAGCGAGCCACCGAAGTGGCCGCGATATTGGATTTTATAATAAGGCTGGACGTGGACCAGGCCTTGCGCATGGTCATGTCCACTTTATTATCCAAGGAGTCCTTTAAGTGAGACGTATCTTCAAATGGTAATCCAGACTTCCTGGACACCATAGCGATAGCCGCATCTACTTTCGGCATTTCGTCCAGAAACGCCACCTCGTCTCCCGCAAATAAAAGGCGCTCCTTGAACTCCCTAGGGATTAGCGGAGTCTGATCCACACAATCCCACTCGTTCAGGATTAGTTGTTTAAGTGTGGCATTTACAGGAAA
This sequence comes from Eleutherodactylus coqui, assembly GCF_035609145.1. NCBI lineage: Eukaryota > Metazoa > Chordata > Amphibia > Anura > Eleutherodactylidae > Eleutherodactylus > Eleutherodactylus coqui. The sequence continues at coordinate 18,713,971 of NC_089841.1, forward strand.
CGAAGATTTCCGTTGTGGAAGCAATCCCGCAAACATATTCGTTTTGTGCTGTGCGGGGTTGCTGCACATCTTCCTCCACCTGCATGGTTCTACGTACAGCTTTTAAAAGTTGATCCATGTCAGCGGTGGAAAAAAGGTACTTTTTCTCCTCCTGTAACACTTCCCCAAGATTACCAAACTCCAAATCTTCCACCATGTCAGAGTCGGACTCTGACACAGCCGGAGCAGACCTTCGTGTAACCCCTGAGGGCCCAGGTTGGAGGTCCGAGAGGGAGGACTGAACTTCTTCCCGGACGACCGACTGAATTTCGGACACGAGGGAAGATTTTTTCTCCTGCAGAACTTTTGCAGAACAAACGGCACATAATGTTTTGGTGTAGGAGTCGTTTGGCCAAGCACACTGGACACTTTTTACTCCTCCTCCTAGCCTCCCTAGGTTTTTGAGTATCCCTGTCCTGAAATGACATGGGAGAACTCTGTTAGTAAGGAAGTGTATGTAGTGCAGGTGTCTGTAGGTTGGCCCACTGGACCACTTACAGTTTGGAGATTCTCTGGGTCCTCTCTGGCCGACATCCTGCGCTTGCTTGTGGGATCAACTCCTGTACTTAGGATCGATTCCCGGCGTGAAGAAACACCAGCTGCTTCCCTGGTGTGGAGGAGCTTTAAAAATTTGAATCTGGCGCCAGCCGCGCTAAGCCACGCCCACTTTCACGCTAGGCCACGCCCCCTTGCGGAGCGTCTGCCATCACCGCGTCACTCCCGGAGCTCCGCTGAGGCCACGCCCCCTTGAGCAACGCTGCTGCTCGGCCCTGGACCCAGAGATGGCGTCCGCCGCAGAAATGATGGCCGCAGTGGTGCCGGCAGCCCGTTCTTGGACCCCAGCCCACGCAGTCCCCGGAAAGCGCCCAGATGGGGTCCTTCCCACTGGGGTTGCCGGGGCTGCCCGAAGAAAAGCGCCGCCGCTTCGCCGGTAAGTCCTCCTCCGGCATGGGACAGCGTCGCTGGAGCTCTGCCGTTGCTGTCCTGAAGGGACAGGAAAAACACTGGTGTTTGGTGGAGGGGAGGTTTCTTTTATGCTCTGCCTTTTCCTGTCCCATCAGGTCAGCAGGTGAGCAACCTCCAAGCGTATGCTGTCATGATGACGAGGGGAAATCTGTATTGTTCATAGCAACCAATCACAGTGCAGCTTTTATTTTACTTCAGCAGTATAACAAAAAAATAAAAATTCCACACAAACGAAGTTGAGGGTGATAAGCTAGTTAGCTATAAAACAGTAACCTACGAACCAGTAATTTTCACAGAGTTTTTGGCCTGGAGAATGTTAGTTATGGAGTGTATTTCTAATGACTGTTTAAGAGGCTTGAAGTGTTGAAGGGGTTATGTTAGATGTTGAGAGATGGTGGACAGCCCCAGTTATAATCCACCCGGTTATTTAAATTATTATTTTTTAATTCGATCCTTTGTGACCAGATGTTCAGGCATTTAGTTCAAGTACCGTTCTACCAGCTCATGAGTTCCTCGGAGCGCAATGTTTGATGTATTTTGTTTTCCCACTGGCCATGAGAGGGGAGGACTCATTGTTTTACCACAGTAAGGGGATGAGTAATTTGACTGCAGTTATTCCTTTTTTTTGTACAGCTTGACAAAACAGGTTTAGAGAAACGGCTTCTCTCCTATGTGAACTTTGTAATGCCGCAGTAAATTTAATTTGCCAGTAGAACATTTCCCACAATCTGAACAGGAAAATCTCTTCCGTGAATTCTCTGATGTTTAACAAGACATGATTTCGCTCCAAAACATTTCCCACATTCTGAACAAGAAAACAGTTTCTCTCCTGTGTGAATTCTCTGATGTACAACAAGGGCCGATTTCCCTGCAAAACATTTCCCACATTCTGAACATGAATATGGCTTCTCTCCTGTGTGACCTCTCTGATGTACAACAAGGGCCGATTTCCCTGCAAAACATTTCCCACATTCTGAACATGAATATGGCTTCTCTCTTGTGTGACGTCTCTGATGTGTAACAAGGGCCGATTTCCCTGCAAAACATTTCCCACATTCTGAACATGAATATGGCTTCTCTCCTGTGTGACGTCTCTGATGTACAACAAGGTATGATTTCCCTGTAAAACATTTCCCACATTCTGGACAAGAAAATGGCTTCTCTCCTGTGTGACTTCTCTGATGTATAATAAGTTCTGTTTTTACTGCAAAACATTTCAAACATTCTGAACAAGAAAACGGCTTCTCTCCTGTGTGACGTCTCTGATGTATAACAAGGTCTGATTTTGCTGCAAAACATTTCAAACACTCTGAACAAGAAAATGTCTTCTCTCCTGTGTGAGTTCTCTGATGTCTAACAAGCTTTGATTTATCCTTAAAACATTTCCCACATTCTGAACAAGAAAATGGCTTCTCTCCTGTGTGATGTCTCTGATGTGCAATAAGGGCTGATTTCCATGTAAAACATTTCCCACATTCTGAACAAGAAAACGGCTTCTCTCCTGTGTGATATCTCTGATGTGTAATGAGAGATGATTTCCGTGTAAAACATTTCCCACATTCTGAACAAGAAAATTGCTTCTCTCCTCTATGAATTCTCTGATGTATAACTAAATGTGAATTCCATCTAAAACATTTCCCACATTCTATACAAGAAAACGGCTTCTCTCTTGTGTGACGTCTCTGATGTGTAATAAGGGCTGATTTCCCTGTAAAACATTTCCCACATTCTGAACATACAAACTGCTTCTCTCCTGTGTGAATTCTCTGATGCTGAATTAGATCTGTTTTTCCTGCAAAACATTTCCCACATTCTGAACATGAATATGGCTTCTCCCCTGTGTGAGCTTCTTGACGTTCTCCTCTTCTGTAACATTTCTCCTGCTTATCAATCTGTGATGAATCAGAAGATGGGACCTGTATAAGAGGATCAGATGATGGATCTTTGCTGTGAAGGGCTGAGGAGATATCTGGGATAATGGCAGGTTCTTCATATGTATCTTGTATGACACCACAATCCTCTGCTTTACAATCTGCAGATATCAGACATCCCTCTGAGCTCCTGGTACTGTCATCTGTCAACAACAACAAAAATTATAAACCTTAAAAATTATGCAGATTTTTTTAACATTTATATAGAAATAACAAGTGTTGTAGCAAAATGTAACATCATCTAAGGGTGCTTTTACACAGGCTGAAAGCCGTTTGAGTAATCACTCAAAAGAGCCATTACAGATGACGGTACATGTAAGCATGGGTCCTGACAGAGCAAGTGAGTCAGAATCGCTCACTCATCAAAATCACTTGGTTTGTATCTCACTTAAAGAATAAGCAATTATCAGTACAGAAAACATCACCAAAAACTACAGCTGTGAATCGGGACTTACAAGTAATTAATTCTGGTTTCCATCAATAATATAGGGGGTTCTGGGGGATCTGAGAAGGGTCATGAAAAGTAACTTGTAACAGAGTCCTCCACAATCCCCGGGTTTCGGTCCCCGGTAGACCTTCAAGCCCAAGCTACAGGAATAGTATATTCCATACAGATGGAGTTCGGCCATTTCTGCACCAACATTAGTTTCTGTTTTTCCATAAAGAAGTCATATAAAATCTCCCATGAAGCCGGATGTCAGTAACACACGGTGTGCAGCAAATATAGAACTGCTCATCTATAGGACAGCTTGGTACATACAATAACTGTTTTCACTCGGGCAGAAGTAGTCTACAAACTAATATACCCTTCACAGATTAGACTAACTAAAATGAACATTTATTAGAAAATGTTAACACACATATAAAGGTTACCAAGGCAAACACCTGGACACAAATAACAAAAGTTAGAATCAATACGTATAGATACTGGCTAAATAACCACTACTTGGTTGATTAGTTGAAAAGATCCATCTATATTTCAGTATTGATTATTAAAGGGGTTGTCCTGCGGCAGCAAGTGGGGTTATGCACTTCTGTATGGCCATATTAATGCACTTTGTAATATACATCGTGCATTAAATATGAGCCATACAGAAGTTATTCACTTACCTGTTCCGTTGCTAGCGTCCCCGTCGCCATGGTGCCGTCTAACTTCAGCGTCTAATCGCCCGATTAGACGCGCTTGCGCAGATGGGTCTTTCCCCTTCGGCTCGGCTCGGCAGCAGCGGCGTTCTGGCTCCGCCCCCTTGTACGCGTCATCGCGTAGCTCCGCCCCGTCACATCTGCCGATTCCAGCCAATCAGGAGGCTGGAATCGGCACATGTGATGGGGGTGGAGCTACGCGATTACGCGTACAAGGGGGCGGAGCCAGAACGCCGCTGCTGCCGAGCCGAAGGAAAAAGACCCATCTGCGCAAGCGCGTCTAATCACGCGATTAGCCGCTAAAGTTAGACGGCACCATGGCGACGGGGACGCTAGCAACGGAGCAGGTAAGTGAATAACTTCTGTATGGCTCATATTTAATGCACGATGTATATTACAAAGTATATTAAAATGGCCATACAGAAGTGCATAACCCCACTTGCTGCCGCGAAACAACCCCTTTAATCCTACAAGAAAACTGAACACTTTCCATGTACTAGATGTCCCTCCAATTAAGAGTGTTATAGATTCTAGTAGGGGTAAAAATAATCCCTTAGGACGATATGATTCTCAACCAAAAGTTTATAAAGATATAGTAGATCAGAATGGTGCAATGCGTTTCTCTGGAGCCCACAGATTGTCAGGGAACCCCATAAACCTCAAGAATGATTATATGGGAACTGATATAGATGGCAAGTCCGTTTGTCAGATGGAAGGACAAACGGAACCACCCAAAAAAATCCTATCATCTCAGGATATATAAATCCCACAGAAACATGGAAAACTGGGTAGGAGCTACAACTCCCACCAGTAATATCCACTGTAATATCCCAGTGATATGCTGGTGTCTCACCAGGATTTGCAGCCTTCCCCTAAAGAAAATAAGGGAAACCAGGATACCAGGCTGCATGGATGGTAAAGTATTTCACCCCAGAACAACTAGCACCTACTTGTCAGCTTCACACCTATAGAACCTGCTAACCTCCCACTCCCCGCAAATTATTAGTGAGTTAGGATGGTTTGTTTAGAGAAAGCCGACACCAGTGGTGACTACCTCAACCTGACTAGCTACATAGTAGCAGCAGGAGGCTGATAGCCTCTTAACTAGGAACTATCTCAATGTCAAAAATAACTAAAATAGAAAATAAATGAGGCAAAAGCCAGCCGTCCTGATGGTGGACTGCTTGTATCACATGACCAGCAGTTCACCATCAGGACAGCTGGCTTTTGCAGCCCTTTTTTTCTTTGGAAATAGATCCCAGAAATAGTGATAGGAGGACAGTTTCCGGAGTTAAGGCAACAGAGGAGTTGCACACTACATTGTAGAGAGACATAATATCTCACCATAGGCTGGCTACTGTATGACATTCCCATCATAGATGGATCATGTTGCTCCCCTCAGAGAAGCATCTCCAACATAGGGGAGAGTGATGGCTATACATTTTATGTAGCTTCTTTTGGGTTCTATAACATTGGGTTAGGGTCTTATATTTAAGGTCCTGCAATCTACAGGATACCACTATCTTGTGCGATAAGACAAAGGCCTTATGCCAGAGCTCCACTGAGAAGCACATACCTAGTCCTCTCTCCCACGCAACCAGAAAGCTTTGCTTAGAGTCCCCCATCTCTAGACTCAGCAGTGCCCTGTAGATCACAGAGTGTGTGTGTCTGGGGGTCCACGGATACACACAGAGCCTCAAATCGGGTGAGGTATCCAGTGAGGGGCCCCCTAGGTGTCATGGAGTCCACAAAACATGTTAACTGAAAGTATTATAACCAGGCCCCCTCGGGAGTCACAGATTCTCTAAAGTCATCCCTAAAGGGTTTCAATTAGAGATGAGCGAGCATACTCGCTAAGGGCAAATACTCGAGCGAGTATTGTCTTTTGCGAGTACCTGCCCGCTCGTCTCAAAAGATTCGGTTGCCAGCGGGGGAGAGCGGGGAGGAACGGGGGGAGATATCTCTCTCTCCCCACCATGCTCACTCCCGCAACTCACCGCTCACCCCCGCCGGCACCAGAATCTTTTGAGACAAGCGGGCAGGTACTCGCAAAAGGCAATACTCGCTCAAGTATTTTCCCTTAGCGAGTACGCTCGCTCATCTCTAGGTTCAATCTTGCTTATGAGTAAATGTCTCGTAGATTGGGAGTAGGCAGACGAGGAAGAGATAGCAGAGGAGCTCTGCAGCATGACCTTAAAGTGAGGATTACCTACCAAGGTGGTGAGCAGGCCTGGGGAGGTAACTAGTTTAAAAATAATCAGGGAATCTCACCTAGATTTGCAGTATCTGCTCAATGAGTGTTGAGTGTACCCCTATATTGTCATGATACCTCCTTGGGATTCAGAATACTTTCTGTAACCAGTTTGGTTCCTGGACATCTTCTGTTTCTACCCAAATTATGTTAAGGCGATGGTGTAGGAGGTTGAGTATGCAGTTACTCATACAAGCTCTATAGTATAAGGACAAAATCAGGTAGACCTACTCCACCCAAAGTGGAGGCCCTTTTTAGGCTACAATTGCTCCAAAAAGTGATTCTGTCACCAGGTTCATGAAGTTAGGCTCGCACATTAGGATGTCATGTTTTAATCTTGGTCAATGTCCCCTCCAGACAAATCTAGAGATCAGATGACAGATGCTCATTAAACAGGAACTGTTTAATTTCACAGGTAGGGTCTGGCATAGAGCTAGAAACCTCGGCAAGATATCTATCTTAATGACATTAACTCTGATGAACCATGACAGATATAGTGGGCTCCATCTCTCCAGATCCCTCTCCATGTCCAACAGGAATGAATGGCTTAAAGTTTAGGGAGAAAACCTGGGAGGGGTCTGCTGGCAAGTGCAAATATCTGATGGAGGTGTAATTCCATCTAGGGGGGAGCTTCCTTTCCAGGAATGACACCTCGCTCTGCACCAATGTAATAGTCAGGATCTCTGATTTTACTAGATTTACTTTGAAATTACTAACCCTCCCGAATTCCTGAAATTCTTGTTGTAGCGCTGGGAGTCCCACCCTCGGGCGTGACAGATATCTTTTTGCTATATTTATAATAATAGATTCTAGATAATAAAACAAAAAACACATTTGATAGTCTGACGTATCAAAATAATGCGTTATTTACCCCATATGGCGAATGTCGTCAGAAAAAAAAAATTTATGCCAGAATTGCATTTTTTTTTGGTTACCCTGTCTCCAAGTAAAAAGGTAACAAAAAGCGTATGTACTCCAAAATGATACCCACGGAAACTACAGGACATCCTGCAAAAAATGAGTCCTCACACAGCAGTGTTGATGGAAAAAAGTTATCGCTGTCGGAAGATGGCAGCAGAAAAAAAAACTTTAAAAAACTTAAATCTCTATGGAAAAAAATAAATAAAAGTAATACAGCAAAAAAATAAAACAAAAAACCCACTATATAAAATGTAGTATTGTAGTAATCGTGCTTACCCATAGAATAACGCTATCGGGTCATTTTTGCTGCAGTGTGTACGCCGTAGAAACAAGATGCACCCAAAGAGGGCGGAATTTTTATTTTTTTCCATTTCCCTCCACTTATAATGTACTGAAAAACTTTTTAAAAGTTTTATGGTACATTAAATAGTACCATTGAAAAACACAACTCATCCCGCAAAAAACAAGCCGTCATACAGCTATCTTGATGGATAAATAGGAGTTTTTGGGGTTTTTTTTAAGAAAAGGGGGGGGGAGAAAATGGAAAAAAGGGTCGGGTCCTTAAGGGGTTCCCCATTTATCCTGCCCTGATGATCACTCTTCCTGATTCTGAACAAACTCTTTGCAGTCATTAGAAAACACATCTGTAAGCCGTTACTTTATCTCCAACCCCCTTATAATCGGCTCAGACGTTATATTAGGATGAAACTACTCGGAATCTGTTTCCCAATTGTGCCCATTTATGGCACCTGGAAGAGTATTACGGTGAGATCACACACTGCGGGATTGTATAATCTACAGTACAATGTAAGGAAGTGGGATTCTAAGAAACCGCATTCACTCCCAGCTGAGAGATAAGATGTGACACCTGAAATATGATTTATCTGGTCGGCCATATTCAGATGGCTGAGTGTGAGTTGTGCCTGAGAACTCGCAATGGACATCACATGGACACATACGGAGTGTGTGCTGCCCCATGCTGGCAGGCAGTAGTCAGTGCATGTCTGATTCTAGTCGGTGAATCAAACCATAATAGGACATGCTGGGAGTTTATGTGAACCACATAAAAAACATGTCCATGTAAATAGTTTAGCTGGCTATAAAGGATCTAAGTGCGGCCTATGAAATACATGGACAGAAGTCACATGGGAAATAGTGTCTGTCTGAATGGGATCTTCATGGTGATCAGCACCTCGGTGTCTTCCTGCCAAGTCTCTGGTGAGCGACATCCCTGACACTCCAGCACTAGACTTCCATCCTCTAAAGCACCCTCTATTCTTTGGGTCTAGGTCTCCACAATATGATTATTTTTTCTAAGTCCATGGCACTATGCTTTGGATGCTGTTATCGGGGTCTTTGCCTCCATCTTTGGTATTGTGTTAGCACACAGCAACTTGATATTAGTCTAATAGGAATTAATGGTTCCTCAAATCCCTTTTACACAGCCTGACTGCCAGATCATGAAAAAGGGGATGCTCGATTATCAGCTTGTTAAGAAAATTGTAGATCAATGTATCAGTTAATTGTTCTTTTATTGGATTGTAAACTAGAAAGATATAGCCTGCTGCTAGTATAAGTAGTTAAAGGGTTAAACGAAAACTTTTCTATACCATTACGGGGTAGACAGACAAGATAAGAATCTCCAGACTGCCTCCCTTGCATTCCTTTTCTCTGAATTCATAACGGTCTCATTGTATGTTATAGTAGCGCCTTAAGAGGTGTAACTTATGTTAATCATTTTTGTTTTAGCCTATCATGTATTATTATTAATCTTGGAGGTATATATACTTTTGCTGTGATGTCATTTATAGTATAAAAACCAAATACGCCTTAGAATAAATTAGAAAAATCATCTGATACCGCACAGGCTGATGTGATGTATATTTCTCCTGGGTCCAGACTTCTGCACGAGATCTGGGATCATCTTCTCTTTGATAAACACATAAATTCTCCTTACACAGCTGATTGATGATTTTCAGCTTTACATCTCTCCATATTACCGAGGAGATGACCAGCCGGCCTATGTGCATCAGCCATCATACTAAAGATCATTCATTCCCATAGCAGCGATTCTTGTCCCGTGTAAACCAAAAAGTAAACCAGCAGCGATTCACCTGCCTACTGATCAGCACTGGTTACATCAGATCAAGAATTGGTCAGTGTAAAAGGACCCGCAGTCCTAGAATTTGAAAACCATTTCTCTCTCCTCAGTACAGACATCATATAATGAATAGTAGTTCCCGCTCACATAGATGTGTTTAATGTCCGTGCAGTAAATGCCCATCCTGTGTTATCACCTATAACGGTATCACAGGTCATCCATATATAGTTTATACTCCGGCTGAATGGGGAAATATACAGCGGAAACTGACAGATCCCAGAGCTTATAAATCTACATAGCTATCAGCAGCCGCTGACCGAGGAGAATCTGTGACTCCTCTCTGCTGTATTTAGTGGTTACTACTCACCTGGGCAGTTACCTGTAGGAATCTCCTCTTTACACCGCTGATCGCCCCTCACATTTGTCTCTGTAGTATTAATATTGGTCAGATCTTCATCCTGATACAAAAGCTGTGAGACAAATATTGTAAAAGTCAGCAGACGGTTGGAGAAGTCATGTGGAAGGTTTTACATGACCAGAAAAGATCATTAATCATCATGACGACCAAAAATGACCTGACAGCAGTAGTTATCACTTTGTATCACTTTTTAGAATACAATTGCTCCAGAAAGGGATTTTGTCACCGATTCCTGAAGTTTGGCTTGGAGCAGAGCTCTGAGTCACAGAGGGGGGCCATGCCAGCTTTTCCCCACCCCCTTTTCCCCTTTTGTGTACAGGTAGATAGCCATCACTCTGCATGCTGCATGGGGGAAAGGCTAGCATGCCCACCTCCTATAGTCCAATAGAAGGGACAGGAGGTAGGGGCAGGAGTGCACTAATACTAGTGTTAGGACCCATCCGAAAGCTTGGTCATCTGGACATTGGTGTATGGGCCATTATACTGTGATCACATTCTATACCAAGTACCTTGCATTGCTTAATGTGGTTAGTGTATACATAGTTATGTATTTTGCTGATGAAAAATGTATATTGAGTGCGGTTGCCACTTTTTGGTTTTTGATTGAACAGTAGGTTTCTGCAGCCATGGTTTTACATGAACCTATCATCTACCCACTTTTCCCTGCTTGAAACGAATAAAACTGTCATGAAAGTGACAAATTTGTGAAAAAAAAATAAAAATTTATTTTTCACTTGCTTTATAATAATTTTTGCAAACAAATGTTGAGTCTGAACGCTCAATAGACCCCGAGATAAATTGGCTAGGGGGTCAAGATTTCAAAATGTATTCAGTTGTGCTCTGACATCCAGTGGGTGTTCCCTTCATTCTAGGCCTAGCCATGTGTCCAGTAAGCAGATGATGGCCACAATGGGTGTGTTTCTGAACACAGGACAAACAGGTGTAGCTATTTTGGGGTGCAAATCCTCATTTCCATGTGCAGCATAGAAAAAGATATGTCTTTAAAATGACATATTTGCAAAAATATGAAAATTTATTTTTTCTACTCTATTTAGCAAAAAAACTGTGGGGTCAAAATACTCATGACACCCCTCATTGAATACATTAAGGGGTGTAGTTTCTTTTAAAGTGGCTTATTTGTGGGGGTATCTATCATTCTGACACCTAGGAGCCTTTGCAATCTTGGCTTGGTCTAGGAAATCAAAGTGTTCATCAAAATGTTGATAATCAATGTTAAATTTGTACCTTTCACAAATAGTTAAAGAAAAAGTAAAGTTTTTCAAATGTGCATCCAGAATAAAGTAAACAGATGGAAATATATATCTGTAGAATATGTTTGCACATATTTGAGATATTGCAGTTGAAAATGTGAAAAAAAACATTTTTAATAAATATACACAAATTCTATCGGTCTATTTCTACCACCTGGGGGCCCCTGCACACTTGCTTTTTTTTTTTAACGCTGCGAGATCGCTGCGTTTTTTTAACACGATTGTCAATGGGACTTTCTAATGTTAAAAACGCATCGCAGGTTTGTGCTTTGCAATTTTTGTGCGATGCCTTTTTAACATTAGAAAGTCCCATTGACAATCGCGTTAAAAAAAACGCAGCGATAATGCAGCGTTAAAAAAGCCACAAGTGTGCAGGGGCCCTAAATGAAGTACATTATGTGGCAAAAAACAATACCAGAATTACATATATATGCAAAACCTTTACAGAGTTATTCTATGTGACACAAGTCAGATTTCCAAAATTTTGCTTAGTCATTACGGTACAATCAGGCGTAATGATGGGTTAAGGATTAATGATGGTTTAACAAGGGGTTAATGTAGAGAAGATCTTGATAAGCAATCCTTACACTCTCACTTAACCCCACTATACACCTGGGTGATATTATTTGGGCTAGTCGTCAGTAGAAGGTCCAGTAGGAAACTTCTCTTTTTGAGTAGGTTATGTTTCATCTACTCTGATGGCCACATAGCTGCAGGTCTAGAGGCCGGACATAGATATTAGATGGCGGCTCAATGACCCCTCAGGATCCTCATACACATGTATATTCGGCATGGCTAGACACGCTGCACGTTGTCTTAGTGGAGATCAGCGTCTACCGGACACATCCGCTGCTTGTCTCGGGGAAATAAAGGAGCAGATAAATATAAATCCAAGCTTCTTATTCCCACCAGCAGTCTCCACCGCCGGAAAACTGGGAGAAGATCCAGAGAACATCTATAGGGCTTGCGAAAAGAATGATCAAAGTCCACTTTTTGCATTTTTAAACAGAGCCTCCATGTTGTAGATTGTTGTAGAATGTGTTGCTGATGGCAGATAAATGCAAATATGATCCTAGTCCATTCCAGAGCCGTGCAAAGAAATCAGTTGTTGGAAGAACGATAAAAGTCCACTGTGCATCAAGAATGATCAGGTCTGATCTGTAATAGTAAGCTGTACTCTAATCTTCCCCCATTACAAGATCACAAATACAACGATCTGCAGACTCTGACACTGTGTGTGCCAACAGAATACCATGATTACTATGAAATGTCATAATTAGGCAATGCCCAGATGACAATTAAAGAGAAAACCCAGTGAGGTTTCTATTCATGATGTAATGTGCCCCGGTATATAGAAGTTGGCTCGTGTTACCTTGTTTAGCAATTCCTTTCTATCGGAAGCTTCTCAGAGTCCTTCTCCTTCAGTGTGCCTTGTGATTTCATTCTGAACATCCCAGATTTACTGCGCTTTATGGTACTCTTACAATGTCTGTTTGTCAGTAAGCTCTTTAGAGGGGGACACAGAGACCCCTAGTATAGTTACTGCTGATGATCCTGTCACACAGTTATAATGAAGGTGATGACAGCTCAGTCTCCTGACTGTGTATTTATAGTCTGCAGCTTATTTAGGTGAATACAGAAGGTACGGACAATATGGTACTTGTCACGGATGAGTAAGAGGAGACCCGACAGATCCCGCCTCTATCACTGATTACTCACGGTCTGACGCACTCCAGCACTATACAATGCCGCTCACATACACATGCTGCCACCACCAGCTGTTAAGGGATGCCAGGACCCAGACTATGAATTATGAACACAATCTTCGGAGTTTATGGTTTGTTTTAAAACGGGAAAGGCTTAACTACTAAATTGCAGATTTATTTTAGAAAAGGATTAGCAGTGCAGATATAATTATAAAAAGATATACAAATAGCTTGATACACGGGAGTATAAGGGCACACTGGTTTACACACACAAACAGTATTTTAAAATAAACAGGAAGAAAATAAAAGAAAGATACCAGGTTTGGGATATCTGGCTAAAGGTTATGATTCATGCAGAGTCACTGAAGCAGGATCTGAAGTCTGACCCAGGATCTCTCCAAGAACATAAAAGTTTTAAAATTTCCCAAAACACCCCTCCACCCTCCCCCTCTGAGGTCATTCAGAGAAAGGTGGGGTAAATACGTATGGACTTCTGGAAAATCACAATTTCCCATTTTGGCCATATCTTTGCAGAGGATCCTCCAAACAGGAATTTCTGGTCATGATTACATCAATTCGGCGGTACCAAACATGACAAGTAAATTTTGCCCAGGTACGTGGATACGCCATTCTGGGGTGTTCTGCGCTTTGAACCTCAATGTGTTTAGGTGCGTTTTATTTAGCTGGTCCCCCAGATTCTGAAAATATAATTCATGTCAGGCTTGTACAGTCACATGAATAAGAATCTTTATTAACAAATTTTACTTTAATTGAATTAACTATCTAACTGCACACCAAATGGATGACATACAGCCAGGCTTGAATGGGCTGATATAAAATGGATGCTGAGACAGGCCTACCAGTCTCTATATCACAGTACTGGCAATAGCTACTTACATAATGTTATGCTGATGCACTATGGGATTGATAACCCAAAAGAGTGGAAGAGAAATCAGGGACATGTCTTAACATTGAGATAGTGCCTGGTAAGCATCAGACAGGAGACTGCACTGCAGGGAAGTAACTGCAATATACATGGGAGAAATCCAGAGACATTAAGAGCACAAAAGAACATCAAATGACGGGTGCAGGGATGGGAAAACGTGTTTTTTGCGGAAGTGGTGCTTTAATGTAAAGTTACATTTTTTTAAATGATATGATTTTTCAGCCTTGCTTTTCCTTTAGAAATGTTCCCTGCATAAATTACAGGGTTCACATATCCCATCTTATGGTTTACTTTGGGCATGATGAGCTGTGAAACTTTCAAATTAAAACTAGCAATTTTCAGTAAAAGTGGACCGTGATCATTCTTTCCCCGAGGCCTTCATGTTATGTCTCTGGTCAGCGGTAATCCAACCATCTCCACCGGCCTCATCACACAAATACAAAACATATAGTAAGACAGAACTCAAGAGCTTCACAGCCTTCTACAGATCAGAGGGACATCTGCATCTACCTGATGGTCCTGCGGAAGAAGAGGACGGGGACATCTCTCTGGGGTTCTTCTCTTATTGGCTGGAACTGCAGGAAACACAGACGGACACTGAAGTCATTCCTTATATACAGATAATAAAGTCCCCGTGGATTTAGTCCTGTCTATTACCTGGTGATGGGAGCGGCTGGCGGGTCTCCATCATGGCCTCCTTGTACAGATCCTTGTGTCCTTCTAAATACTCCCACTCCTCCATGGAGAAATAGACAGTGACATCCTGACACCTTATAGGAACCTGACAACAAAATATACAGTCATTACCCAGAAGCCTCCAGTGCTGTTACTGTATAATGTCCCAGCATTCCCTGCAGCGTCACCTCTCCAGTCAGCAGCTCAATCATGTTGTTGGTGAGTTCTAGAATCTTCGGTACATTGATGTCCTCATGAATCAGGGGGTGAGGTGGGGGCCCCGTGATTGGGCTCAGTCTTCCCCATCCATCACATACAGGGGCCCAACAACCATCACTAGAGGTCTTCCTCACTATTGCGTAATCCTGTATATGGGGAGACATTAATAAATATCACTGCAGACATTTCCAGTCCATCACCTCTCGAGTGACATAATCTGTTATCACCATAGATAAGAATTATGTAATGTGACATCATCAGAATCTCTCTGCTCTCCAGTGACATCGTCTGTTATTACCATAGATAAGAATGATGTAATGTGACATCATCAGAATCTCTCTGCTCTCCAGTGACATCGTCTGTTATTACCATAGATAAGAATGATGTAATGTGACATCATCAGAATCTCTCACCTCCCCAGTGACATAATCTGTTATCACCATAGATAAGAATTATGTAATGTGACATCATCAGAATCTCTCTGCTCTCCAGTGACATCGTCTGTTATTACCATAGATAAGAATGATGTAATGTGACATCATCAGAGTCTCTCACCTCCCCAGTCAGCTGGAAGAGTATCTCCAGTGTGAGATTGAATACGCTTTCTGCCATCTTGTTTCTGTCTTTCTCCATCTGTGATGAATCAGTCATGTAGGACCTGAATGGACAGAATTTACAACAATGTAAAAAACACAAAAAATTAACTGTCGAGGATAAGAGGAAACATTTAAAAGTACTTTCCAGTTAAAATTGCTTCACAAGCCCTGTGTCCTTCCTGGTTGCTGCTGACCAGGAAATTGTGACTACTGTAGCCAATCCTGTAGGCAGTGATTGGCTGCAGCAGTCACATGTTCTGGTCAGCAGCAAGCAGGTAGTGAAGCAGGTCACGGGAAAATCTCTTTAACCACTTAATGCTACAGGACATACAGTAACTGAACTAAAAAAGAAAAAAAAAGTAAAAGTTTAAAAAAAGGAATAAGAAAAAAAACAAAAAAAAACCTTTTGCCACATTTATAATAAAATAATCGAAGTAATAAAACAAAAATAAATATTTGGCATCACTGTCTCCAAGAAACAACGCAATAAAAAGTGATCGTATGCTTTAAAAAAAGGTACCAACAGAACCGACAGGACGTCCCACAAAGACTTTGTCCCTTTGCAAAACTATGTCAAAGGGAAAAAAAAAAAAGATGGTGACAGAAAACAATTTCAAAAAATGGCGGAATTTTTTTTTTTCTATTTTACTCCACTTAGGAGTCATTTTAAAGTTTTTACGTACATTAAATAGTAACATTGAAAAATACAACTTGTCCCCCCAAAAAAGCCTCCAGAAATCTGTCGGAGGATTAAGAAAAGAGTTACATTTTTTGGGAAAAAAAAATACAAAAAAAAAAGGAGTGGGGGGGGGGGAGGGGTGGCAAACTTAAAAGGGAAGAAAAAAAACAGAGCCATGTCCTTAAGGGGTAAAGGAGGGAGAAGTCGGCAGCGACCGCGCCCTGCCTATTTTGTGCTTATCTAGCGATAACAGGAGTACCAGTGATGTCCGGATGATGTGGCCCCTGTAATACATGGCTGTTACACCTGCCACATAAAGCCATTTGTATTCTGCTATAAAACCCACAAGTAAAGCGGAGACTCAGCCCACGTAACACATGACGTGTTCATAGAGTGATTCCGAGCTCCTACCAACCTCACCCAATTAGTCACCCGCATTATATCTAACAGCGCAGTTGTGCCAACACTCCAAATTCTGAACCCCAGAACTTCTTACATTCCCCTTTGGTGGATCTGTGTGAGATTATTGCTGGCTGAGCTGGAGATTATATTAGGGATGTTTTAGGGGATATTGGACCTCTAGGTTATTTATTTGTTATTCCATTTTTGGTTAGACGAGGCGCCTACAGATCAGCCATTCTAGCATTAGTTTTTCTCTCTCACATAACATTCACTGTGTGGTATAAATAACATGCTACTTTAACCCTTTTCTTGCTGACCATGAATCTCTCGGGGAGGCACTCCAGTAGGTAATAACATAGGTGGAACATCCTTGCTACTAATAGCTGTATCTCAGGCTGTATTGAGGCTGGAGGATCGATTTTATGTTGGTTTTAACAGACTAAAACCTAAAAGATTCTTTATTAGGGATACTCTTAAAAAAACATATATGGGCTGACCTACATACAAAACGTAGAAATCGAAGGATAAATGAATACCCTTTCTCGACAGTAGCCTCCACTTTATTAATATATGTGAAGGAGACTTGATCAGTATATAAGAGAAGCTTCTCTTATATACTGATTTCTCGATCGTGAGCTCTTTAAAACTGTTTGAGACATCCTCATCTATGGGAGAAATCCCCTTGTGTATTTTTGTCTTAAACAGCCTAGGATATCATTTTACCTTATCGAATAAATAGCAGTAACCCTGATAGATTGGCAATTTGTCACCTTTTGCATTCTGAAAGTGTAATTGATTACTACCATCATCATATTACCACCAGGGTTGAGATTGCAAGGAAATCTAAAAAGTTCGGCCATGCATCAAAACACTCTTTACGCATGGTGAATGAACCTATAAGTCCTAGTATTGTTTCCACTAGCACTTACTTATGATCAAGTCTCCTTCACATATATTAATAAAGTGGAGGCTACTGTCGAGAAAGGGTATTCATTTATCCTTCGTTTTCTACGTTGTGTACGTATGTCAGCCCATGTATGTTTTTTTAAGAGTATCCCTAATAAAGAATCTTTTAGGTATTAGTCTGTTACTGTGAAAGGGCTTTATAATATTATAGACTTTTTCCGTCTCTGTGAATATGTTGGTTTTAACCCCTTAATGCCCTTTTTTCCAATTTTTGTTTTTTCCTTCCCCCTTTTAAAAAAATCATACTTCCTTTATTTATCCATCGACTTAGCTCTATGAGGGCTTGTTTTAAAAAATTTCTAAGTGGAGTAAAATGAAAAAAAACCAACATTCCGCCATCTTTCAGTGCGTCTTGTTTCTACGGCGCACAAACTGCAACAAAAATGACATAACTTTATTCTATTGGTCAGTACGATACCAAACTTGTCTAGTTTTTTTTGCAGTACATTCAATTTTTAAAAATTATTTTCTACTGCATTCTTCTGCGCTCAATAACTTTTCTATTTGTCCATCAACAAAGTTGTGCGAGGGCTCATTTTATGTGGGGCGGCCTGTAGTTTGCACTGGTACCATTTCGGAATATATATGCCTTTTTGATCACTTTTTATTGCATTTTTTTCCTGGAACACAGGCTGACTGAAAGTGCATTTCTGGCGTGCTTTATTTTTTTTTCCGAACCTCGTTCACCATGCGGGGTAAATAATCTACTTTGATATCAGACTTTTACGGATTCGACGATACCAAATATGTATTTTTGATTCCGTTTTTTAATGATGGATGTGGCAAAAGGGAGGTGAAGGTGATTTAAACTTTTAATACTTTTTTCCCGCAATAAGTAAAACTTTATTGATCTGATTTTTACTTTTTTTTTAGCCCCAGAGGGGACCACAACTAGCAATGCTTTGATTGCTCTTGCACTATGACGTAATGCCATAGCATTACATTAATTGCAATCTGACAGGGATGGCTTGATAGGCAGTCTGCTAAGGCAGCCCTGGGGCCTTTCAGAAGGCCCCCGGATGCCATGTCACCCGCATGTCTCCCTGCGATCTCTTTGCAGGGAGGCCGTACAGGACGTTCGTGGGATTTAAATGCTGCTCTCAGAACTGACTGCGGCATTGAAAGGGTCGCGATCGGCCGCGTAGCTAATTACGACTATTGCCCGCAGGTGTCAGCTGTAATAAACAGCTGACGCCCACCTTGTATGAAGAGAGATCGGGCAATCTCTCTTCATGCATACCCCAAACGCTCCATGATGTAAGTGTACGTCCTAAAGGGGGAAGGGGTTAAAGCCAATAATGTGGAATGTTGGTCCTGGCCACAATACAGCCTGAGATACAGGGGGGTGAAGAGTGGATGTAGTGACTGCTGCGCAGACCTGCAGCTCTCAGTCTGGTCATTCTTGGGTCATTCTATAGGCTTTATTTCAGGCTGTGTTGATCTGAGATAAAGCCTTGTTTTAAGTCCAAAGCCTCCCGATTCTTGCTCGTCGCTCAGTCGTCGGCTCGTGCTTACACCGAATGATTATAATTCTGCTTTGTTGCTTTGAATGATTTCCTGTAGGATAATCATTTAGTCTAAACGAGACATCAGTTCAGTGTGAGAAGGGCTGCAGGGAGCCGACAGCTACAGGCAGCAGAGACAGATCAGATCTGCCTGTGTCTCTGTACATCACCCCACGGGAGGAAACAGGGACCTTTCTTCATGGTATCACCCCCACCTTCCTCCTTATCAGTCACAACATATTTTCTGTCATTGCTGTAACGTCCATGTGGCTCACAAGCACCATGCTCAGCCCAGATGCAGGGTGACGTTCGCACCCACTGCAGTTGAACATACCATGCACTGTAGAACAGTACGCGCCACACTATACTGAACAGTAGCACCACTCCAGGGAGAAGGGCCTAGAAGCGGAGTAATCGCCTCAATATAAGAGGTCCCACTGTCTTCTTCTAGTCTCCTGGCTATCCCTGATCATGGAGCTGGAGAGATGCACTTAACAGACACACAGGACATGACACTGTACTGACACACCAAACACAGAACAAGACTGGACATATGGAAGATGTCGGGCAACAGCACAGACATATCAAACACGTCGCTGTTCACACCAAACGTACAACAGTGTATATAACAGGAACCCCACTCACAGCTCACATGCAAACAGGGGATAGACCACAGGAAGTCTAAGTGTGCTTAAACCAGGGGGATAGACAGTCAGCCATCGTGTTGACATAGGGAACCGAGTCAGATCTCAACCATCAGACACACAAATGAAATATAAGACGGCTGGAGGCCGCACCTGTCAGGGGAGGGAAGAGGGGGTCAGCATATACTACAGACAAGGGCTACAGGTTTCCAAACCGTCATAAGGGAAGCAGAGAGGCACCATCTGACAGACATGCACACACAGCTCTGAGTGGGCACAAGACAGTAACATCCAAGCAGTAAAATGACCAGCATCAACTACTGAGAGATGCTGTTTTCTTTTTTTTTTTTTTTTTACAATAATATTTATTAAGTTTTCAATTAAGCTTACATACAAGAGTACAGCAGTGTGGAAAGGTTTCCAGTCTTGATGTAACAGAGTGATTACAAACCTTGTATCTTCCAGATGGGTTTATACCGAGGTAATAGCAAACAATTGTTATTTTATATCACAACTATCAATGCAGATTTCCGGAAAAATAATATTCAAAAAGTAACAATGGCCTGGCCAGGGCCAAATAGTGTGTTGGGGGTGGGGGTGTGGGAGGGGAAAAGTGGGATGGTGGGAGGGATGGGGTATTTGGGGTATTCTCTCTCTCAGGACTGTCGCCGGTAGGGGCGAAGGCATCAAGAAATCATGTTTAGGTTAGTAGGTTCATCCCCGCTGTAGGGAGCACATAATTTTTCCATGGGGTCCATATTTTAAGAAATTTGTCATTTTTATCTTCTGCTATCGAAGCTAGCCTTTCGTTTATCAGGTACCAATTCATGCGGCATTTAACTTCGGAAAAATGTAGGGAAGCTTTACGGCAGGAATGGGTTATGGTTTGTTTTGTGGCTAAGAAGAGGAAATAAATCAATTTTCTGGAGTTTGGGGGTATATCCTTGATCTTTTTGTTCAACAGGGCCTCCCAGGGATTTTTGCGCAGGTTGTGATACGTTACAGAATAAATTAGAGAGTATGTTCTAATCCAAAGTCTTTTGACCCTAGGGCAGGACCACCATATATGGAGCATGTCTCCAGGGGAAGAACAGCCTTTGAAGCAATCTTTAGAGTAACCAGGGACCGCATGTGCAATTCGTGTTGGGACCAAGTACCAACGAAGTAGGATTTTGTATGAGGTTTCCAACATTAATAGGTTGCGGGTCCCTTGATTGGTAGAGCTCCAAATCTAAGACCACTCCTTCTCAAGTCCCCCAAGTCTCGCTCCCACTTGGATACATATGGTAATTGTGTGCAGTAGGTGGTGTGGACAAGATTCAAATATATTTGAGAGATAATACCTTTTGCCTGCGGGTGTTTAAGGCAGAAAGATTCGAAGGGGGTAAGGGTGAGTGGAGATTCTGTATTTTTCAATAAGGAGGACAGCCAGTTTTTTAACTGTAAATAACGGAATAATTCCAAGGGTGGTATATATCCTTATTTTTCTGTAGGATAGGGAATGTAGTCACTCCTTCGCGAGAGAGTAAATGGTGAGCCTTACTGATGTCTATTTGTGTCCAATTTTGAAAGGCCGAAGGGGAGTCATTACCCGGCGAAAAGAGCAGATTACGCAAGAGTGGCAGCAGGGGCAGATGAGGGGAGAGCAAATTCGCGGAGTACTTTATGGAGTCCCAAACTCTTAGAGAGTGTTTTATGATTGGATTAGATATTGCGGGCCTATGAGTCGGGGGGATCCATAATAGTGCGTCTACTGTAAGAGAATGAATTTCCATGGCCTCTATCGAGAGCCAGAGAGGGGTATTTGTGATGGAGTGTAAGGAGGCCAATTGGACCACCTGATAGTATTTTGTAATTTGTGGGAGTCCCAAACCTTAGACGAAATTTACGGAGGAGTGGTATATAATTTTGTGTGTATAGTTTATCATAGGAATTTGTCAAGCTCACGCCCAGATAGCCTAGAGACCCCGTCAACCATTGAAAAGGGAAGTTAAATTGCAGTAAGGACAGTGTGTGGGGGGGTAGAGTGAGATTGAAAGCTTTTGATTTGGTTTCGTTGATTTTTAAACCAGAGATTGACCCGAACCTGGACAGCTCCGCCATGAGATTTGGAATTGTAATGTGAGGGGATGATATTATAGCGAGTATGTTGTCTGTGAACAGGCTAACTTTCTGATGGACCCCAGCAATCTTGATTCCATTAATGTCAGGATTATTACAGATTTTTAAAACTAAAGGCTCTAATGCTAAAATAAAGAGGAGCGCGGAGAGTGGGCAGCCCTGCCTTGTGCCCTGCTGGATTGTAAAGTTGTCAGAACAAAAGCCCTTGTAACGAACGAAGGCCTTTGGGGAGTTATATAGGATGCGTAACCAAGTTATGAACTCAGCGGGAAACTTCCAATGTTCTAGTACCGAAAACAGATATGACCAGCTTAAGGTATCAAAGGCTTTATAGACGTCCAGGGAGAGCAACATTGCAGGGATGCCCCTGGCTTGACAGATGTATGTGAGGTGTGTTATCCGACGAATGCTGTCTGAGGCTTTGTGGTCAGGGACGAAGCCACCTTGATCCCTTCCAATTATAGATGGTAATGCCGTATTTAATCGTGAGGCTAGAATTTTAGTGAGAAGTTTTATATCGATATTGGTTAAGGAGATTGGCCGGTAACTTTGTTTGTCCAGAGGATCTCTCTCGGGCTTGGGAATCATGGTAATGGCTGCCATAAGTGATGTTTGTCTGACATGTTGACCATCCCGCATCGCGTTAAAATAATTAGCAAGATGGGTTTGAAGTAATGGGGAAAATTTTTTATGGCAAGAAGCGGAAAAGCCATCCGGCCCTGGATGTTTATTTACTTTAAGTGTTTTTATCACTTCTTTGACCTCGTCTGGAGTGATTTTGGCAGCCAAAAGTTCCTGTAGTGTTTCCGGAAGTATTGGGAGTGTGGTATCTCGAAGGTATGTGTCCTGAAGGTCCGTTGGCGTGTTTTGTGGTTGAGAGTATAGTTTGGCTAGGAACTGTCTGAATTCGGCTGTTATAGTCTGTGGGTTTGCAGTGACAGTGCCATGTTGTGTGCGGAGCCTAAAGAAAAGGGTCACTATGGGGTGGGTGTGGAGTCTGCGGGCTCGTGGCGTTGTTGGTTTATTGTTTAATATGTAATACCGTTGACGGGACCAATGTAATTTTCTTTCGACCAAATCTGTGATGCACAGATCTAGCTCTGTCTTAGCTTGCGGAAGAGTCCTCATATTATCTCGAGATGGGCATTTTTTGGCGGTTTCCTCTAATTGAAGAACTTTCTGTTCGAGATCTAGTTGTCTTGGTAAACGTTCCTTTTTCTTCCAAGAGGATATTTGGATCAGGATGCCGCGAAGTACCACTTTGTGGGCTTCCTAAAGGGAAATAGGGGATTATGCAGAAGGGCTATTGATGGTAAAGTATTCCTCAAGTTTAGGTGTTAATAAGGCAATTATCTCGAGAAGCACTAATAAAGAATCGTTAATAGTCCAGGAGGTATTAGAAATGAAGCCGGTACTAGAATATGGTCTATTCTCCAGTATAGGGAATGAGGGGCGGAGAAATGTGTGAAGTCTTTGACTGTGGGGTTGACTTCCCTCCAGGTATCAACAAGATGATGTTGTAATAGGAGCCTTTTGAGGTTATGTGAAATGGAATGTTGTGGTTGTATATGGGGCATTGGAAGGGAAATGGCATTCCTGTCCAGGCTCGGGTCAAAGATGCAATTGGAATCTCCACATAGGATGACTGTGCCACACTTATTAGCTTCTACAATTTCGAATAGCTTTGTAAGGAAGATAATTTGTCTTGAATTTGGAGCATAATATGCTGCAATGGTAATCGGGACATCCTGAATAACCCCCGTCAGGATTGGGAAGCGGCCTTCCGGGTCAGATATAGTTGAAGTATGGGTGAAAGGGACAGAACGACCGAAACATATAGTCACCCCCTTTGTTTTGGATGGACCCATTGCTGAAAAGAAGGTGGGATAATGGAGAGAAAGATAACGTGGGGTGGAGTGGTCAGAGAAGTGGGTCTCCTGTAAACATACGATATCGGCGTGGATACTTTTGTAATAACGGAAGGCCTTGGATCTTTTATTAGGGGAATTGAAGCCCTGCACATTGTGCAAAACAATTTTTAAATCCATGGGGGCAGGTTTACAGGATTATAGAAGATGAAGACTTTTCCGATACGCCAGTCCCGAGAGAGAGGGAGGGAGGAGGGGAGAAGGACGGGGGGAGGTGGAAGAAATGGCCAACCAAATGAGATAGCGTTGTCAACAGTAAGGCTGCCGTAATAGTCATGGCAGCTGTTGCTAACAGCATCGGCACACTGCGAAGGTGCCAGAGAGAAACTTAAAGTTATAACATAGGGGATAAGGTAAGGAGACCCCTTTTTTGGAGGGGAAGATTCAGGAAGAAGGGAAGAGGAGATTGAGGAGAAGAGATAAGTAGAGGAGAGAAGGAGGGAGGAAGGGAGGAAGAGGATGAAAGGAGAGAGCAGCTCACCACTTGCAGCAGTGGTTAGAACGTGGTAAACATCAATCAATGTAAACAAGTATCTAACTCACGGCCACCGCTATAGGATGGACCCTCAACCAGCACAAGTAAAAATAATCCTACCTGAGAGTCTCATTATCAAACCTTATGTAGGCTAAATCCTGAGACTGGAGAGGGGAATAAACATAACATAATATTTAACAGGATATTGTGATCATCGTAGTGGACATTGTCCTGCATACGAGAGGGGACATCTTGTATTTTTGCTATTGTGGGGCTATATTAAACTAATGAGAGAGATGCTGTTTATTATATGCTTGGATATCACTGTCTTATGCCCACTCAGCTGTGTTTGTATGTCTGTCTGTTAGTGTTTCTCTGCTTCCTTAAAGATACTTTGGACACCTGTAGTCCTTATCTGTAGCATACGCAGACCCCCTCTTCCCTTCCCCTGACAGGTGCGGCCTCCAGGTGTCTTATTTGTGTGTCAGATAGTTGAGGTCTGACTTAGTTCCCTATGTCAGCACAGTGGCTGACTGTCTATCCCCCTGGTGTAAGGACACCTAGACTTGCTGTGGTATATCACCTGTTTGCATGTGAGCAGTGGGTGGGGTTCCTGTTATATGCACAATATCTGTTGTACGTTTGGTGTGAACAGCGACGGGTTTGATATGTCTGTGCTATTGCCAGACATGTTCCGTATGTCCAGTCCTGTTCTGTGTTCGGTGTGTCAGTACAGTGTCATGTTCTGTGTGTCTGTTAAGTGCATCTCTCCAGCTCCCTGATCAGGGATAGCCAGGTCATTAGAAGACAATGGGGCCGCTTTTAGGCAGGGGTGCCCTCCTTTCCCTGATTAATTAGGAACAGTTGTCCATTCAGTTTCCTGGAGAGGTGCAATTGGTCCGTGCAAGTACTATATGCGTGTGTTGGCGATTTTAAATGGACACGTTTGCGTCCCACCTGTGGAGTGGCACTTTAGAGCACCAAGGAGACTTAACAATTGCAAGTTGTTGTCCCCTCTGAGGGCTAAAATAAAAAAAGTAAAAAACAATAAAGTTTTACTAATTATTAAAACAAAGTAATAAAAGTTTAAAAAAAACATTTGCCATATTTATAATAAAAGAATCTAAATCATAAAACAATGCATATTTGGTATCTCTCAAAGTAACGTATTATTTACCCCGTACGGTGAACACCTTCCAAAAAAAATAATAATAAAGAACGCCAGTACTATATGTGTGTGTTGGTGGTTTTAAATGGACATGTTTGCCTCCCACCTGCGGAGTGGCGTTTTAGTGCGCCTAGTGGACGTAACAATTGCATGTTGTTGTCCCCTCTGAGGACTAAAAAACAAAAAGTAAAAAGCAATAAAGTTTTACTAGTTATAAAAAAATAATAATAAACGTTAAAAAAACAACAACAACCTTTTGCCATATTTATAATAAAAGAACCTAAAGCATAAAACAAGAATACATATTTGGTATTGCTGCATCCGTAAAAGTATGCCCAAAGTAACACATTATTTATCTCGCATAGTAAGCATCTTCAGAAAAAAAAACCGCCAGAAATGCGATTTTTTTGGTCAACCTGTCTCCAAGAAAAAATGCAATAAAAAGTGATCAAAAAGTCATATGGATTCCAATATGGTACCATCGCAAACTACAGGACGTCCCGCAAAAAAATGAGTTCTTGCACAACTATGTGGACAGAAAATTAAAAAAGTTATTGGGCGCAGAAGATGGCGGCAGAAAATAATTTAAAAAAAATTAAATTGCAAAAAAAATAAAAGTAGTACAGCGAAAAAAAAAACAATATAAATTTGGTATTGTGTTAAATCTTACTGACCCATAGAATAAAGTCGTCATGTTATTATGGTATTCATGTTGTAGGTTGTGTGTCGTAGAAACAAGACGCACAGAAAGATGGCAGAATTTCATTTATTTTTTATTTTACTCCAATCAGTATTTTTTAAAGGTTTTTCTGCACATTATTGTACATTAAATAATACCATTGAAAAATACAGCTTGTCCTACAAAAGACGAGCCTCATACAGCGATGTTAATGGGTAAACAAAGGATGATGAGGGGGAGGAGAAAACAAAAATGGAAAAACGAAAAAAAGCCTTGTCACTAAGGGGTTAAGAGTATAAATGTTGTGCCTCTATTGTGTTGCGAGAATACACTCATGTGAACGAGCCCTGAAGGTTATTTTCTTAGGGCCTTTTTACACCAGACGGCGTGTCGGCGCAGAGGCTCTATAGATCGTCCAGCGCTAATCGTTCTTGTGCTTCTACACAGTAGGGATCATCGCTCAGTGAATGGAGGTGCAGCGAGTCGGGGATCATTCCAGCCGACTCCATTCACAGTATGCAGTGCGTCGTTCATAGATGAGCGGCTGCCTGTTTACACGGGCCGCTCCATCGTTCAGTCGGGGATGTATTTACACGGAGCGATAGAGTTTAGTTTCCCGCTGGATGCCAGAATCTGAACGATTCATCGGTCCTGTAAAAGGTCCTTATTCAGCACTTTATTTGTGATAAGTTTTTTTTTTTTTTTTCCCCTTGTAGATTAATGAAGAGAATCATATAGAATGATAATAATGACATTGCAGGGAGGGGAACCAGCTGGAAACGGCACAAAAGGAAAGAAATGGGCAAAAGGTGGGCATTAATGTGGGCACACAAAAGTGTGATTAAAAGGGATAAATGGGTTTGGCCCACTGATGTACCACACGGAGGGTCCTGCCCGGCATCACATACAGATGAGTTCAGCCTGATCCAAAGTGTTTCTACAAAATGCTATGGAATATGAACTTCAGAAACAGAGGATTGCTGCTGCCTGCTCTTATATTTCCTAAAGGTCATACAAATAGCTACCAATATAAACCTGCAGGGGGCGCCCTCTAGCCTCACACCTGCCCAGCAAAGAATTACATCTTCCTACATAAGACAAAGTAAATCCTCATGGTAAGAGGGATCTAGTGCTTCAGCCGCTAGGACTTACTATTCTTATACAGAGGAGTCTACATCCTGGTGCTCAGAGTGATCTGGTCCTTCAGCCACTAGGACTTACTATTCTTATACAGAGGATAAGGTACTGGACTGACCCTGTTCCACAGAGATGGCAGGAGTGAGCGTACAAGTGTGCAGGAGGATATATACCAGTTTGTGGTCCTCCAGCATCACTGAGGATAAAAACAAGCATTTATTAGAACTTCTGGCTAAAAACATAGGACCGCCATCCAAAGAGAAGGTCCATGTGGGCCCTTCATCAGTGCTGGAGAACTACATGGGGCTCATTCCGACAGGCGTTCTGTTGTTCCCCTCCCATCACCTTTATTATTGTAGAATATAATGTTAAAATATTAATTCCACCCTACAACACCAAAAGCCTGACACTACTTAGGAGAAGTCAGTGATGATAGGAGGAAATATTTTTTTCCTATTACCTAAGCTCCACCCCATCCCATTGCTGGCTGTAGACAAGGGGCGAAGAGGGAGCTTAGCTCCACCCCCATCCTGTTTCCTCCTATTGCAAACAACCGGAGGGGAGGAGAGAGGTGATGAGCCAGTGAGGGGGAGGGAAGGGGGAGACAGCTAAGCTAATCTGATTTTCCCCATCTCCGCTCAGATTGTGCCCCTTGTTCTAATCTTTACTTTCCTTAGTAAAACACTTCCCTCCTGACCCATACTTGTACTTGTACACATATATGAAGACATCAGTCCTGTCCCCCTCTCTCTCTCTCTTTTCTCCAGGCTATACACTCATTTCTTTAAGGAGGAGACATAAAGGGGTTCTATCATTTGGGGGCAACCCCTTCCCTGTTGATAGACACCCCCCCCCCCCCCCCAAAAAAAAGAGGTCAGCACACAAAAGTCTCAACCAAAAGAACTTTTACATGTAATTAAATAGAATTGTATTAAAATCTCACATTACAGAGGAGATGATTTCCCAAACCAAAAGAAATCTTGCATCAAAAAAGGAAGGCAAATAGCATGTTAAAGTAAAAGGTAAAGTCCCCTGGTGCCAACACCGAGTGGTGACTGACTCCTAGGGGGACGTCACACCGTGACATTTTCTTGGCAGGGGTGGCTTTTGTAGGATGATTTGCCATTGCCTTCCCCAGTGATCTTTACTCCCCAGCAAGCTGGGTACTTATTTTACAGACCTCGAAATGGAAGGCTGAGTCACCCTTGAGTCGGCTAACTGACCCAATGAGAGGATTGAACCCGGTTGTGAGCAAGAGCCTAGGACTCCACTCTGCTGCCATAACACCCCAGGCACCACACCAGGCTCTATAAATGTCATGTTAATAGACACCTACACAAGAGATATCCAATGCTATCACAATCATGTTTACAATGATAGGCTGAAAGTCAAGTGATGGAGCTCCATGGGTGGATGTATAGAGTTGGTTGTGAATACTGGTACAATTGTACATGGGAGGTGCTACCGGCCAGATGTCTACCTGTACAAGACAGGATAAGACGTACACAGTGGGAGAAAAATGTCTTAAGGCACAAGGACTCAAAAAAATGGTGATAATGAGATCTAAAGATTTTATGATCTAAGGAGTAAAACCAGCAGAACAAATGAATTTGGAGGAATAGCCTCTTCTTTAGAGATTGCTGGGGCAAAACAGGCTACAGTGCACAGAAAAAGGTAGAAGTCTAAAAATAAAATGGAAGGAAAGAAGAAATCAGAAGAAGAATAGGGAGAAAACAAAATATAATCAGGAGTTCGTCAAAATAGTAAAAGTATTCGCAATATCACAAATAGACATTGTATCAGCAATAATAAGAGTAAATCCATTAACCGGTGCACAGTTACTATCTGATGGAACAAACACTGTCTGCGTGTAGAATAAAGGGAAAAAGTCTGTCACAGTCCATTCAAAGTCAAAGGGAGTGACTCATGGGGTAATACGGATCACTGAAAAGGCCGAACGGAACATGAAACGGAAGAACAGTAAAAGAAACAAGAAAAAAAATAAAAACACAACAGTCCATAAAATCGCTGTAATAACACGATTATCTGGTTTAATAATGGTGATATGACATGGGAATCATAACCCCAGGATATAAAATAGTACATAAAATTCAGGAATTATTGGTGTCCCCCCCCCCCCCCCACCACAGTGGTCCAGTACTAATAGTGTCCCCCCCCCCCGCCACAGTGGCCCAGTAGTAATAGTGTCCCCCCTACCACAGTGGCCCATTAGTAATAGTGTCCCCCCCACACCGCAGTGGCCCAGTAGTAATAGTGCCCCCCCCCCTGCCACAGTGGCCACAGTAGTAATAGTGTCCCCCCACCACAGTGGCCACAGTAGTAATAGTGTCCCCCAAGCCACAGTGGCCGCAGTAGAAATGGTATTCCCTCTCAACACAGTGGTCCCCCTCGCCACAATGGCCCCAGTAGTAATAGTGACCCCTCTTAATGGTCTACTAATAATGGTGATATGGCATGTAAATCATAACCCCAGGATATAGAATAGTGCATAAAATTCAGGAATGTAATAGTGTCCCCCATCACCACAGTGGCCCCAACACTAATAGTGTACCCCTTGCCACAATGGTCCCAGTCGTAATACATGTAGTATCCTCCCTACCACAGTGGCCCCATCAGTAATAGAGAACCTGTGAAACCAATATACTTTCCATTTCCTGGTCTTCTAATAATGGTGATATAGCGTGTAAATCATAACCCCAGGATATAGAATAGTACATAAAATTCAGGAATGTAATAGTGTATCTCTCCCCCACAATGGCCCCAGTAGTAATACTGCCCCCCTGCAACTATGGCCCCAGTAGTAATACTGCCTCCTCACCACAGTGGCCCCAGTAGCAATAGTGCACCTCCCCCCCCCCCCCCCCAAAGTGGCCCCAGTTGTAATAGTGCCCTCCACAGTGGCCCCAGTTATAATAGTGCCCCACAGTGGCCCCAGTTATAATAGTGTCCACCTCCACAGTGGCACAAGTTGTAAAAGTGGCCCCAGTAGTAATAGTGTCCTCCCTCACCACAGTGGCCCCAGTAGTAATAGTGTCCTCCCTCACCACAGTGGCCACAGTAGTAATAGTGTCCCCCTCACCACAGTGGCCCCAGTAGTAAGAGTGTCCTCCCTCATCACAGTGGCCCCAGTTGTAATAGTGTCCCCAGTAGTGATAGTATATCAAGGTCTGGCACCATAAATTGGTGCAAAAAAGCTTCTTTAATATAAACACAGCTTTTATTGTTCCATAGTCAGAAATGTAGGTAACGTTTCGACCAAAATGGTCTTTCTCAAGGCGCTATCTGATGGACTTACTGCATTGTTCTATGTTCCCAGTAGAAATAGGTTCCCCTCTCGCCACAGTGGCCCCATTAGTAAAAGTGTCCCCCCTCGCCACAGTGATCCATGTAGTAATAGTTTCCTCCCTCACCACAGTTGCCCAAGTAGTATTAGTGTCCCCCCTGCCACAGTGGCCACAGTAGTAATAGTGTACCCCCTCACCACAGTAGCCCCATCAATAATAGTGTCCCCACCTCGCCACAGTTGCCCAGTAGTAATAGTGACCCCCTGAAACCAATATACTTGCCACTTCCTGGTCTTCTAATAATGGTGATGTGCCATGTAAATCATAACTCCAGAATATAAAACAGAACATAAAGT